>NW_020950180.1:0-2664 GCF_900497805.2 Vombatus ursinus | reverse complement strand
TGACCCAAAAGGCTTCCTCTAGTTAAGCTCAAAACTGCCCTGAGACTCGCAGAACATCCTGTATGTATGTATAACTGTGTGTATATATGAACATCCTACATGTATATATGACGCCTTGCATGCATATGTGTGTGTGGATATATGTGTATAGGAACTTTCACTCTAGTTTCCTTTGACTATATGATATATATAGCTTTACACATATACATGATACAGACATATGTATACAGTATATACACATGTGTGTACATGTATACCGTGCAAGTATACATGTGTGTATACATGCGTGTGTATAAAAAAAGTTCTGGTTAAGAACCCTGGAGAGAGCTGCCAGGAGCACTAAAGGGTTAAGTGAATTGCTCAGGGTCACACAGTCACTCTCTATGGACAGATCACCTCACCTCTCTGAGGCTCAGTTTCCACATCTGTAAAATGATAGGATTGGATATAATGACTTCTTAGGTCTCTTCCAGCTATAGATATATGACTCTATGAGATCAATGGAACTAATCGATGAACAAATGTTGCAGCTGTACAGGGAGGCAACTGGATCCAATGGAATGAACGGGCCGCTGGTCAGTGAGAACATCAGAAATCAAATCCTGCCTCTGATATTTACTAGCTGTTTGACTGTGGGCAAGACGCTTAACCCCAGGGCCTCAGTTGCCTCATCTGTAACATGAAAGTGTTGGCTTGATGGCCTTCAAAGTCCTTTCCAACTCTAAATCTATGGTTCCATGATCCTATGATGCCTAATCATCCCTTTCTTTAGGCTGTTGTTCTCTAAGGCAACTCACTGTAAGCCTCCATCTGGTGTTCATTTCCTTCTCTATGGACATCTTGAAGAGCTGCTGGGACCTAGCATAAATGTCCTAAAGAAGGGAAACCAATGTTGAGATGTCAGCTTCTTAAAGGAAAACAGATCCTTTGTCCCAGTCCCTCAGGGACAGCTCAATTCAATTCCAAAAACATTTTCAAAGTACAGTTAGTGTGCAAGAACACTGGGTGCTGGCATATAAAGACCAAAAAGATGTTCTTGCCCTCAGGAAGCTTACATTCCACTGGGGGCGGAGGGAGGGGCAATAACACTTACACCAATAAGTAAATACCAAAGTGAATCGAGAAGGAAGAAAGCACCAATGACGTGAGTGATCTGAGAAGACTTCATGGAGATAATGACACAAGAAATTAATGTAGTTGAAGGAGAAGGATTCTGAAGGGAAGAACAAGGACAGAGTGACTTCCAGGCATGTTGGGTGGCTTGTGGAAAGGCAGATGCAGAAGATGCCATGGAGAGCTGGAGGAGCAGCCAGCAGGCCAGTTGAGCTGCCAAAGTTCTAAGTGGGAGGCGAGTCTGATGCTCAATAGAATGATGTTTCTCCTCGTCCAGTGGAAGGTTGGAGACCTGCTGGGATAGAATGGCATTTTTTCCTTACTCAAAAGACAACACTTTTGTCCTCTTCCTGGGGGAGGCAGAAGACAAAGCAAGAGGGGCAGCTAGCAGTAGATAGAGTGCCAGCCCTGAAGTCACGAGGACCTTAGTTCAAATCCGGACTCAGACCAAACATTTGACACTTACTAGCTGTGTGACCCTGGGCAAGTCACTTAACCCCAATTGCCTAACAAAAAAAAAAAAAAAGCAAGAGAACTGACCCAGTGGAATGGTGTTTTGTCCCCTTGTCCTGATCAGACGAGGAGGAGAACCAGGAGAGAGCAGCATCCTAGAAGCCAAAGGAGGGAGGAGTGCGTAGGACTGGAGAGTGGTCAACAAGGTCAAAAGTTGCCAAGAGGTCGGCAGAGATAAAGCCTGAATGAAGGACATTAGATTAGACAGTCAAAAAAACCATTGCCAAGGTTGGAGGGAGCAGTTTCAGTAGAGTGGTATAATCAGAAGCCTGATTGTGAGACAGGTGAGAGGCAGGAGACTCAAGTTAGAGTAGACGGCTCTTCTGGAAGGAACATGTCTGTGAAAGGGAGGAGCCGTCTCAGAGAAATTCCACAAAATCAGTGGAAAGCAGAAATGTCGACAAAGATGCTGGAGCGTGCTTTCCACCCTAACCATGAGACATTCTTTGGGGGCAAGGGAAATGAAAGAAGTGACCTAGGGCTAGGCACTAGAAAGCAGATCCTCTAAGACCCGGACTATTTGATGTCTTCCTTCGTTTCTCTTTTTCTAACACAGTGCTTTGCACATAGCACTTAATAAATGCATTTTCCCCATAACTAGTGATGAGTTCAATGATTTTAGAAAAACATGGAAAGACTTGCACGAAATAATGAAGAGTAAAAGGAGCAGAACCAAGAGAACACTATATACAGTAACAGCAATAATGCTTTAAGAATGTCTTTGAGTGACTAAGTCATTTTGACTATTATAAATACCCAAATTAACTATAAACGACCTATGAAGGAAGCTGCTATCTTCATCCAGAGAGAGAACTGATAAATAGAAGTATGTATAGAATGATTTTGCATATATAGACCTATTTGTGTCTGATGGTCACCATCTCTATGGTGGGGGAGAAGGGAAGAAAAAAAAGAAAAAAATTACATGATAATTTTGTTGTATATTTGAAAGGAATATACAAGTTGTGCATAGCAGATTTGCAGTTTCATGTACAATCATCTTTTCTATTGTACTGTGTTATGGAAATGCTTTTTCTA
>NW_020950179.1:0-3706 GCF_900497805.2 Vombatus ursinus | reverse complement strand
TCTGCCATCTTTGTTTTAGAAATGAAAGCCCAGAGAGGTTAAGGCACTCCCCTACCAAGATCTGACAGCCACAGGACTGTCATTCAGCGCTGGTAACCTAGGATGGCTGATTGGGCCCCTGACCTCCTAGTCCAAGGCTCTTACTTTCATATCCTGCTGTCTCTGGGGCCCTGAGGTCCAACATCTTTCTCAAGCAGAGATGCCTTCCTGAGATAGATTTCAGCTCCTGCTGTGGCCATGGAGGATTCTTTATTTTCTTTAACTGCCTTTCACATCATTCACAGCAAAGAGATGGAAATCTCTTTGCATCATAAAGCCTGCCTAATTCTCCAGCTGCTTTTATTGGATATTATTATTTATAAGTGGATGTCACACAAGAGAAAAGTTGTAACAGAATTCAGTCATTGGCCCCTGGGAAATTACTACCAACTAGATGTTCTCCTTGCCATAAATATCAAGAATTATTGACACACGAAACCATAGAGACGATGAAAACCTGTTCTGCGTGCCTTCACCGCGCCCCCCATCCCCCGCAACAGAAGCCCAGAACATTCCCTGGGAATCAATGCCCCTTCTCCCCTCCTCCATCCCTGCTTCTCCAGGAGCTTCTCTTTACCTTTGGCCAATCACTCCTCCTTCGATGGTGTTTGCTTACCCAACTTGAAAAGGAAAGGTTTGGTTAGATGCCTCTAAGGTCCCTCCAACCTCTGACATTCTCTGTTCTCTGGTCCTTCCCAGCCATGAGGATCTGTACTATGTGCTCTAAGGTCTTTCCCAACTCAGATACTATGTGTTTTCTGTTCTAAACCCCTTCCCAGCTCCGCCAGTCTATGTTCTGTGATCTCAGGTGGCACCCTCCCCTACTCTCCGCATTCCTCCTTCCTTCCCCTCTCTCCCACATCCCTTCTATGACCTCAGGTGTCATTGTCCCCCACTCCTCACACACACACATACACACACACGCACACACACACACACACACACACAAACAAACATACACACACACCTCTGATAATCTCTTCTCTAGGTTCTAAGATCCCTTCCAGCTCTGGTATTTTCTTCTAGGAAATCTAAGATAGAGCACACAGCTGATTCTCCACAGGTCCATGGGTAAAGGACTCAAGTGACTGCAGTCAAAGACACAATACGTGTAGCATCCCCAGGCAGTAAAACCCTTTATGCCACTTCACAAAAAATGTGGGAGCCTATCAAGGACTCCCCCGTGCCAATCACTCAGCAATGCTTGTGCTTCTCCACCTGTCAGCATCCCCAGTCCCAACAGCCACCTTCACCTGGGGCCTCTCCTGATCCCTTCTAGCCAGCAGTGCCTCTAACCTGAAATAATAATGATAATGATGATGATGATCATTATTATTCCTCTTTATACGTACTTCTATGTGCATATATTATCTCCCCTTATAGAAGGTAAGTTTCTTGAGGGGAGGGGCTACCTCATGTTGTCTTTATACTGTCAGGGGCCTGTACAGTGTCTGGCACATAGTAGGCACTTAATTCATGCACTGAATTCAGAATCAAAGATTTAGATATGAAGCCTCAGAAGACATCAAGCTAAGCTCTTCATTTGGAGGTGGGGGATTGGAGACCAAGAGAGGTTATATAACTTGCCAAAGTCACTCAGTGGTGGAGCCAGGATCAGAACCCAGATCCTTTGACTCCCAATTCAGTACCTTTCCACTGTACCATGCTACTGCCCATTTGTTCATTCATTAATTAGAGGTCTCACTTTCGTTGTAACAGTCAGGATCCCTCTGCCCCGGAGCCCTCCCGTCTCTGCTCGTCTTTCAGCAGCCTCACAGGGCATTCTGTGCCCCAGGACAGTCCCAACTGCCCTAGGAGGGTGCTGTGTGCCTCCAGGTGCGACAATGCTGTTGAAGGAGAAGGACATTCGTAAATGAAGCTTGGCAAGTTGGAGAATGACTCTGCCTTCTATGACAACAAAGAGCTTTTTCTTCCAGATTTAATCCTTAACATGCTCATAGGCGTTCATTTGTCCAGTCTAAAAGAAATCAGAATGGCCCCTTCAGAAATCAGGCAATGGATTCATTTTTGTTGTTCAGTCATTCATTTCAGTCCTGTCTAACTCTTTGTGACCCCATTTGGGGTTTTCTTGGCAGAGATACAAGAGCGGTTTCCATTTCCTTCTCCAGCTCATTTTACAGATGAGGAAACTGAGGCAAACAGGGTGAAGTGACTTGCCCTGGGTCACATAGCTAGTAAGTATCTGAGGATGGATTAGGACTTGGGTGTTCCTTACTCCAGACCTGGTGATCTATCCACCGTGCCATACAGCTTTCCCTAGTAGTAGATTCATTGGATAGCTCCTGCACTCCCATCCCTTTTGTTTTATCCTTTTTCCTGATGGGCTGCATTTGGAAGATGGCCTTGAGCCTTTCTGTCAGATACCTGTTTTCTTCTCCTAACAGAGGGATGTGGATTATGGTCAAAAGCGGCCGAGGAAGGGAAGCTACCAATGCTTGGAGCTCTCTGAATTCTCCCCCAAACTGATGATTTAATGGGAGGAAAAGAAATAACAATTATCCTGCGGGAAGCTAATAAAAGCGATGAGGGAGGCCCTCATACGAATGGCCCAGCCACAGACCTCATCAGACCTGCCACTGCATGTGATTGCCTTGTCCTGTCATGCTTGCTGGATAAAAACAGCACAACCCTGCTCTTGGCCAGTCATGGAGCCACTGGTGACATGCAATGGCTGCCATGGCCCCTGGCATCTCTCACTGCCCTCAGAAGAGGGGTAGGGGAACTAGCTTTGGATAGCTTAAGAGACTTTAAATGCTGTTACTTCCAGTTTTTCCAGTCTAGCTGGAAACCTCTGCATTACAGAGTGACTGGGATACAGGGGATAGAGCCCTGGGTTCAAATCCTGCCTCAGTTACTCACTGGCTTTGTGACGCTGAGTAAGCCGCCCTCTCGCTGTTACTTCGGTTGACTCAAGCAGCTCCTTAGGGCTTCTCTATTTAGTCAAAAAGAGATTCTGCCTTGGCTGAGGGGGAGCCCATTGGATTCCTTATCCTGACAGATTCATAGCACTTTACCATATTTGGGGCCGGATTGTCTCCCCATCTAAACTGTACTTCAATTGAGGGTCAGGATGTCTTGTCCACATGATACTCTAGAAGGCACTATAAAATGTCAGATGTGGAAGGGGTATGTGCTAAGATCTTAGTAGTATGGTCGTGGGTGAGCTATTAGCATGTGCCACGAAGCTGGGAGGGATGACCATACCCAGGAGCACAGAGTCAAGATCTGGAATGATGTGGACAGAGAGGAAATGTGGCCCAGGGTTTGGAGTCCATGGCTCTGGGTTCAGAGCCCATCTCTGCCCTTTGTTCCCTGTGGGACGTTAGCCAAACCACTTAACCTTTCTAAGTCTGTTTCCTCCTTTGTTAAATTAAGACACGGTCTAGGTGACCTCCAGGGGTTCAACTCCAAGCCTACAATTCTCTGATATTCATAGATTGAAACATTGAGCTGATTCTAACATAGTGAAATTTTATAGGGCTAAATATAAAGCCTTGTATTTGGATTCAATAAATTGGATTCACAATTCGTCATGTATATTTGCTGAGCACCTACTATGTGCCCCGTGCCATGCTCAAAACTCGATGAAAAATGAATGAAACTGTCCTTGTCCTCAAGGAATTTACATTCCCCTACATGCTGTGTG
>NW_020950178.1:0-3750 GCF_900497805.2 Vombatus ursinus | reverse complement strand
TCTGCCATCTTTGTTTTAGAAATGAAAGCCCAGAGAGGTTAAGGCACACAGCATGTAGGGGAATGTAAATTCCTTGAGGACAAGGACAGTTTCATTCATTTTTCATCGAGTTTTGAGCATGGCACGGGGCACATAGTAGGTGCTCAGCAAATATACATGACGAATTGTGAATCCAATTTATTGAATCCAAATACAAGGCTTTATATTTAGCCCTATAAAATTTCACTATGTTAGAATCAGCTCAATGTTTCAATCTATGAATATCAGAGAATTGTAGGCTTGGAGTTGAACCCCTGGAGGTCACCTAGACCGTGTCTTAATTTAACAAAGGAGGAAACAGACTTAGAAAGGTTAAGTGGTTTGGCTAACGTCCCACAGGGAACAAAGGGCAGAGATGGGCTCTGAACCCAGAGCCATGGACTCCAAACCCTGGGCCACATTTCCTCTCTGTCCACATCATTCCAGATCTTGACTCTGTGCTCCTGGGTATGGTCATCCCTCCCAGCTTCGTGGCACATGCTAATAGCTCACCCACGACCATACTACTAAGATCTTAGCACATACCCCTTCCACATCTGACATTTTATAGTGCCTTCTAGAGTATCATGTGGACAAGACATCCTGACCCTCAATTGAAGTACAGTTTAGATGGGGAGACAATCCGGCCCCAAATATGGTAAAGTGCTATGAATCTGTCAGGATAAGGAATCCAATGGGCTCCCCCTCAGCCAAGGCAGAATCTCTTTTTGACTAAATAGAGAAGCCCTAAGGAGCTGCTTGAGTCAACCGAAGTAACAGCGAGAGGGCGGCTTACTCAGCGTCACAAAGCCAGTGAGTAACTGAGGCAGGATTTGAACCCAGGGCTCTATCCCCTGTATCCCAGTCACTCTGTAATGCAGAGGTTTCCAGCTAGACTGGAAAAACTGGAAGTAACAGCATTTAAAGTCTCTTAAGCTATCCAAAGCTAGTTCCCCTACCCCTCTTCTGAGGGCAGTGAGAGATGCCAGGGGCCATGGCAGCCATTGCATGTCACCAGTGGCTCCATGACTGGCCAAGAGCAGGGTTGTGCTGTTTTTATCCAGCAAGCATGACAGGACAAGGCAATCACATGCAGTGGCAGGTCTGATGAGGTCTGTGGCTGGGCCATTCGTATGAGGGCCTCCCTCATCGCTTTTATTAGCTTCCCGCAGGATAATTGTTATTTCTTTTCCTCCCATTAAATCATCAGTTTGGGGGAGAATTCAGAGAGCTCCAAGCATTGGTAGCTTCCCTTCCTCGGCCGCTTTTGACCATAATCCACATCCCTCTGTTAGGAGAAGAAAACAGGTATCTGACAGAAAGGCTCAAGGCCATCTTCCAAATGCAGCCCATCAGGAAAAAGGATAAAACAAAAGGGATGGGAGTGCAGGAGCTATCCAATGAATCTACTACTAGGGAAAGCTGTATGGCACGGTGGATAGATCACCAGGTCTGGAGTAAGGAACACCCAAGTCCTAATCCATCCTCAGATACTTACTAGCTATGTGACCCAGGGCAAGTCACTTCACCCTGTTTGCCTCAGTTTCCTCATCTGTAAAATGAGCTGGAGAAGGAAATGGAAACCGCTCTTGTATCTCTGCCAAGAAAACCCCAAATGGGGTCACAAAGAGTTAGACAGGACTGAAATGAATGACTGAACAACAAAAATGAATCCATTGCCTGATTTCTGAAGGGGCCATTCTGATTTCTTTTAGACTGGACAAATGAACGCCTATGAGCATGTTAAGGATTAAATCTGGAAGAAAAAGCTCTTTGTTGTCATAGAAGGCAGAGTCATTCTCCAACTTGCCAAGCTTCATTTACGAATGTCCTTCTCCTTCAACAGCATTGTCGCACCTGGAGGCACACAGCACCCTCCTAGGGCAGTTGGGACTGTCCTGGGGCACAGAATGCCCTGTGAGGCTGCTGAAAGACGAGCAGAGACGGGAGGGCTCCGGGGCAGAGGGATCCTGACTGTTACAACGAAAGTGAGACCTCTAATTAATGAATGAACAAATGGGCAGTAGCATGGTACAGTGGAAAGGTACTGAATTGGGAGTCAAAGGATCTGGGTTCTGATCCTGGCTCCACCACTGAGTGACTTTGGCAAGTTATATAACCTCTCTTGGTCTCCAATCCCCCACCTCCAAATGAAGAGCTTAGCTTGATGTCTTCTGAGGCTTCATATCTAAATCTTTGATTCTGAATTCAGTGCATGAATTAAGTGCCTACTATGTGCCAGACACTGTACAGGCCCCTGACAGTATAAAGACAACATGAGGTAGCCCCTCCCCTCAAGAAACTTACCTTCTATAAGGGGAGATAATATATGCACATAGAAGTACGTATAAAGAGGAATAATAATGATCATCATCATCATTATCATTATTATTTCAGGTTAGAGGCACTGCTGGCTAGAAGGGATCAGGAGAGGCCCCAGGTGAAGGTGGCTGTTGGGACTGGGGATGCTGACAGGTGGAGAAGCACAAGCATTGCTGAGTGATTGGCACGGGGGAGTCCTTGATAGGCTCCCACATTTTTTGTGAAGTGGCATAAAGGGTTTTACTGCCTGGGGATGCTACACGTATTGTGTCTTTGACTGCAGTCACTTGAGTCCTTTACCCATGGACCTGTGGAGAATCAGCTGTGTGCTCTATCTTAGATTTCCTAGAAGAAAATACCAGAGCTGGAAGGGATCTTAGAACCTAGAGAAGAGATTATCAGAGGTGTGTGTGTATGTTTGTTTGTGTGTGTGTGTGTGTGTGTGTGCGTGTGTGTGTATGTGTGTGTGTGAGGAGTGGGGGACAATGACACCTGAGGTCATAGAAGGGATGTGGGAGAGAGGGGAAGGAAGGAGGAATGCGGAGAGTAGGGGAGGGTGCCACCTGAGATCACAGAACATAGACTGGCGGAGCTGGGAAGGGGTTTAGAACAGAAAACACATAGTATCTGAGTTGGGAAAGACCTTAGAGCACATAGTACAGATCCTCATGGCTGGGAAGGACCAGAGAACAGAGAATGTCAGAGGTTGGAGGGACCTTAGAGGCATCTAACCAAACCTTTCCTTTTCAAGTTGGGTAAGCAAACACCATCGAAGGAGGAGTGATTGGCCAAAGGTAAAGAGAAGCTCCTGGAGAAGCAGGGATGGAGGAGGGGAGAAGGGGCATTGATTCCCAGGGAATGTTCTGGGCTTCTGTTGCGGGGGATGGGGGGCGCGGTGAAGGCACGCAGAACAGGTTTTCATCGTCTCTATGGTTTCGTGTGTCAATAATTCTTGATATTTATGGCAAGGAGAACATCTAGTTGGTAGTAATTTCCCAGGGGCCAATGACTGAATTCTGTTACAACTTTTCTCTTGTGTGACATCCACTTATAAATAATAATATCCAATAAAAGCAGCTGGAGAATTAGGCAGGCTTTATGATGCAAAGAGATTTCCATCTCTTTGCTGTGAATGATGTGAAAGGCAGTTAAAGAAAATAAAGAATCCTCCATGGCCACAGCAGGAGCTGAAATCTATCTCAGGAAGGCATCTCTGCTTGAGAAAGATGTTGGACCTCAGGGCCCCAGAGACAGCAGGATATGAAAGTAAGAGCCTTGGACTAGGAGGTCAGGGGCCCAATCAGCCATCCTAGGTTACCAGCGCTGAATGACAGTCCTGTGGCTGTCAGATCTTGGTAGGGGAGTGCCTTAACCTCTCTGGGCTTTCATTTCTAAAACAAAGATGGCAGA
>NW_020950177.1:0-1106 GCF_900497805.2 Vombatus ursinus | reverse complement strand
CACGACAGGCTCATCCTGACTCCCAGCTTTAGTCAGGGCAGTCAAGTATACCACACACATTTCCATTTGGGAGGCTCAACCAGCATCACCCAGAGGAATCCTACCTGGACCATGGCTGTCCCCTGTACTGCCCCGCCTCCCCTCTGCCTCTTCCCTCCCTATCAATCCCTACCTAAGTCAAGGGGCTCAGGTGTAGTTCACCCCACTTCCCGGGGTCCCTCATCCTCTGTCCTTAAGAATACCACTGTGGGTAGAAGCCAGAGGGGAAGGAATTCAGAAAGCTGAAGGCCAAGGTCCAGTGCTCTTACCCGGCATGGTCCTTCACTTCTCCTTACTGAACTCCTGCTACTGTCTGTTGGGTCTAGCAGGTTGGTCCCAGAGCTCCTCCAAGGCTCTGCCACCATTCTGGCTGCATGTCTGAAGTTCCCAGTTTGGTGCAGAAACTTCCCAACTCCATTAGTCCCACTGCCATTCCTGGCGCTGCATGGTTCCCTGGAGGGCCCTTGTGACTGTGCAGTCTTCTAGGGAACCAAGGCGTTGGGCATCTAAGTGGCTTCCCTTCATCTGACCTCTCTGCTCACCAGTCTGCCTTTATCTCTTCTCTGTGTCCTATTTTAAAGGCTTAGTCGGTCAATAAGCATCTATTAGGTAGATGACTAATCGAAAAATCACTAGACCACCTCCCCTCTCTCTATCTCTAGTTCTCTGCCATCATTGTAGGGAACAATCCACCAATGGGACAGGCAGGAGGCCCCTGAGGAAGTGACATGCCAGGGGGCTGTCAACGGTGTCAAACTCTGAGACCCTGACACAGGCAGCCCAGGAATAGCAGTTCTCCCCCAGCCCCATAACACTGGCTCCTGCAGCTGTACTGGAGGGATAGGACCTGGCAACAACATAGACAGGTGCTCTGGGGCCTCTGCCTGCTCAGGCAGTCACTGGCTTCAGCCCCAGGGACTGAAGACCGAAAATGGAAAGCTCTTACCACCAAAGTCCTTGTTCAGCACAGAAATGAATATGATTCATTATATGACCATTCTACCTGAGCCTGTGCCTGGGAGTACCCCTCCAACTTCGCAGCCACAAACTGCTAGCCAACACCCTGA
>NW_020950176.1:0-1071 GCF_900497805.2 Vombatus ursinus | reverse complement strand
CACGACAGGCTCATCCTGACTCCCAGCTTTAGTCAGGGCAGTCAAGTGTACCACACACATTTCCATTTGGGAGGCTCAACCAGCATCACCCAGAGGAATCCTACCTGGACCATGGCTGTCCCCTGTACTGCCCCGCCTCCCCTCTGCCTCTTCCCTCCCTATCAATCCCTACCTAAGTCAAGGGGCTCAGGTGTAGTTCACCCCACTTCCCGGGGTCCCTCATCCTCTGTCCTTAAGAATACCACTGTGGGTAGAAGCCAGAGGGGAAGGAATTCAGAAAGCTGAAGGCCAAGGTCCAGTGCTCTTACCCGGCATGGTCCCTCACTTCTCCTTACTGAACTCCTGCTACTGTCTGTTGGGTCTAGCAGGTTGGTCCCAGAGCTCCTCCAAGGCTCTGCCACCATTCTGGCTGCATGTCTGAAGTTCCCAGTTTGGTGCAGAAACTTCCCAACTCCATTAGTCCCACTGCCATTCCTGGCACTGCATGGTTCCCTGGAGGGCCCTTGTGACTGTGCAGTCTTCTAGGGAACCAAGGCGTTGGGCATCTAACTGGCTTCCCTTCATCTGACCTCTCTGCTCACCAGTCTGCCTTTATCTCTTCTCTGTGTCCTATTTTAAAGGCTTAGTCGGTCAATAAGCATCTATTAGGTAGATGACTAATCGAAAAATCACTAGACCACCTCCCCTCTCTCTATCTCTAGTTCTCTGCCATCATTGTAGGGAACAATCCACCAATGGGACAGGCAGGAGGCCCCTGAGGAAGTGACATGTCAGGGGGCTGTCAACGGTGTCAAACTCTGAGACCCTGACACAGGCAGCCCAGGAATAGCAGTTCTCCCCCAGCCCCATAACACTGGCTCCTGCAGCTGTACTGGAGGGATAGGACCTGGCAACAACATAGACAGGTGCTCTGGGGCCTCTGCCTGCTCAGGCAGTCACTGGCTTCAGCCCCAGGGACTGAAGACTGAAAATGGAAAGCTCTTACCACCAAAGTCCTTGTTCAGCACAGAAATGAATATGATTCATTATATGACCATTCTACCTGAGCCTGTGCCTGGCAGTACCCCTCCA
>NW_020950175.1:0-1395 GCF_900497805.2 Vombatus ursinus | reverse complement strand
GGGCTCAGAGAAGGGATCTGCCCGTGGCCACAAGCTAGGAAGTGGGGCAAGAGTGAATCACAACCAGACCTGACCACAAGTCTATTGGACCACACACCCTAGCCTATTTGCCCAAGTTCCCAGTGGGACTCCTTAGGATTCTGTTGGCCCACCCGGAGAAGACGACCCTCAGGTCTGTTAGATTTCTCTTCCCCCCCTTCCCCACCCCTGCCCCAGGGAGGACATTTTCAATGTCAGTTCATGTGTACAGTTGGTTGAAACATACAGGAAATCTCTGGAGATCAGTGACCTGAGTGTGTGGCATCTTTTACCCTATGGAGATATCTTGGCGAGTTTTCTATTTCTATCTCCTCCAAACCACTCAGTCTAGGTGATTTATATGTCTGCTCATTGTTTAGAGATGGTGGTCCCAAAGCCAGTAGGTGATAGAGCCAAGTGTTCCAGGCACCAAGCCTAGTCTTCTGAGTCCCACCATCTCTAAACAATGAGCAGACATATAAATCACCTAGACTGAGTGGTTTGGAGGAGATAGAAATAGAAAACTCGCCAAGATATCTCCATAGGGTAAAAGATGCCACACACTCAGGTCACTGATCTCCAGAGATTTCCTGTATGTTTCAACCAACTGTACACATGAACTGACATTGAAAATGTCCTCCCTGGGGCAGGGGTGGGGAAGGGGGGGAAGAGAAATCTAACAGACCTGAGGGTCGTCTTCTCCGGGTGGGCCAACAGAATCCTAAGGAGTCCCACTGGGAACTTGGGCAAATAGGCTAGGGTGTGTGGTCCAATAGACTTGTGGTCAGGTCTGGTTGTGATTCACTCTTGCCCCACTTCCTAGCTTGTGGCCACGGGCAGATCCCTTCTCTGAGCCCTCCGGTTACCTATCAGCTCTACCAAGATTTTACCAAGTCTTGTCCTCACAACAACAACGAGGCGGAGTCAGGACATACACTAAAATGCTGATCTGTGAAACGAAGCTAACTGGGGGCTCAGAGAAGGGATCTGCCCGTGGCCACAAGCTAGGAAGTGGGGCAAGAGTGAATCACAACCAGACCTGACCACAAGTCTATTGGACCACACACCCTAGCCTATTTGCCCAAGTTCCCAGTGGGACTCCTTAGGATTCTGTTGGCCCACCCGGAGAAGACGACCCTCAGGTCTGTTAGATTTCTCTTCCCCCCCTTCCCCACCCCTGCCCCAGGGAGGACATTTTCAATGTCAGTTCATGTGTACAGTTGGTTGAAACATACAGGAAATCTCTGGAGATCAGTGACCTGAGTGTGTGGCATCTTTTACCCTATGGAGATATCTTGGCGAGTTTTCTATTTCTATCTCCTCCAAACCACTCAGTCTAGGTGATTTATATGTCTGCTCATTGTTTAGAGATGGTGG
>NW_020950174.1:0-1022 GCF_900497805.2 Vombatus ursinus | reverse complement strand
CTGGGAGACAGAGGAGGTGAAAGTGTAGAGAGGGTGAGGCAGCACGTGCCTAAGGGAAGAGGCTTGTGTCTGTGTGCCCAGCAGAGGGAACTTTCATCTGTGACTGTGGGTGCCAGGTGTTTGTGGTTGGGATCATCTCTCTGCCTTCCTATGTGTGTGTGTGAGCCTGTCCACGGTATATGATCTCAGGCCTCAGAGTACAGGCCGGGCAAGGTCACAGTGAGTCTCTGTGTTAGCCTGTACTGGGGATTGAGTCTGTCTGGGGCTGGGCATGTTTGTGCCTTGTACTCAGTGGGGTTGGGGACCTGACTGTGTCAGTGTGGGTGTCCTGGTGCCTCGGGGTTGTGTAACTGGTGCCAGAGAGACAGAGTGGAACAGGAGAGAGAGAGACACACACACACACAGAGACAGAAATAGAGGCAAAGACAGAGAGAGACACACACACACACACACAGAGACAGAGACACAGAGACAGAGAGAGAGGGAGACAGAGAAAGAGACAGAAAGAGAAAGAGACAGAAAGAGAAAGAGAGAGACAGAGAGGAAGAGCAGAGAGAGAGAATGTGTGTGTGTGTGTGTGTGTGTGTCTCTCTCTGTCTTTGCCTCTATTTCTGTCTCTGTGTGTGTGTGTGTCTCTCTCTCTCCTGTTCCACTCTGTCTCTCTGGCACCAGTTACACAACCCCGAGGCACCAGGACACCCACACTGACACAGTCAGGTCCCCAACCCCACTGAGTACAAGGCACAAACATGCCCAGCCCCAGACAGACTCAATCCCCAGTACAGGCTAACACAGAGACTCACTGTGACCTTGCCCGGCCTGTACTCTGAGGCCTGAGATCATATACCGTGGACAGGCTCACACACACACATAGGAAGGCAGAGAGATGATCCCAACCACAAACACCTGGCACCCACAGTCACAGATGAAAGTTCCCTCTGCTGGGCACACAGACACAAGCCTCTTCCCTTAGGCACGTGCTGCCTCACCCTCTCTACACTTTCACCTCCTCTGTCTCCCAG
>NW_020950173.1:0-1715 GCF_900497805.2 Vombatus ursinus | reverse complement strand
AAAAAACTGGTGGGAAAACTGGAAAACAATAGGCCCCAACTACATATAGACCAATATCTCGCACCATATAGCAAGATAAGATCAAAATGAGTGCATGATTTAGACATACAGGTTGACACCATGGGCAAATTAGAAGAGTAACACACAACCTACCTGTCAAATCTATGGGCAAGGGAAGAATTCCTGACCAAATAAGAGATAGAGAACATTACAAAATGCAAAATAGACAATTACATTAAAATAAAAAGCTTTTGCAGAAACAAAACCAATGCAACCAAGATTAGAAGGAAAGCAAAAAATCAGGAAACAATCTTTACAGCAAGTGTCTCTGATAAAGGCCTCATTTCTTAAATATATAGAGAACTGAGTATAAGAATGCAAGCCATTCTCCAATTGATAATTGGTCAAAGGATATGAACAGGCAGTTTTCAGTTGAAGAAATCAAAGCTATCTATAGGCATATGAAGAAGTGCTCTAAATCACTTTTGATTAGAAAAATGCAAATTAAAATAATTCTTAGGTAGCACCTTATACCTATCTGACATATACCTAATATGTCAAAAAAGTGAAAATGATAAATGTTGGAGAGGATATGGGAAAATTGGAACACTAATGCACCATTCTGGAGAACAATTTGGAACTATGCCCGAAAGGCATACAACTACTAGGTCTGTATCCCAAAGAGATCATTTTAAAAAAGGGGAAAAGGATCACATGTGCAAAAATATTTATAGTAGCCCTTTTTGTGGTGGCAAAGTATTGGAATGGAAGGGATGCCAATCAACTGGGGAATGGCTGAACAAGCCATGGAATATGAATGTAATGAAATACTATCGTGCAATAAGAAATGATGAACAGACAAATTTCAGAAAAAAAAATGTGGAAAGACTTGTACAAACCAGTGCAAAGTGAAATGAGGAGAACCAGGGAACAGTATCAGCAACATTGTGTAATGATCAGCTATAATTGACTCAGCTCTTCTCAGCAACACAATGATCCAAGACAAGTACAAAGGACTCATGAAGGAAAATGCTACCCACATCCAGATAAAGAACTGGTAGACTCTGAATGCAGAGCCAAGTATATTTTTTCACTTATTTTATTCTTTTTTCATGTTTTTCCCTTTTAATCTGGTTCTTCTTTCACAACTGTGACTAATATGGAAATATGTTTTACATGATAGCACATGTATAATCTATATCAAATTGCCTACCATTTTCAGAAGAGGGGAAGAGAGGGAAGGAGAAAATTTTGGAACTCAAAATCTTGTAAAAATGAATGTTAAAAATTGTCTTGGCATGTAATTGTGAAAATATTATTTTAAAAAAATACTTGGGACTCTACCTGCCAAGACAAACTCAGGAACTATATAAATATAATTATAATATACATTTCACACAAATAAAGTCAGATCTAAACAACTGGAAAAATACCAATTGCTCATGGGTAGACTGAGCTAATATAATAAAAATGACAATTCTACCTAAATTAATTTACTTATTCAGTGCCATACCAATCAAAATACCAAAAACATATTTTATTGAGCTAGAAAAAATAACAATAAAATTCATCTGGAAGAACAAAAGGTCCAGAATATCAAGGGAATTAATGGGGAAAAATACAAAGGAAGGTGGTCTAGCAATACCAGATAAGAATTCACTATTTGAGAAAAAACTGGTGGGAAAACTGGAAAACAATAGGCCCCAACTACATAT
>NW_020950172.1:9659971-9749997 GCF_900497805.2 Vombatus ursinus | reverse complement strand
AGCTGCTAACAGTCACTTGGCTCTGCCGTGGACCTTCTGACCCTCCACGGCCTGTGTCCTGTGGCTGAGGCTTCTGCTGCTCCCTCTGTCTCTCGGGGGCCCACCCTGCCAAGGTCAAAGGCTTCTGCCTGCTCCACAACTTCCCTGCTCTTTTTCACTCTTCTTTAGAATTATGAAACAAAGGCTGTTCAGTCCTTCTTCACGGCCCCATCTGGGCTTTTCTTGGCAGAGATATTCGAGTGGTTTGCCATTTCCTTCTCCAGCTCATTTTACAGATGAGGAAACTGAGGAAAGCAGGGTGAATTGACTTGCCCTGGGTCACACAGCTAGGAAGCGTCTGAGGCGATGAGTCTTCCTGACTCTAGGCCTGGAGCTCTGTACACTGTGCTGTTGTGCAGGCCACACCACGTGACCCTCAAAGGTCCTGGCTATTCACACAACGCCGTGTCCCAATTTGATCAGCGTGCTGTGGTCTTTCTTATCACGTTTTAGCTGCGTGACATTCCTGGGCTCTTCTGCTTACGTTTGGTGGTGAGAGGAAGGCTGAGGGGGTTATGAGAAAAGGGATGGTCTTTTCAACAAATTTCCCCTCCCCCAATTTAGGTTCTGTTGCTAATCAGAAAAACACAAAAGCAAACAAACCCTTTCTATGGAAGGATGAATAGGAGGAAGTCAGAGGATCTTGGGAAGACGAACATGAACTTATGCAGGGCAAAGAAAGCAGAGCAGACCGCAGATGGCTTCAAGGGGATCACTCCTGCAAAGCACATGGCCCAGGGTCTACACATGCTCCTTCCCTTCCCAGACAATTAGAACTACACTAGTGGAAACTCAAAGAACACTCAGAACGAAACAAAATGCACTGAGGCAGAGGAATTCAGGCACAGACTGCCTCAGGTTAACCAGAGGAGGGGGCACACCCAGAAATGACTGACTGTGATGGCAAAATGAAAGGCATCCAAAAAACCCAACCGACTACTCCTTTCCATCCGTCATCCCAAGAGAGAGCCAGGAGACACTTCTGCTAACGGGACTACAGACCGCAGATTGCTGTGAGGGATTCAGGCAAAGCAGCACCAGGGCTCCCTTTTGGGCAGCTAGGCCACTTTCCTGAGGTGCTAAGGTATCTTGAGGCCCCTGACACCTGGCCCACCGAATGCGCTTCCTTCCTCAATGGAGTAGGTGGTTGAGGGAACCCAAGTATTAGAAATCACATCTTTTGGTTGGGGCGAGTGGAACACTAACAACAGACATCATGGGGAGTAGAGAAGGTCTGATTAAGAAATTATGAACTCGGGGCAGCTAGGTAGCCCAGTGGATCCGGCTTTGGAGTCAGGAGGACCTGAGTTCAAATCCGGCCTCAGACATTTGACACTAGCTGCGTGACCCTGGGCAAATCACTTAACCCCAATTGCCTCACCAAAAAACAAACAAACAAAAAAAGAAAAAGAAATTATAAAATCTCCTTCAGTTGGTATTCTGGCTAACAAGACAGCTAGAAAAATCACTGGACTTGGAATCATGGACCTGGCTCTGATCCCAGTCAGACCAGCCCTTTCCTACCTGGGTGAACATTATGGGCACCCTCCATCTCATAGGAGGAACATACAAGGGCCCTCAGAAAGCACCACAGAAACACCAGCCATTCACACAGCTGGCTGCAAATCTGCCCTTCCAGAAGAAATCCCCAAGAGTCCCTTCTGAAGGGGGTGGGGCACGAGATTCGCTCCCAACCTGAGGCAGGACGAGCCCCCTGCTTGTGAAGTAGGGCTGTCCCGTGGTTTCTGTCTGCATTGCTAATACTGGGCTCGAGCAGCAGCTTTCCACCCGGGCTTCACGGGTGGATTGTAGGGGGTCCCTGAACACAGCTGGGGAGATATACATTTTTATTGCTGCTAACTTTCATTAGAAACACTATTCTTGAGGGGATCCAGCCAGCCCAGGGAAGCCATGACAAGTAAAAAGACAAGAACGTGAACCTCAGAATCAGACCAACAGGCGCCATACATCTGCTCTCTACCCCTCATTCATTTAGAAAAAAAAAAAATCAGATTATATGCTATAAAGCTGGGAGAACAGGCCAGTGATCTAGTCCAGATGAGAAAATGGAGGCCCAGGGAAGGAAAGCAACCTGTAAGGAGTCACTGGGCTAAGTGCCTCACAAAGACAATCTCATCTGCCTATCACAACAACCCTGGTAGTAGGCCCAGCCCTTCGGATGGTGCCAAGCTCACAAATCCTTTCCATTTATGACGGGAAGGTTTGCTTTTTTTATACTCTTAGGTTAAGGTGACAGGAAGCTCCTCCAGTGGTCAGGGGCCCTAGGCCTCCTGAGGGTCTCCGCTACAAGCCAGGTTCACCACCAGGCACAGGAGCTGGAGTAAGAGGACCACGGGGAAGGAGGCCTCGGGGTCGGCACCTGTCCCAACTAAGGTTGCTTTCCCTCACTGGCCACACCAAGTGAAGCTTATTCACAATTCCCAGCGTGCTGGTCTACCTGTGAAGTGTCCCTGCTGAGTCTCCTGGAAGGACTACCCCCAGAAACATGTTTCCTTATGTTAAGAAACATGGTTTGCGCTCAGAAGATGTTCTGCTGGACAAGGGACACTGAGGCAACCATCCCCAGGTAGGCGAATGTGAACATGAGACAGTCTCACATCGTACATGTATGTGACCAAGTCCTCACTACCCCTCCCTGTCCAGCAAGGCTTCTTCATTGGGTGAAAGCCTTTCTCTGACTCACGGTCGCTGGGCTCAGTGACACCACCTTAAAGGTGTTGGTTATGTAGATGCTCAGAGATATGGACCAGAAAGATGAGGCCACAGTTTGGGGGTTTCTTCCTTTAAGTTCTGGGCAGCAGAGTTCAGAGCAGCCCCTACGACTCAGCTGGATTTCCAGAGCTGGGACCCACGAACAAGTGTCTGCTAATTCGTACCCCTGGGCACTCTCTATTCCTGATACTGGTTTGGGAGTAACACTGGAGAAGTCCAATCCAAAGCGTCTGGCTATGAGGCAATGACGGTGCCTCTGCTTATTACGCATAAGAGGTATTCAGTGAACAGATCTGAATCCTCTGGAACCAATCTCTAAGGTCCCCTCTAGTGCTAATACGTGAACTCTCCCCTAAGCTGCAGGCCTCCGGTTTTGAGGAGCCCTCGCCAAGGTAAGAGAATGACAACTGTCTCTTTACAACTTAGATCTGGGAGTTAGAAGGAGCCTCAGCCCCTGCTTGCCTCTAGATACCACAACAAGGTGGCATTCAGGCCACACCGGCAGCCCTCCTGGCCAGCTCAGCTGGAGTCAAACGCTGTCATCATTTCTGCTTTACAGATGAGGAGCCAGAAGCTCGGTGACATGCCCAAGGTCACTGGGCTAGGAGACAGAAGACAGAGCGCTGGGCCTGGGGCTTTTTGTCTCCGATGCTGGGGTCTTTCCCACCAAGCTGCAGCTCCACTCATGTGAGGAGCCCTGATTCAAAGACAAAGGGCAGAGACACCTGAGAGACTTTTGGAGAGGGAAGGGAGACTCCACACAAAGATAGGCTTCTACCAATGAGAGCCGTTCCAAAGCCCTGAGTCTTTCCATTCAGCTACATTCTGAACTGGATGACTTCTGAGGTCTTGTCCAGTTCTGAGATTAAAGATGATTTAAAAAATCCACTCAATAGCACAGGGAGGCAGCGAGGTGGTGCAGTGGACAGAACACTGGGCCAGGAATCAAGAAGACCCAAACTCAAATCTGGTCTCAGACATTTGTTAATAACTCTATGACCCTGGGCAAGTCACTTCACCTCAGTCTCAGTTTTCTCATCTGTAAAATGGGGATAATAAAAATAGCATCTACCTCCTGAGGTCATTGTGAGAATGAAATGGGAGGTTTACAAAGCACTTAGCAAACAGAAGATACTTAATAAATGCTTATTCCATCCACCCATCTAAGTCAGAGGACAGAGTTGGAAAGGACCCCTAAATCTTTTCACTCAGTCCAAGTTGATCCTTACTTGATTAGGAAATGGAGACCCAGAGAAATTGCTTAAATGACTTGTCTCAGGTCACACACATAGTAATTAGCTGGGTGGGGAGAGGTCTGCACCCAAATCCTCCACCTCCAAATCTGGTGGTCTTCGTATCACACCACAAATCTATTTTTAGGTCTTCTTTTTGGAGGTGTTTGATCTTTGCTGGTTTTGGTGAAGAATGATTCTTTAGGGTTTCTCTTTTTACCACTGATGCCCCAGATGGGTTGGGCATTAGAGCTGCCTGACAACAGGTATAACTGAGCTACAAAGTTACTGGCAAGGAGCCCTCGGGCCCAGGTGCCAGAGAACAAACGGCCAGGCAGTGATAAAACAACACGGTGCGGTGGGCCAGGCAATAGATACGTGGAAGTAAGCCAAGAGGCCAGCCTTCAACCCTCTCCCATGAGCAACGGCATGTACTGGCATATGCATACATCTCACATGATCTCCAAGGTTCCTTCCAACCAAGTATGATGCTATGAGCCCTCCAACTTTTGATTCATCTTCTGTACTCCATTAAACAAACATTTTTAGACAAACAAAATACTCCTTAGAGCTTGAGAGGCATCCTAATGTAATGAAGAATGCTGGACTTGGGAAGTCAAGAGAGTTGGGTTCAAATCCTACCTCATAGGATTATAGATAAATCACCATCTCTCAGAGCCAATACTTCCTCATCTTTAGAATGGGGATCATACTTTGTATTAATCCTACCATCCTCACAGACATGTTATGAAAATCAGCCTTAGCGTTATGGGCTGAACATGGGCTAAATGCTCTAGTGGAGAATCCAAGATAAGTAAGTGATTTTGAGGTCCTTGCTTTCTGAGAATCTATAATGGGGGAGAAATGGGGACAAATATATTCAATCTGTTAATTATTATATTAATATATATTAGTTAATTAATATAACTGTTAATCAGTTAAGCTTTTTAAAATGCTCTCCCACCCCAAGTCTATTCACCCAAAGAACCATAAGACAAAGGCTGATTGTAAGGGTCCCAAGAAAAGTACAGGAGTCTATGAAAGGTCTAAGGAAGGAGAATTGCTTCTGACTCAGGTAGGAGGAAGAACAGAGAAGACTTCAGGAGGAAACATGTGAGTGAGGTCTAGAAAAGATTTCAACAGGCAGCACATGGGAAGTGGGTAACATTCTAAAGAAACAGGGAAATCAGACACTGAGAAGCCCAGGATGAGATAATTCAGAAGGGCGGGCTGTCTACTGTTATCAGGCATTACAGGTTTTAATGTTCATTTTCCATCAGGGTGGATAAAAATCAATAGCTTAAAGATCACATAAAAAATTAAAAGGAGAGTTTTTGTAGTCAAAGGACTTTGATATAAGAGTTAATCTGAGATACAGTAAAGCTCTCACTAGTGAAGAGGGATTATTACTTTTAATTATTTAATACTGGAGTACTTGATTCACATAATCTCTTTAGAAAAGCTTCGCAGATGAGGAAGGGGATGGTTTCAGAAAAACCTGGAAGACTTCTATAAGCTGATGCAAAGTGAAGTGAGCAGAACCAGTAGAACACTATATGAAGTAACTGTAATGTTGTAAAGATGAGCAACTATGAATGACTTAGCTACTAGGATCAATACAATGATCTATCACAATTCCAAACAACCCATGATGAAACATGCCATCTACTTCCAGAGAGAGAACTGATAGATTCAGTGCAGACTGAAGCATACTTTTTTTCACTACTACTACTACTACTACTACTACTACTACTACTACTACTTCTTCTTGCAACATAGTTAATATGGAAATACGTTTTGCATGGCTTCATATGCACAATGGGCATCATATTTCTCGCCTGCTCAATGGGTGGGGAGAGGGAAAGAATTTGGAAAATTAAACTTAAAAAAAGTTTGACAAACAGGCTATAAGAGACTCCTACATTATTTCCAGCTCATTTTATTACACACTGTGTCTATACTTAGTAATGGAAGTAGGGAAAATGGATCTTCTATCACCGACTTGAAGGGCCAGTCAGCGCTGGGCTTCTCTAGATGTATTCTCTTTCACCTGCTCTTCCCCTCTATCTCTGCTAAACTCTTATAAGTTTCACTTGCAAAAGTTAAATGAGCAAATAGTACACCTCTACTCTGAAATGAAAATATATTTCTCCGGACGGTATGCACCGTCTTCCTAGGGGAGCCAAGAAAATCTTCTAGTTATCCAGGTAGAACTAAAGTATCCAAATGAAATTAACTTTGCAAGTTCATAGATAGAAGAGCTATAAAGGACCTTAGAGGCCTTGGTCCAAACTGAGGCTGGGGGACTGCCCAAAATCATACAGGCAGTCAGTATGAAGTAATAATGGTGAAGGAAAATGCTATCCACATCCAAAGAAAGAAGTATGGAGTCTGAATGCAGATCGAAGCATACTATTTGCTATTTTTTTTCTCCTGTTGTGTTTTGTTTCCTTTTTCTGGTGGTTCCTCCTATTGGTTCTAATTCTCCCTCAAAACATGACTAATGTGAAAATATGTTTAATAGGAATGTACATGTAGAGCCTATATCAGATTGTGCGCTGTAATGGGGAAGGGGGGAAGGGAGGGAGAGAAAAATTTAAAACTCAAAAGCTTATGGAAGTGATTGGGTTTTTTTTTTTTTTTTTTTTTGGTGAGGCAATTAGGGCTAAGTGACTTGCCCAGAGTCACACAGCTAGTGAGTGATATGTGTCTGAGGCTGGATTTGAACTCAGGTCCTCCTGACTCCAGGGCCAGTGCTCTACCCACTGTGCCCCCTAGCTACCCCTTAGTAAATGTTGATAAATCAAAATAAATTAATGAAAAAATTTAAAAAGTAAAAAAAAAAGAAGTAATGATGAGATTCCAACTCAGGTGCTTCAAATCCCAGAGCTCTTTCTATTGTACCAAACTGCCTATAAAATGACTGGATCACTCCAATTTCTGATAAAGTTTCAAGTTTAGTTTGAAAAACCAAAACATCTTATGGCAGACTGCTCCTCCACGAGAACTCATCATGGAGTGCAGGTGACCTTGGCGTTACGGCAGTTTTGAGCATGAGTCCGGGGATGGAAGTCCACCTGTCACCGGCAGACAGGATGGCCCCCCGCCCCGACAATACGGGCCAGTTCCCTTCTGGAGTGGGCCATCAGGAACAGTTTTAAAAGCACAGAGACTGGCAGAGTTATGGTCTGTGTCAGGAAGGAAGAGCCCACACAAACAATCCTGGGAGTTTATTTAGCAGATGATTTCTAAAAATGAATCTTTGAATTTAAAAAAAAAATGTATTTTTTAAGGGAAAAACAAAATCTTAAAGAGAGAGATTGGTCCAGAATCTGCCTAGACTAAGCCTTCCCACCTCATGTGCTACACTGGTTTAATTTAAATCTAACCCACCCAACTTTGCCAAGGGTTAAGTTGGGGGTCAGCAAATTCCTCAAGAATCTAATTGCCTGCTTGTTCTTCCATCTTGCCAAGTAGAAGCTGCTCTGGAAGCCTGGAGCCCCAGCAAGGCCCTTCGGAGACCCACACAAATGTTACTAGAAAGGCTCCACCGGGCAAGTTATCGTGGCACGCGAGCAAGCGAGGAAACATCTCCAAACGGGGAGCAACTCCAGGAGCCGCTCTGGGGCCCTGGGACATCCAATCTGGCCACAGACTTCAAGTGGGGAGTCTACACTCTCCAGCTGAGTCAGAAGCTTGTTCCTGCTGACTCTGCGATCTACACTGGCTCATGAGGGCCTGGCGAGTTCCTTTTCCATCAGACCGTGACTTGTGGCTGAGTGTTGCCAAAACAGCACAAGTAAGTCGTGGCTTTCAGACAGAGGTGGCCAAAGACGTTCTGGTGCTGCTCATCTGTTAGTCCCTAAATTTAAGACTTTTCCTTTAGCTGTGTCGTCTGCCATTTCCTACTCCTACCATACTCACACAGAGAGGTTAAACTTCATGATTTCTAAGCTCTCTTCCCACCCTAAAGCCACTGGGCTTTGGGGGTGGCTAGGATTAACTTAGAAAAGTCCATAGGAGCTGTCCTCAGGACTGAGAGGGGGATATTTTGTGGAACGTTCCCTTCCCCTTCTTCCTCTTTTAAAAATTCCTTTATTATAAGGAATAGCTTTTTTATTTTTATGGGGGACCTAAGACTATAAATAAAATTTAAACAAAATTAATTAAACAGGTAGGTATTCTCAACTTTTCTCCGTAGCAGGCTGCAAAACTGATGTTAAAGAACAAGGACTCAGTATTTATTACTTAGCATTCCTTTTGGCAGAACAAAAAGCGTGCTCTCAAGGGCTAGAGTAGTATTGGAATGCTGACCTAGACCAAGCTGTGCGGCTGCTATCCAAGGTCCAGTTTACCCAAGTTCAAAGAGGCTCCTTACTAGGCTGGCCCTTGAAGGGGGCTGGAGAGGTGATGTGTGTAGCGGTGAAGGGGGCGTCCGAAAACCACAAATCCTTGAAGTACTTCAGTGAGTTGTTAATAATGACAGCTGGCACATAATATGGCACAACATTGTTTTAAAGTGCTTCAGAGAGTTCCTCGCTTGATAAAAATGGAAACCTGGCATACAAACTCAAAACCCACCTGAAATAATGCTACCAATTGATATTGTTTAGCTTTAGTGAACTCTTTCTTTAGAGTCAGAAACATCCCCTTCACTAATGTTTTCAGGTTTTAGTTTGTGCTGATAACTTGGTAATAATAGCACCTCATATTTATATTTTGTTTTGCATCTCGTATGGCATTCTACTTTACTGATGACAACACTAAGGTGAAGAAAAATGAAGCGACTTGTTCAGAATTACCCAGCTACTAAGTGTCAGGGGTGGGGAGAAGGGTGGGTGGAGAAGAGTGAATTCAGGCCAGTACACTAAGTTGCTTCTAATTGATACGGTGTTTTTCCAAAGACATAAAACATCATTTACTTCAAATTCTGCCCACTCAAATTAAAAATTTAAGGTGGAAAAAGTATCAGAAGCATCTTATATGTTATGAAATATTGATACAAAAAAGTATCAATTGAGTATTCCCAATAACAGCAATTCAAACAGAAACAGATTCCTGCAGGTTCATATTGACTTAGAAAACCACAAATTCACATTCTCTATATTGTATTTTTATTTATTTTTGTCAAACATCTCCTAATGAGTTTTGTTTTGTTTTGCTTTTTGATGAGGCAGCTGGGGTTAAGTGACTTGCCCAGGGTCACACAGCTAGTAAGTGTCGCATTTGAACTCAGGTCCTCCTGACTCCAGGGCCTGTGCTCTATTCACTGCGCCACCGAGCTGCCCCTTCCCAATGACATTTTAATCTGTATGTGGCAGCACTGGCACTCGGGAATGGGCAGCTTGGCCTGCACACCACTAGTGTAGATACCTTTCCACCTGTACAGCTCTTGTCCACAATCCTTCCCCAGTTCACAGGCAGCACTCAGTCAGTCCAGCGAGCATGCTGGATGGGGCCAGATGCTGGCTGCTGTAGGTAACCTGACCCAGAATATTCCTCTCTCCTAGGGATCCCCACACGGTGCTGCAGTGATAGCAGCAGGACGGTAGAAGAGGGGATGGATGGTGCTGAGAATCAAACAGTAGTTTTTAGACAGTCTGAAAACATTAACTCAGCTTTCACCAGAAACACAAATAAATGGTAACTTCTGGAACATCAGGTCCCCCTACCTTTTGAAGAAGGATTGGAGACAAGAGGTGTGGGTGGATTGTAGCTTATGCTGTTGCAAGGGAGCACACAAGTGATATTTTATGGATAAGGATTTCATAAGCAGGGAGCAGGAGAGAAAATCAGAAATATCTGGGTTCAAATCTCATCCCTAAAACCTACCTTCAAGTAGGTGTGACTTCAGGTGAGCCCTCTAACTTCTCTTTGCCTCAGCATTTCATCTATAAAATGGAGATAATACCTGTACTAACTACCTCATAGGATTATAATGAGATAATAACGTCTATAAAGCGCATTGCAAACTTTAAAATACTCTGGAAGTATCAGTTATAATAATCAAGTTGGACATCATTTAGTGTCCCAGCACTTAGCACAGTGCCTGGCACAGAGTAAGCACTTAATGAATGTTTACTGATTACTGATCCATAGTGCTGAAGCACTGATGCAAAAATAAATATTAAATAAAATGTTAATAAATAATGTATAGGAATACATTAAAAAAAGCAATTCACTATGACCAGTTACATGAGAAATACAAGAATAATTAAACATTAGGAAAATTAAATCACACTAATAACAAAAAATAAGAATCACACAATTCTGTCAATGGATGCAGAAAAGACCTTTGACAAGGCATACCACTCTTTTAAACGTTCAAATCATTATAATAAAAGATTTTAGCTCAATAAGATCAAAAACACCCTCTAAACCAAGAGTGAGCACTGTCACAGACAGTGGAAGCCTTCCCAGTAAGAACACGGGTAAAGCAAGGATGCCTGTCGGCTTGGCTATTCATTCCCACGTGTCACGAGTGCCAGCTCTCATGAAGGAAGAATAAGAAACAGGTAATAAGCACAAGTAAAGAGGCAGAACTATCTCTGTTTGCAGATGATACGACGGTTACTTAGAGAACCCCAGAGAATCAATGATAATATTTATCAAGATAATTAACAGCTTCTGTAAAGTAGCTGGTTAGTAAACACATCTATAAAACCGTTGCCTTTCTGTAGAATACTAACAAAACCCAGGAGGAAGAGCTGGGAAGAAAAATCACATGCAGGATCACAATAAAATGCCTTAACTACCCACCAACACATGCAACACTTACACAAATACAATATAAGACAACGTTTGCAGACATAAACAACCTAAACTATCGAAGCACTATTCAAGTTCATACGTGGGCCAGGCCAACACAGGGAACATGACAACACTTCCCAAAATAGTCTACAGATTAGTTTCATGCCCTTATAATACCAAACAAAACAGTAAAACTGATTTAGAGGAATGAAAGATCAAGAATGTTAAGGAATGTGATGGAAAAAAGTAGGAAAGCTGGGGGGTGTGGAGGAAGGGAGAAGGGTGATGCTACCAGAGCTGAAACTATGCCATAAATTAGTAATTATCATAATAATCACAGATTAAAAAAAAAAAACAACAGCAACCTAGACCAGACAAGAAAGATCTAGAATCATATCAAATAAACGGCAAAACATAAAATAACTACGGAAAGGGACTATTCATTCAATAAAAACTACTAGGAAAACTAGAAAGTACTTTTGGTTAAAAAACAACAACAAACTGGTTTAGACAAACATCTTGTACCTTATACTACAATTTCCAAATGAATTAAGTATATTAAGTAGAAAAGTATAACACCAAAAATAATTAGGAGAACTGAAAGTTATAGCTTTCATGAGGGAAATTCCTAACCAAAAAAGACAAGGCAGCTTACAGAAGACAAAACAGATTTATTATATAAAATTCAAAGATATCAAATGTTATATGGTGTTGATTGATAATAAGAATCAAGAGCTATTCCCCAATAGGCAAATGGTCAAAGGATACTTCTTTTCAAAAAGAAAAAACAAACTACAAAAAATTTACCTGAAGGATTACTAATCAGATAAATGCAAATTAAAAGAACCCTGAGGTGACTCTCACCAAACTAGCAAAGATGTTAAAAGAAAAGAAAACATCACTAAAGGTGCTGCAGGGGAGACAGAACACTCATTCCCTACCAATACCAATGTGAATTTGTTCAACCATTCTGTGAATCAATTTGAAATCATACCGAAAAATCACTAAATTCTTTATAACCTTTGACCAAAGAACCCCATTCCTTGGGGCTCTATATCCCAAGGAAGCTGACTGCAGGAAAAGACCCAAAGTACCTAACAGTTCATAGCTGTATTCTTTGTGAAAACAACAGGTTATGAACCAGCTATGTACCTATCCAATAGATGGGTGGAGGCTAGACAATTTATGGCACAGAGATTTAATATTCCCTCACTAAAGCGGATAGTGAATAAGAATTCAAATAAATGTGTGGAAGTTTAAATGAAGTGATAAGAGCAAGACAGCAGAAGCAAAGAGACATTCACACTTACTGCCACAAGGTCCAATCAAAAAGGCTGAGCTTGCCCAGGTCCTACTTCCAAAGTGCAAGGTGACAGACCTCCTTTCCAAGTCAGTCATCTAGAGTGGGCCAGGAAGTGTCTTGTACCAAAACAAGGAACATCTATCAAGTCACTAATGTCGACAATGGCCAGCCTTCTGTTCTCAGGCTAACGCTGTGCTTTCCCGACCCTTCCATGCAGAGGCAAGTCTCTTCTGTCTGGGAGCCTGGACCAGACAATCAACTCCAAATCATACCAGGTTACTACAGCCCCATTTTATATTGAATAAAGCCACGGTAGTACAAGTCTGTGTGCAACGGTCAACAAGGACTAAGTATCGTTCTCCAGGTCTCGTGACCCTAAGTGCAGGCTTTTCATGACTAAAATGCAAAGTGCTTCTTAAATGAGAGTTGTGACAACATTACTACAGTCATGATCGTGACCACAGTCATGCCATCCTGCCATTCAGGGCACTTCTGCTCCTGTGTCTTACTGTGTTAGACAACAGTTAAGTATCAGGTAACATACAAGCCTTTCTAGGACACGATTCTCCAGATACAAACCCACAAAAGAAAACTGACTGACTCAGATGGAGTTACCCTCTTGCCTTAGCATGTGCTCTGCTGACTGGTCCTCTTCCACACTGCCACAGTTTCCCTGATTAGGGGAAGTCTGTCTAATGACAGACTCAGAGCTTAGTCCTTCAGAGCAGTAACTCACTCCTATGCCCACAGTACCTGAGGCTTGGGGGATGAGCAGCCTCTACCTTCTGCAGAAGGAACAGAGATATTGGGGCGCAGGAAAACGCCCTGTCCTACATTCGCCAAAGGCACATATTCCAAATTAGGCACTGGCCTTAACGATATTGAAAATATTTATTTTACATTACTTTTTAAAAAAATTTTACATTACTTTCAAAATGTCCCTAAGTGTAACTGGGGAAAAAAATTAAGTATATAAATAAAATAAGATGCTCTTAAATCATTAGATGATAGAAACATATCCAGGAGGATGGCAGGTGTACTTTGTTTTACACAAAACACCCCAAGTGTTAGAAAGCCTATATATAAAGCAAATATAATATTGTAGATGTACCCATACAATTCCATCTGCCTAATGCCTACTTACTCTTCAAGACCTGGCTCAAATGTCTCCTCCATAAAGCTTTCCCTGTGATCCCCTTTCTTTTCCAATTCCAAAGCAATCAACCTAATTAAGAACTTGCATGTTACAGTGGAAAGAACACCAGCTTTGAAGTACAAGGTCAGGCCTTAGCTCCAACCCCATGCTTGCCCCTTGTGTGACTTTGGATAAATCTCTACACCTTTGGGGGCCTGATGGAGCAATACTCCATCTTACAGATAATTTCTAAGGTTATTTCCAGACCTAAAATCAACTTAATGAGTTCAGATCCCTACCTCTTCTAGGCCAGATCATGGCAGCCACCTAAATGGATTGACTAGTCCCTCTTCAATCAAGTCCTTCCCATGAATGTCCCAGAATGCCAAGCCTAATCAGCATCAGTGCCTACCAAGTAAAGCATGTCCTTTGACTCTGGCCTTCCTGATCACAACTCTGTGATGCAGAGGCAAATAAACATTGTGGGCCAGTCACCAGCCTTTGTGGCCCTCAGCGGCCTGTCCCAATGGACTCTTTCTGCCTTTTCCCTTCCCATGCTGCCATTCCTATCCATCCTTCTCTCTTCCTACTTTTGCAGTACCATTTGTACTTTAAAAGGACCTATTCCTGACCCCAATTTCAATTCCTTCTCTCTTTAATGCCCAACTCAGGGCCAATCTTTCCCTGAAACACTCCCCCATGACTGTTCTACAGGTGAAAACTCATCTCAAGTTTCTAGAAGCACTTAATTAAGCTCTAAGAGAAAGTAAAGTACAAAGACAAGGATTAAATAATTTCCCCGTTTCAGGCCGTAACTGTGTGAGCTGATCTGTGCTGTGTCTTTCTAGCTCACCTCAAAAACAGTGTCTTGCAAACCTAGCCTGCACACAAGGGGCACTGAATGTTTGCCAGATGAAATAAGACTACTGAAACGCAAATGTCAGATGTCAAGTGAACACCCCTCTTCTCTGCTATTACATAAGCTCCATGAGGGCAGGGGCCCCTGTCTGCCACAATGCCTTTCACATGGTGATAGGGATGGAAATGTTCATGAACGAAACATAAAATGAACTTCTCTTCTGAAACGATCCCACCCCAAAGGCCTTCGTTCAATGAAGCAAGGTTTTTTTTGGTAACAGAGCCTGTTGCTGACTCCCACCCCGCTAAGAGACTGCTTCTCTCAGTTCAGATTTCTCCAGGCCAGGGCTTTGTAAACTGAGAGCAGTTACGCAATCTTCCTACATCAGGTCCTTCTCCAATTCTTGTGGCTTGGGCAGATCAGAAAACACATGAGCTGCTTAGCATGATGCCTGGCTAAGTCAGGAAAATCAGATTTGATCCAGATGAATTTGCATTCTTTCTTCTCCCTCCTCCATTCTCCAGCCCTGTGGTGTTAGTTATAACAGGGAAATGGCCAGGCCTGCTGCGGATACTAGAGAAAAGATCCCCAGAGGATTTACTGCTGGGGAGGGGCTTAGACATTATCTAAAGCAGGGATGGGCTCTTCACCTGAGCTGGTGAACTTGGGTTAAAAAAACAACAAAAGGATGCGTATTTATCTTACTTCTTTAGATTCTGAGAGGGGATTCTTCCAAAGGGGCCCAGGCCACAGCATCTCCCCATCCCATCGCCACACACAAAGAATCAAACACCCAGAGCCTGGGGACTTGGCCAGGTCACAGGGCTGGGATGTCAGCACAAGCCCACTCTGTTCTCCTCCCGTCACACCACATACAATACAGCAGACACATCAGTTATGGGCTAGGCAACGAGGACCAAGTACACAGAAGAGCTAAAATACTCCAAAACCCCACTCAAAAGGCCCCATTCCAATGAGCCCACTCTGGCTCTGCACTCATGAAGTGATGGAGGCCCTTTTCCATGATGCTCTAGCCAGAGATTCTGGGTCCACGCTGAACACGGTCAGGAAGACGAGGCCCAAAGGAGAGGGCACAAACAAGATGACTCAGAGCTCAGGGCATCCCTGCCATGGAAGGCGGCAATGTGACCATCCCTGGGGTGAGGCCTAGGGACATACAGAAGGGGGGAGCCTCAGGACCAAGGGAGGAAGGCCTTGAAGAGAAAAAATGGTGGAGACAAGGCCATCACAAAAATGGAGTGGAGACAAAAGTGGAGACAAGGCCATCACAAAAATGTCAAGAAAAGAATCCTGAAGGATGAGGGAGCTACACTGAACACAATGACGCTCGTTACTTTAGAGGATGGATGGCGGAAGCTTGTCTCCCTACACTCGGCAGAGGCAGACACTTGCAGATACGGCTAATAAGCTGCCTTGTTTTGGCTGACTGCACTTATTTACAAGGGAGGGTTGTCCTTGAGACAGCCAGCAAGGGAGTGCCATACTGCACAGAGTAGTGTGGAATCAGGAAGACCCGAGTTCAAATCTGACCTCAGAAATGCGCTAGCTGTGTGACCCTAAGCAAGTCACTTCACCTCTGCCTGCCTCAGTTTCTTCGACCGTAAAATGGAGAAAATAACAGCACCTCCCTCCCAGGGTTGTTAATGAGGATCAAATGAGACAATATTTGTAAAAAGTGCTTATTATAGTGCCTGGTACGTAGTGGGTGCTTTAAAAAAATGTTTATTCCTTTCCCTTCATTATGAGGATGGAATCACTGCGAAGTAACATGTAAAAAAGAAAAGGGCTCCAATAAAATGTCTTTAAAAGTGTCTGCCTCCCCCTCCCTATTTAAAAAATATCAAGAAAATTTTATGAAGTCAAGATATCCAGAAGGTATCACAGCCAGAAAGAACTTTGCAAAGACTATTAAATCCAACTGAACCCTGCTCCCATCTGATCCTATGGGTAAAGTGCTTAGCACAGTGTCTAGCACAAAGTAGGTGCTCTAGAAATGCTTCTTCCCTCCTGTACCCCACCCCCCCAATTAAAGATAGAACTGGTCTTCCCTTCTTTCCTACCTCCCACCAAAAGCCTCAGGCTCTAAAAATGGCACATCGCTGCACCACTAGAAATGGTTTTACTCAACACTACTACACTGTTACTTGGGAAACTCAAGATTACCCGATCCCAAACTGGGAGCACATAAGTGGCCCTGCCCCAGCTGCCTTCCTGCCCCTGGTGTAACCCAAAGAGATGAATGGGGATGGTGACAGCCAGGGTGAGAGCTGGCAATTCCCGTAGAGAAGGAGCCAAGGGAATCACAGCTGTACTTTGGAAGAGAAAAGCAGAGGAGCCTGACAAAACCAGGGGCTGCCGCTAGCCCTCAGTAATTCACTAGGTGGGAGGTGAATGAACAAGGCCCAGCAGAGGAGAAGGAAAGCTGTCTCCAGAGGAAGAAGACCTGGGTCTGATCCTGCCTCCTGGCATGAACTGTGTGACTTGGGGAGGTGCCTCCGAGGTGCCAGGCCAAGAAGGCTGAAAGGCTGGGCCTCAGCTGCCACTACCCACAAGGCCTTCCACCAGCAGTTTAGAGAGCCAGGGCCTTGAGGGTGGTGCTCCCTGAGGAAGGCAGAACTCTGACCAGCAGGAGGATGAAGGGCTGCCTGACTTTTGTCTTGGCCCACAGTCCCCGCCTCCACTCACTCTTCTCTTTCCAGATCCTGAACTAGAGGTGAGGAACCTGTGGCCTGGAGACCTCATGTGGCCTTCTAGGTTTTCGGGTGCGGCCTTTTGATGGAGTCCCAAGTTTTACCCAACAAATTCTGGATTCAGTCAAAGAGACGCTTGAGGACCTCGAGGCTCTCAGCCTCATCACTTCCTTAAAACTGCCCTCTCCAAAACCATCTTGGCCTCTTCCTGGCCACGTCCAGCTGGTCTTTCCTCAATCCTCACAGGAGGGAGACAGCAAGCTAGAAACAGGGTAAGTAGGAAACAGCCAACAGAGGAGGGCGCTGGAAGTAAGAGGGGCTGAGAAAGGCTTCCTGGAAAAGAGGGGACTTTAGTTGAGACCCAAAGGAACCCAAGAAGGCCAGCAGGCAGTAAAGAGGAAGGGGAATATTCCAGGCACAGGGGAGAGCTGGAAAGAAATGCACAGAGCCAAGAGCTGGAGACATCCAGGAGGCTGGCGTCACTGGATCAGAGTACGCGTTGGGGGGCAAGAAGCCTGGAAAGGTAGGAGGGGGCAAGGTCGTGAAGGGCTCTGAACACCAGACACAGCATTTTGCCTTTGGTCCTGGAAGCTATAGGGTGTGGCACGGTCAGACCTGGGCTTCAGGAAAATCACCTGGTTGGAGTGGGAAGAGCCTTGGGGCGGGCAGACCCACCCTCCGGCTACAGCAGCAGTTCAAGCAGGAGGTGATGCGGCCTGTACCAGGGTAGGGGCACGGTCAGAGGAGAGACACGCAGCAGAGGTGAAATGACAGGCCCAGAGGGACCAAAAGAATCCAAAAAGAATTCATTTGATTTCTTCCAGAACTCTTCTCTCTTCTCAATTTCCCTATCACTGTCACAGCAGCCTCGGAGCCAACCTCGGCCCCTCTCTCTTACTTATCCACAGGTATCCTTCTTTCTTCTGTGATGCCGTCAGCCCCCTGCTGTGGGCCCTCAGAACCTGATGCCTGGACTGTTACAGAAGCCTGCCGGGGCCCTCCCAGATCCCAGGTCACCTCCCACAAAGCTGCCAGAGGGATCTTCCTACTTAACAAAACTCTCTAGCGCCTCCTCAGGGCTCTAAGATTAAACAGAAAGCCCTCAGCTGGGCTTTTAGAGCCCTTCCCATTAAGGTCCCCTCCTGCCCTTCCAGGCATCCTGCCCTTCGCTCCCCTCTGCACCCTCTTGGATGGACCCAGCGGCTCGGAACTCCGTGTCACCACTCACATGCGACCCTCCATCTCTGGACTTTGGGCCTTTCACTGGCTGTTCCCCATGTTTGTAACGTTCAGCCTCCTGGCCTCCCTTCCACTCCTTTCCTGGTCTCTCCACCCCGACGGTGCTTTGCCCCAGATAACCTTTCACTTACACTGTCTAGGCCTTGAATGTGCACAGTAATTTGCATGTGGTCTGGCCCATTAGAATGTGAGTTTTTTGAAGGCAAGTTTCTGCTTTTCTTTGTTATCTCCAAGGCTTAGCAGAGTGCTGGGCTCAAGGTGATCACTCAGTAATTCCTTGCTGAATGACTGATTTCTGGGAATCAGTTTTCTTCTCTGTAAAATGGAGACTATATTTATGCTGCCTCCTCACAGGGCTCACGGGATCATGGATTGGGAAATGGGAGGGGCTTAAAGGCTATGGAGTCTAAACCCTTCATTTTACAGGGAAGGAAACAGGCCCAGCCGGGCCCAGAGTGACAAAGCTAGTCAGTGTCTGAAGAGAGTCTTCTGACCCCAATTCTGACACTGAGATAATGGATGGAAAGTGCTCTGTCAGTCACTACTAAGATCCTAAATCCCTTTCTTGGCCATAAAGGCAACTCTGGGCCAAGACCTGAATGAAGCTCGCTCTCCTCAGGGTCTATCTCACACCTCCATGTGAAAGGCAGTCCTCTTGAGAAAGGCCTCGAGTGACGACCCCACCGCAGAGCCTGCCCTGCTCCCCAGCAGGCTGGGCTAGGGCCCAAAGTATAAGAAACCCCAAAAGGTGTCTTCAGATACAAGCCAGACCTCAAGTTCACCAACCCCATCGTGCTGCTGCCTTCCCCTGGCACACGGGGGTAAGGTCTGGAGAGGCCCCCTTCTCTTCAGTCCTTGGAAGACAGACTTCCTCCTCCAAGCAGTCAGTAAGAGCTCCCAGAGCCCCTCTTGACATGGCTCTGGGCCTGCTGGCTCGGGCCAACAGGAGATGCTCACCCCCTCACAGACATCACGTTCCTTTATGCCTGAACATCATGCTTGTCAAAACACCTGATAAATACACAGGCAGAAATGGATCTCTAATGAAATTTATGTGGCCCTATCCTGGATGACAGAATTGAGAACAAGTTCATTAAGTAGATGAAAATAAATTGTATGTGCCTGCTAACACCTTGGAAGATAAAACGTAATTCAAAGTGACCTTGACAAATGGTGTCTCCCCAACAAGGTGAGGTTTGGCAGGGAAAGGACAAGGGAGTGTTTTCATTCAACAGACCAGACGTGGAAAGCTGGAGGAGACCTCAGGTCATGACCACCCAGCCCAACCCCAGCATTCGATACAAGAACAAACAGCCCGGCATCAACTGCATTCTTACCGTGAGCAGAATGCTTGGGGGAGACTGAGGCGCAGAGGCACGAGGGACACCTGCTCCCCACAGACAAGAAAAGCAAAAGGCCCAGGCAGCTCAATCGCTCTTTGGAGAATTAAGGCACATGCATCAGCGCATGTGTGCGCGCACAGACACACCCACCCCCCCCAACATGGCAGGAATTCTTTTCCTGACTGTGAAGGGTATTTGGGGTTCCTTTTACTTGGTGTTTAAGTTTAGAAGTAAAAAAACCAACTGCTCCTGCCCCTGCCCCTGCCCCCACCCCCGCCCCCGCCCCGGAGAACTGCTCTCTCCAAGGGGACCTTCGAGTGCACCAGGCAGCAGCACCGCCATCCATCTCCAGGGAGGCCTGAACTTCTTGGGGTGGGCACGCGTTCCCCTGCACCTGCGCAGACTGCAAACACTGCCTGGTGAAATACAGGGAGGAGCAGATTTCTAAAAACTCGATTAGTTTCCATCAGTGTTTTTCAAGAAACAACCAGTAAGACCAGCTTTCCAGTCAGTGCGTCCTCAATCTAGTGAGAATGAGGAGGTGGGAAGTCATCTGCTCCCTGGAGCAGCAGGCACTCAGGGTCACCAGACTTCTAGAAGAGTCTTTGGGCCTCAGGCTCCTAAAAGCTTCAGTGTTTGTCAGACTGAGGAGCCCCTGTTTGAGGTGTCTAACAACTTGGTGAAGTAGGTGTAGGACAGGCCTCCTCATACCCACTGTGCAGATGGGGAACGTAGCGTGAAAGCTCGAATGCCTGGGCCACACTCACCCACGAGAACAGACTGCCAGGCATAACTCTTTCCTGACCTCAAGCAACTGGGGTTAAGTGACTTGCCCAGGGTCACACAGCTAGTAAGTGTCAAGTGTCCGAGGCTGGATTTGAACTCAGGTCCTCCTGACTCCAAGGCCAGAGCTCTATCCACCTCACCATCGAGCTGCCCCTGAGTGCACCATTCTTTGTATCATATACCCCAATTCTCCTGCAATGAATGAAATGGGCTCAGTAATCACCTGGGCCAAACTTAAGATTTTCTCGATTACCGAAAGAACACAGAGAAGCCAAGAAACAGAAATGGTCATCCCAAGTCTACCTGGCTTAACTGCACTGTGCCTCAGTTTCTTCCATTGTGAAATCAAGTCACTATTACCTTTCCTTCCTACCCCATAGCAATACTCATCCAGACAAAAAGAGCCATGGTGTGAGTGCCTTGAAGGCTTTACAGCAGCTACCGAGGTGTGCAGAACAAGGGGAGGCAGGCAGGAGGCAGGGAGCCAGAGCTGGTTCAAAAGGGCCAGACGAGGCCTGAACCTGGAGCCAAGAGCCCACAGGGGAGGCCCACAGCCTGACCTGCACCCACATCTTCTTGCTGTTCTTCCACAAAAGGGCTGGAGGAGGGAACTCATGCCACCTGCACGGTGACCAGGCTAATTCTCAAGCACAGGACCCATGGCAGAGACTTGTCTCAGTCTCCGGACCAGTGAACAGCAGGCACAGTTTGGGAAAACCTTCCCAGCTGGGGAAATAAAGTCCCGGAAGGAGCGATTCAGCGGCCATGCTAGGAGAAGGGAGCTCTGGCAGGCAGGCTAGCCACCATGGATAGGACCTCCAAAACACCCTGCACGCCTGTGTGCGTGTGTGAACGCACATCTCCACCTACACAAACGTTCAGGGAGAGGCAAGACCTCTGGATTCACTGGCACAGGAACAGAGAACTCCTACGCAGGGACTAACTTTGACCAAGAGCCCCCACCTGCTCAGAAGCTCAGAGGCCTAGCCATGAAAAACCAACCCAGCATTTATGGAGCACCAACTGTGTACCGATCACATGTGCCAAAGACAAAATACCTGCTCAGGGAGCTCACTTCTGAGCTGAAGAGATCGCGACTAGCCTCGGGCTGCAGATGACCTGGGAAGGAAGCTAAGGGGAGGCTCTGGGGGCACAGTGGGCAGGGCTAACAACCAAGTGACAACTACGGGGAACGGGAATGACAGGACTCCAAGGCTGGTCTTGGCTAGGCAGCGTTGGAAGTGTCCACTTGACACCCAGGCTCTCACGTTCACTAGCAAGGATGGCGCCGTGGCACTCCGCTCACGACAGAGCCCAGGCCGGTCACAGAGATGTGGGAGACTGCACTGAGCCCATGAGGTCACAGAAAAGAAAATCATGGGGGGGGGCGGAGAGTAAATCAAAGACTCTTTTTACACTTGGACATTTTCACAAAGACTACAGCAATCGCCCAGCTCCTCTACGTGGCAGAGACGCTGATGGGGAAGGGGCATCACTTCACTCAAGCCCGCCAGCACCCTTCCTGAGCTCTGGACTCCCCAAGGATAGGACAAATTCGACTGCAAAGATAAACAGCGATCATCTCCCCAAAACAAACTGGGTTTGGAGGTCTGCGGGTGATAAGGAATCCTTCCTTCTGAGGATCAGTTAAGTAAGATCCTTGACAGAAAATGGAGGCGCAGAGAGAGTGAAGGAGGCTTCAGAGAGGGGGACCCAAAGCAAAAGCCATCAGAAGAAGCAGAACCCACTTGGGTTCTCCTACTCACCATTTCTCTGGCTATTTCCAAGGCTTCCTGCAGCCCGTAGAGCCTGCCACAGACCAGGTAGATGCCGTTGGCCCAAAGAACACAGCCCTCATGGACCCAGAGTTCATTACTGTCTAGAGGTAGCTCAGGAATGTGTAGCTCCAGCTCGGGGCCTGCGCCTTCTGACACAGGCCCCACGGGCTTTGAGTCCGAAGGAGTCTTTTCGCTGCTGCTGCTGCCGCCGCCGCCGCCGCCGCCGCCGCCCTCCGTGGTGGCCTTTTTACAAGGGATCCCCCGCGAAAGGGAGCGAGGGGTGCCGCTGCAGTCCTCGGAGCGGTGTCGTCTCTTAAACCTGGGGTGGGTGGCCAGGCTCCGCTGCTCCTTCTGCTCCTTTGGCTGCGGGGGAAGGGGCGGCTGCGGTTGCTGCTGCTGCTGCTGCGGCTGCTGCTGCGGCTGCTGGTCATCCTCCTCCTCCTCCTCCTCCTCTTCCTCCTCTGTGTCTGTCTTGGAACAACCGTTGGAAGCACTTTTGTGCCGTACCTTCACTTTGTTCTGCATTTCGGTGGCTCTCTTGGGAGGCGGATTCTTGGGGAGAGTGGCTGCATAATCCTGGGGGTAGAAGGGCCCAAAGAGGTCGCCCATGTTCCGATAACTGGCCCACTTGCCACAGAGGCAGCAGACCAGGTGCCCCAGGACCGAGGACTCAGTCACCACGGGGCCCTGAAGAACAAAGGACGACGAGGGGAGCGCCTTGCTCTCGGCGCTGCTGGGCGGTGGGGTCAGGGACCGCTGACCCTTACGTCCTTTCACCAGCTTGCTCTGCTCCTCTTCCTCGGCATTGATGATTGTGCAAACTGCCCCGATCTCACACTTGTTCACTACGTGGATGTAAGGGAAAAAGGATTTATTCTTGGCGTCGGTTTTATCCAGTGGCTGGGTGGCATACTTTAATTTAATCTCCGGTTCCTGGGGCTCGACGATTGGAGCGGCTTGCTTGGCTTTCCGTTTTCTGGGCTGGGTCCCAGGTTTCCTCCTCTCCCTCCTCTGCCTCTGCTTCTTGGGCTTGGGTTCTCCATCCCCAGAACCTTCTGGGGCTTGCGTTGGGGGTGGGGGCGGGGGTGGAGGCTGCTGCTTCTTTTGTTTGTTCACACTTCCGATGGGTCTCCCCTTTTTCTTTCCTGATGGGAAATAGCCTTTTGGAGGGAAACACTCTTGCTTGGGTGAAACAGTTCCCGTCTCCCCCTCTTTTTCTTCAGACTTGGTATTTGGCTCAAGAGTCGAGATGCCTGCCGGCGAGATGCTCTGGGAGTCAGGGAAGCTTGAAGGTCCGCTTCCTGCCAGAGATCCATCTGGCCGCCCGTGGCCACCCACAGGCTTCTGGGAGACTGGAGGGGCCGTGACCCCGGGGGCATCTTTCCCGGCAGCTCCAGGTTCTGGAAGGGTCTCCTTCTTCACTTTGTCCTCCCCGCTACCACGCCAGTCTTCAGAGGGGCACGGGAGAGGGGCTTCACTGTTCACATCCTGGCCTGCTGGGCCGCCTAGGTCAGGCACCGCCACCTCTCCTTTTCTTTTCTCCACGTCGGCTTCGTGGCCTGCGGTGCTCCCGCCTTCCGGAGGGCCGATCTTCAAGGCCAAGATGTCGTCCAGGGTGACTGCGTCTCCCCCGGCTTCTGCGCTGCTGGAGGGGGCGCTCCTCCTGATATTGGGGGAGGTGATCTTCTGAACGATGGCTTCCAGTTTCAGCCCACGTCCCTTTCGGGGTGGGAGTATTTTGGTCTTGGTTGGGCTTGTGAGGCTCACGGCAGGGCAGCTTCTGTTGTCGGGGCTCGGAAGATCCTTGGAAGACTCTCTCTTGGGGAGAGACTTCACGTCCTGGTTATGAGACACGTGGGCATAGGAGTTGCATGCTTTATCAGTCCCTTCTTTTGACGGAGGAAGCAAGCGCCCTCTGTCATCAGTGCCACTGTTCTTGACATCCTGGGACTGCCTTTTACTGGGAATGGGCGAGATGAAGGAGCGAACCCGCCTCCGCATAATTAAAGGGTTTTGGGGTGACTGATCCTCTTGCCCGGGGAGTCTCAGCATCACATTAGCAGGTTTGGACGACTGTGCAGACTCAGCGAGCCCATGCCCATCTGTCTCGTGGGGAGGACCGTACCTTTTTTGGTTGGACATTCCCGGGGGGCCGCTACTCTTGGCCGGAGAGGTCTGCCGGGAGAGGTCCCAACAAGATTCTTGCGGTAGCTTCTGACTGCTGTGCTTCAGATCAATGCCCTTGTTAGAAGGAATGCCATCGTTGGCCACGAGGCATCGGCCAGAATCCTGATTCCCGGGATCGTGGTAAGAAGCGGGTGGGCCATACATCATGCCATCCTTGTCGTTTTTCAAAGGGCTCCTCACTCTGTCGAGAAACTGCTGCTGCCGTGGGCTCTTCCGTGGTCCCTCTGGTCTGTGCTGAGCCGCGGCGATCACCCCCTGGGCACAGCTGCCGCTCCAGTCTTTGTAGTCCTCTTGCTGCTGGTACAGCTGCCTTTTGTAGTGGAGCTGAGAGTTCAAGCCTGGGTTAGGGTCCCCATAAGCATGAGGTCTCGTATTAGGGTGATAGGCAGAAGACAGACTTTCAGAGTTTGGGGAGAAGGGAGCGTGCAGAGAGCTCCTGTTAGCCCTCTCAAATGCCATGTGCGGGTTCATGTGATGAGGATCTCCTCCAGGCCCTCGACTGCGACCAGGAGACATCTTCAGTTTCTCTGCCAGATCATGATACTGAGAAGGCGACCGGCCCCTCATGCCTTCCCTGCCTCCCATTCTGCCGGGCACTCGCCTCATCTGGGTGGGCCTACTGTCCTGCTGGGAGCCATACTCCGAGAGAGAGTCGTGGGCTGCGGCTCCTGGACTGGCATTGCCGCGGTAGGCCTCGTGCTTGATGCCCGCAGGATGGCAATGGTCACCGGATTTCTTGCTGTTGAGGCTGGCTTGGGATTTGGACTGCTCAAAATCTTCTTCTTTTATCGGCCCGCTCTGGGATTTCAGCTTTGTTTCCATGGACACCAAACCACCCGGAAGAATGACTGACTGGCTTAAACTTGGATTGAGGCGTTCATTCCTCCCCATCCTGGCGTCAGCACCCATGTGTCCCAAGGTGTGGGACCCTGGGTCCCGGACCAGCTGTCGTAACGGTGATATATCACAGATCACTGACCTCCGCTCGGAGAGGCCTCCCCCGGGCTCGTGGGCCGATGACTGAGGTTCCATTTCAAATTTTCTGGGCACTGGATAGTCAGCCAGATTGATCTGTTTCATATCAGGGGCAGAGCTGCTTGACTTCCTCTCCCAGGGGCCCCAGTGGGGGTTTTCCAGGAGAGAGCCTATGCTTTTATTTAGGAGACCCCTGCTAGCTAATTCATTGGTCTGGCTGATCAAGACATTGGGCCTCATGGCTCCTTCGAGGCCTCCAGACATGCCCTGATGGTCCTGGGCATTCCTGGAATACCTCCTATCAGGATGGTGGTGGTAACCCTGAAGGACCTCTTGCAGGAGGCTGGGGAATTTCTCATTTCGACCCTTTCGTTCACCATGGCTGGTGAAATCCCCTTTGTCTTGTCCTGAAGGATACTGAGGAAAGCCACTGGAGTTTCTTGGCATGGCAGACCCCAAGCTGTCTTTGTAACTATACCGCAAGCTTCCTGGAGACTTGCTTGGCTCTGTTCTGTTGGTGAAACCCGAGCCAAGAGAATGGCCCGTCTGGCCATTTCCTTCTCCATTGTGGTTGGCGCTGCCGTCTGCACCCTTGGTGCCTTTGTTTCCTCCTTGGGGCTCTGGCTGGGGCAGTGGGCCGTGGCCAGTGTCCTTCGCCCCACCGGCACTAGGCGGTGCTTGGGTGACGGCGGGATCTTCATCCTGGGAGCCTCTCTCCTGGCCACCTGCCTTTTCTCCTCTACCTGACATAGCTTCCCGGGAGACAATCACCCCTATCACCTTCTCATTTACTTTTGGGTTGGCGTCTGCAGATGACAAAGCTTCTTTACCATCCGGTGAGGTGACATCATCCCTCACGGTCGGGCTGGCACTGAGTTTAGGGGGCTCATTCTGGGAGACTTGTGGGGGGGAAGGGTTGGCTTTTTCTGAGGGGCCACCCTTGTAGGTTGTATCTGAGCTGGTGCTCTGACCACTCAGCTGCCTCACCCTCTCCCCAGGACCCTCCGAACTGCTGGAGCAGCCTCCGTCCGGCGATTCGGCCACTGGGGACTTGAGCTGCTCCTCAGGCTGAGAAGAGCCTTCTGAGTTGGCGCAGCTGTCGGCCTTCTTGGAAGACGACGAGGACCTCTTTGAATTCTTCTTCTGGGGGACCAGGGTGTCAGAGAGCAGCATGTGCTGAACTGTATTGGGCAGGTTGGCCACCTGGGTGCTCAGGGCACTCAGGCTGCTCAGCCCGGGGTCTGTGAGCCGTTTCTCAGGCACCCCTTCTACTCCAAAGCCTTTGAAGCCCGTGGTGTGAGAGTTAGGACTAGGCATCATGGAGGCAGTGGGGCTAAGCTGAGGCATCATTTGCAGAATTCGGTTTCTGGAGCCCATGGTCATGTTGGCCTGCCCGCACTGGAGGTTCTCACCGCTCTGCATGAGGGGAGAAGGGGTGGAGCTGCAGCTTGGAGACTGGACCACGGAGGCGGCAGGGGACGGGTTGGAGATGGGGCTGAAGTTCTGGTGGAACTGCATGGGCGACCGCACCGGCACTTCGGACTGGTTGTACTGGCCCACCTGGCTCTGCATAGAGAGTTTGGGGGCTGTGCTTCCATAGGGCATGGCATGCTGGGGTGCAGGGTGCTGCTGCTGGCCTCCCTGGGGGAGCTTTGACTGCTCAAAGTTTTTCATAGAGGGAGTCTGGTAATTATAGTTGGATTGTGTCCCGTAAGCCTGGGCCCCGGAGCCCACAGCATGCCCTTCGTACTGGGAGCCCGCGTTTACGCTGTAGCTGCTGTCATAGTTCTGTCCAGACTGGCTAAAGCGCTGAGGGGAGGGGAAGGAGGAAGAGGAGGCAGCCGCGGAGGCCTGATAGTGTTGGCCAAACTGGCCCACCCGGAGTTGGTAGCCGGCACTGGAGGAGGGCAGGGCTGATGGCCGCTGCATGGGCTGGAGGTGGGAGGAGCCAGAGGCTGGCTGGCTCGCTGCCTGGGGCAGAGGCTGATGAGACTGATAGAGCTGCTGCCTCAGCTGCTGTACTTGCTGCTGCTGCTGCTGGCTGGAGGCCTGCTGCTGGTACTGAGCACTCCCTGGAGAGAAGGGGCCACTGTAGTCCTGCTGATAATGAGACACCCCCCCAAGGGCCGAGTGCTGAGCCTGAAACTGGCTCACGTGCCCCTCGCTCCCGTACTGGCTCCCGAAGCTGCTCCCCTGTGGTGGTCCATAGCTCTGCACTGGGCCCGAGGGCCTGCGCTGAGGAGGCTGCTGGCTGCCTGGGGTCACGGGGTCTTTGTTGGCAGCCATATAGTAAAATTCCCCAGCTTCTTTCCTGAAGCCCTGGTAGCTCTGATGGCCAGGGCCCTCACCAGCCATCGCCGCGGCTGCCGCTGCCGCTCCTCGGCGCCCACCGCCCCCACTGCCGCCCCCGCCACTACCACCCCCACCCCCCCCTCCTCCCCCTGCAAAGTTCTGGAACATCTGGGCCTGCTGCCGGGGGCTGAACTCTTCTAGCCGGGATGAAGCGTGCACCTCCTGGGGGTAGCTCTGCTGGTTTCCGTGGTAACTGCTTTGCTCCCGAAAGGACTGCATACTGCTCAGCAGCGGAGCAGCAGGCCAAGAGCCCTCCTAGAACGGAAAGAACAAGGGGGAAAAAAAAGTCAGAGAAAAATTTTTTACCAATGTCAGCCAAATTTCAACTAAGGGGAATACGGATAACTGAAATTCGAAACCCTTTTTAATAAAATGTCAGGTCAGTTGACAAATGGATTGATTTGAGTTCCACCTCATTTAATTTCCTTGTCCACTATCTTCTGGAAAAGCTAACCAGCAATGAAGTGTGTGTGTGTGTGTGTGTGTGTGTGTGTGTGTGTGTGTGTGCGCGTGCGTGCACGCGTGCATATATGCATGAAATGCACACACACACACACACACACACACACATATGGGGTGCCGGTGTTAGTGAAAAGGTTTAAGAGTGTTAGGGTAGGAAAGGCCCTGAGTGAGCAGGGCATGTCCTAAAGGTCCCTAACATCTCTGCCTTCCCTCTCCCATCCAGAATCAAGCAGACTCCTGTGCCCGCCTGCCCAGCAATCCCAAGCTCATCCTTCACCAGTGTGAAAAGAGCTCATCCCAGAGATAAGCTGAGGGTACAGGCTCCAAAGCATGGGCACAGGCAGCCGCACCTTCCATGTCACCTCCTAGGCTTGGCTCTTTAGTTGGCTCCACTGTGTGCTGTCCACACCGACTTAATCGAGACTGTACTGAGAAGCTCCTCGGCCTCCTTTTCCACTCAATCCCCAAGCCTCTTGCCTGAAAAAGCAGCTTTCGGATGACTCTGAAATGAATAAATCTCCCCAAATGCTTCCTATTCCTGTACTTAGGAATACTTAGGTCAGATTAAAGAATCCCCAAGGCCTGGACTTTCACCAGCCGGGGAACTCTCCCCACCAGCCTGAATGAAGCCCAGGCACCTTCCCAAGGATACAAAGCTGGGGTCTCTCAAGAATGGGGGGGTGTGCATGTGCATCCCAGGTCTCTCTGCCTCCAGAGACAGCTCTCTCTTTTCAACACCACACCGCCTCAGATTCCCAACATGGAGAAGGAAGTCACGTGACTCCAAAGGAGGGCATTTCTGAGTGGCTCTGCACCTACAGATGCCCCATCCCTCAAGTGGCCAAAGCGCTGTTTCTCTTATCACACTTCGTGACTGGAGAAGTCGGACAATTTTCTGTTATGCTGAAAATAAGTTTGGTTTTCTACTTCCAAAAGCTACCCTTAACGATTCTCAAACACAAATCTTCTACAAACTGGAACCAAGATCGCCTCTTTTGGAACAATTCACCTTTTCTTCTACTTAAAAGGATCTCCACAAGACTTTGTTGCCCGAAGATGGAAGGGGGTAAAAGCAGGGCACAAAAGTCTACATTCACTCATTCTGTATTCCTAATCTGAGTTCGAAATTAATCTGTTTTTTCTAACATCAATCAGCACATGCCTTGGCACACAGCAGCAACTAATAAATGTCCGAGTTACGTAACCAGTCAACACTAATACACCCTTACTTTGGGACGAGAATTAGCTACGTAAGCAAGCAGATAACAAGGCCTTTGGAAGGAACCAAATACTTTTCCCGTGGCCTGGTCCTTGCTGCACATCTGCTACGCTGTTCTTCTAACGGTTGTCTTCCTCTTTTAAAAAAAAAAAAAAAAGTTTTTTTTTTCAACTGTTTTCAGGTATAGGATAGTCTGGCTCAAAGTTTTAACAACCTTCAGGAAAACTGGAGGGAAAAAATTGTCATAAAACAACAAAAAAACCAATGGAAATACAGGTCTTTGGACAGTGAACAACAATTTTAAAACATAATCTCTCTGTAAATAAAGCCAGGCCCCCTCACCTCACATGAGCCTCCTAATTAGCCTCGCCCCACTCTGGGCTCTTCCCCAGATGTCAAAGCGATTTGCTTTCAGCCCAAATCTGACCCTGTCATTCCCTCCGCTCAACAGACTTCAATGATTAGCTACTGCTTCTAGGAGAAAACGATAAATGCCTGGTTAGCTTTTAAAGGATCTCTCATCCTGATCCCAGCCCAGCTTTCCAGCCTCACTGCATTTCCCATCTAAGTGGATCTGTAGGAGGCTGCCCCTCATGCCACCTCTGTCGATCAGAATAACTCTCTGCCTTCAGGCAGCTGCTTCCCCAACTACCTGGTAAGTAACTAGACTTTGTAATTAGGCGCAGTGTTCTTGGGGTATACCTAAATGTGTACACATCTGCCCTGTTAGAATGTAAGCTCCCAGAAGGCAGGGATTATTTCATGCTCTGTATCTGTAACCAGAGTGCCTGCCTAACATAGCACTTAGCATTGTTGATAGCTCATCTGATTTTTCCAGTTTTTATTCCTTTTCCAAATGAAAGCAAGATTACTATGTGTGAGTCTCTTCTAAGGTGCTCAGCTTTCCCAAGAAGGGTCACAGACAGACAAAAAGCTGATTTAGCCATGAAAGGGCTGGACCAGAGGATCTACAAAGTCCACATACACACACAACCCCAGTTTGCAACATAAAGTTCACTGGAAAAGAGTGCCCTGGTTTTTGCATGTTCCCATTCATGGATTCCAAGAGTAGCACAACTAGCCATGCTAGCTGATAGACCCTTGTTCCCTCCCCCACTTGCTGAAAGCCTGCTCTATTAGGGGACGCTGGGTGGTGGGGAAAGCAGAGGGCCCTGGGCCCTCCTCGGAAGGTAAGAAGACAACAAAACCACAGGACTTTAGAAGAGACAACATGTTTCCAGGGAACATGACAGGAAGTTAGAGCTTTCTTTCACCCTCGTTCTGGGGTCACCTCAAGAGGAAGGTGAGCATTTCTCTGACTAAATTCCAACTGGTATACACACTTTCAGCTTTAGTCTCTATTTTGAATCTAATGTTCACCTTCTTAATGCTACAGTTCCAGTCTAAGAAACTCTGATCAGAGACAACTTAGTAGGAAACCAACAAGAACAATAGCTTTGAAGACCCAACTCTAACCAAAGCAATTGGCCTCGGTGAGCAAAGTAGGCTGATGTGGGAGTGGGAGACACCGCTGGTCAGACCTGGCCAAGGAGGGGCTTTATTCTGCTTGATCGCACTTGCTTGTTATTCTGGACGGCTTCTAGCTGAAGCAGCAGGGGGTGGATAGGTAGTGATGGTGATGAAGAAAAACGGGGGGAAAGATCTGAACAAGAACAAAGCATCAGAAACCCATGGAAAGAAAAAAAAAAGCCAGGAGGGGTCAGGAGGGTGCAGCTCTGCCACTACGGCGCTAAGTTTAACATGATTAAGAGCACACTGAAGTACGACTGCACAGCTTCACGTAGAATGCCCCTTCTCTTCATATGATGAAATGTTCATATTTGTTAGTATTCGTTAAATAAAGAATAAATGAAGATTCTGAAGAAATGAAGATTCTGAAGAACAGATAACTATTCCGTCAAGGCGGAGCTAGTCCTATATACACTGTCAGATGTTTTTACTAAATTGCTTTTTTCAAGTGTTAACTAACCCTCACCCCAGGAGGAGTTCGACCTGTGGCAGGGAGCTGGGAAATAACTGTGCTATGAAGATAAAAGGCGTCACCAGCATTTTAAAAAGCCCTTCAGAATGAGAGGAAAATGGGATGGATGAAAAGGGGTTAATAATTACAAGTGATCAGGTTCCCTCTCTAAAGGAGCATAAAATCCGGGTGGTCCCAAGCTGAAGTAATCATGTTACAGAAGGAAGTCTGGCCTCACCCAACCACCCTCTGCGGTCAAAGAACTGCCACAGCTCCTGGCTAGAAACCTCAGCCAGTCTGCACAGACTCTTTCCCTCCCGCTCAGTGAAGGCAACGGCTGCATCTAGGTGAGTCTACCCGTCCATTCACCCCAAGATTTGCCCCCAATAAGAGTTGGAACTTTTTTCACCAACACTCTGAAATAGGGAGCAAGAATCGAGTACGAGCTCCGAGAACGGCTGAGTTCACGTAATCCAATGGCCTCACTCATCACCTCATGCCTGGATCACTGCAAAACCCTCCAACCTGTCTCCTTCCCACCAATTCTTGCCTCCCTCCCCCCTTTCAATAATCCTGTACAAGAATGTCAGATTAATCTTCCCAACACCTGCTTTCATCCTCCTTCTCTTGAGTCCAAACTCCTCTGTCCCTTCAAAATCCACTGTGAAACCTGTGCCCATTCTGATCGAGGCAGTCTTGGTGGTGCTCTGTGCCCAGGCTGCCTCAGCCCTGTTCCGTTTGAGTTAATGAGTTATCACCACACAGGTCTAGGCGTATTTCTTTATGCGACCTGAAAAAAGGTCTGTTGCCTCAGAGAGGTCTAGGTGTGAATTGTGCTTCAACCTTCAGATTCAGAGGGCTTGGAGGCCACCCAGCCTCAGCCTCTCACTTGACAAAGAGGAAGAAACTCAAAAGGAATCACTCACTTTCACAGGGGGATGGAAGGTCCTTGGCAGAGAAGTTCATAGCGTCTTCCCCAAAACTAAGCACCGGCCCCACCTCCATATCAACCAGAAAGTACAGTAAGTGCTATTTCTTTTCTTTCTTTCTTTCTTGCAGCCCTTTCTTTAGGAAAGGTCCTTTGCCATTTTTTTCACTCCCCAAAAGCATAAATTGGGATTTAAAAATACAAGGCTAACTTTAATACCCAAGGTTCGACAGATTTCATCTAGCCATCCAAGAGGGCCTTAAGAGAAGAATGCCACGGCTCCTTCTCCATTAGAGCTGAGATGTCCTTTAGCACATGGAAGCCGGCTGGGGTAACGACCCCCCTCTCTTTCCTGACCAGCCAGATGGCCCTCGGCTTCCGGTCTGCTCTTTCCTGGTCTAAACGAAGTTCCACGGTTCCACTTCTTGGCTTATTCTGTTCACTTCCCACAGCCAATCACCTGCTAGAGACAGGCCTTTTATCTCAAATTTCTCTCTCATTCATCCTCCTTTCCATTCTCAGGCCAGCTGGGTCAAGCCCTCAATCAGTGTCGTGGGCCTCCACACTATCAGAGTGACCTCTCCACCTCCAATCCATTCCCTCCTTTCACACACCCCCTACAGGCCAGATTAATTTTTCTCAATCTGACTCCTTTGCTCAAAGACCTCTAATAGACCCCCACCGTCTACTGGGCAAAGTCAATCTGTCAATCAACAAGCATTTATTAAGTGGTTACTATGTGCCAGAGTCCAAACAAGTCAGCTCAGCAGCTCATGGCCCTCCACAATCTCCTTTCCAGCACTAAATTTATGGCTCGATTTTGGTATTTCTCTCATTTTCTGCCAGCAGATCACCTCAATTGAGGCTTCAGCCCTATCTATATCTGGGAAGGAGAAGTGTGGGAGCCTCAGTTTCCTCATCTGTAGAAAGTGTGATAATCCCTGGAGCAGCCACATCTCCCGAGATGGCCAACATCAATGTGCTAATAGGTCAGTTATTTTAGGACAGTCTCCGGGGCAGCTCTAGTCCCAAAATTCTATGACATCACATTCCCATATTCTAGCCGGAGCCTCTTCTAATCCACCCCATGAAAACAATTCTCTCCGAAGAACGTTAGGGCTCCCTTCCAGGGCACTTTGACTCAGACAGAGCTGTATTGTATGATCCCAGCCCCAAACCTAGGCTTCCCAACTCCCCATGCAGTGGCATTGCTACGAAGCTCTGACCCTGTCACCTGCTGCAGGTCGTGCAGCAGTGCCCCTGCACTGACCTGAGGATAGCTCTACATCGCATTGGAGGGCAGCTCCAGAGCCCCTGGGCTTCCCAGCCCCCCCAAGGATAACTGGACACACTTTTATATGCCAGCAGTTGCTTCATCATAGGCCTTCTCAAAGCCCTCATCACCTTCCCATCTCTGGAGCCATATCCGGCCTCTCTGCAAACCCCACCTGTGGCCTGCTGGCCACGTCCTCTGTTTCCCAAGTTTACTGACCTATCACTCACCTGCGCTCACTTCAGTATTTACTCCTCCCACTCCTTACTCCCCCAAACATTTATCTTTGACCAAAATCTGCTGCAGAGAAATTAAGCAACTACTACTTTTAGACAAGGCCCATCACATTCCAGTACACCCTCCTCTCCCTACCAAAGTGTTCAACTGGCTGCATCTATCTCCTGAAGTTTAAACAAATCCTGAAAAAACACGCCCATGTCCACGAGAGGGCCAAGGCCTGGGCATGTCTACACCAGGCCCCATTTCTCTACAACCCACCCAAGTGTCCCCTGGACACCAGCTGAGCCTCATGACCTAACCTAGCTAAGGTCAGCATTTCTTGTACAGAAGCACCCATGTTGGAAGTGCCCTGGAGTCAACCCCAAGAGTACAGAGATAGTGCCTCTCCTTGGCCACGAGTCAGTCCCACGCTGCTAAGGATTCAGTCAGAGCCTGACCTGTGAAAATGAAGTGAGTCAGGAGGCCTCTGAAGTCAGTGACACCACAGTCTGGCCCGGGGCTCTTAACTATTTTGTGTCGTGAATCCCTTCGCCCCCAGTGGCAGTCTGGAGCCACCCACGGACTCCCTCCTCTGAACACTTCAGCCGCTGATTAGCTTCCACAGAGTCAATGGTCACCTCTACTGACGGTTCTCAGGTCTACACATCCTGCCCTGACCTCTCTACTGACCTCCAGACTCCATCACCAACTGCCTACGGGATGCCTCAAACTGCATGTAACACAGACATCTAAACTTGGCCTGTCCAAAGCGGAGCTCATCACCTTTCCCAACAAATCCTCCCTTTGTCCCCTGCCCTCCCAGTGCCTCAGGCTCTTAATCTAAATGTCATTCTGGACTCCTCACCATTTCTTACCTCTCTCACCCCCCCATACTCAAGGCCTGTCAAGTTCACCTTCAGACCATTTCTTGCATAAGGTGCCCAGCCTGGGCAGGCCCTCATTCCCTCTCACCTGGACTAGGCAACAGCCTGCTGGGGGGGCAGGGGAAGAAAGTTCTGCCTGACTCCAATCCATCCTCTGTCAAAGTACATCTTACAGAGCAGGTCTGATGTCCACCCCCTACCTGTTTCATTCCCCAATCGGTGCCACTGGCCTCCCTGAAATTCCCCACACAAAGCCCTCCCCACTCAAACCCAGGAATTTTTACTGCCTCCGAAGCCTGGAACGCTCTCCCTCCTCATCTCCACTCCTGACTTCCTTCAAGGCCCAGCTCAGATCCCCCATCTATAAGAAGCCTTTTCTAAGCTGGTGCCTTTGCTCCGGGAAGGATCTCCAATTTGTCCTGTCCAGACCCTTTGGGGACAGGCATTTATTTGTCTGCACTGTTAGGCTGCGAGCTCCTTGAAAGCTGGGGCTGAATGCCACACTGACATATAGTAGGTGCTTAACAAATTTGTTAAATACATCAAGTAGGAAGGATTACAAAGGAATTTAATGATGTGTGGTTAATCAAAATATAAAAGCAGATACAGAAATCCTTCCTGTTGAAGAGGCCCTGAAAGCCAGAAGGTACATCCCAATGAGCCTGGAAGCCTCTTGGCCGTGGGGAGGGGGGGGAGACAGGGGGACGGACAAGCTCTAGGTGACACCCACAGTACAGTCACAGCCACAGGCTGACCACAAGAGAGCACGTTCAGAAAGGTATTGAGGTTTCATTACTCACACAGAAGTGCCCTATTGTTCAAGATCTTCAGTTCTCCAACAAACTCAACAGCCACAAATTTAAGATCCCCAAACCCAGACATCTACAATGGCCCGGCCTTGAAGGCAGGAAGCCTAGCTTCGCCATCCTTCCAGGCCCCCTTTTCCATGGCAGGCATGACCCCTAAATGCCTGCTGAATGACCGTGGGGCAGGTGCCCTTGGGTCTAAGGGGACGAATATCCACAGATCACAGCCTCTCTCTTGGGTACAAAGCACAGTGCCCATCACCTAGCTGATGGACCTTCTCTTCGGCACAGCCTCTGCCCCACTGTGTTCTCTCATGATGCCTCAGAGATACAGTAAAGCTCCATAAAGGCTTGTTTTCCCACGGTCCACACATATTTATAACTCACATTCCATCTGAAGAATTTTCCTCACAACCCTGTAACACTGAGAGAAGTAAATGTTATTCCCATTTTAGAGATGAGGAAGTTGGGGTTCAGAGAAGCCCAGGTCCCAAAGCTAGTCTCAGAAGCAGGATCTGAACCCGAGCCCCTAACTTGAAGGCCAGGGCTCTTTCCATGACACCAGGAGGTCACTTCTCGTTGGGCTCCAAACCTTCAACAGCCCACAGTGCCCTGCCCTCCAAATGATGTCCAAACTCCTCTGCCTACCACTCAAGGCCTTTCTCAATCAGATGCCAAACCATCTCTCCTGCTGTCTGTTATCACCTCCTTCACACCCAACATTCCAAACTAAACTACCCCTCATCCCCCAAACACCCATGATTCCCAGCCTGGCTTGGGGGCTGGCTCCCAACTGCCTTACCAACGCCAGATCCTCCAGAAAGCCCTCCCTAGCACCCCTGAGTGATCCCCAGCAGCCTGAGAACTTTGGCTGCACCTCCCAAGTGCTGTGCATTCTCCTGACTTCCGGTGTGAGGTAGATCTCTCTCTCTATATATATACATACATAGAAAGCTGCTCCCAACAGGCCTTCCTCCCACCAACGCTGGGGGCATCTGGGACGTACCTGATTTTTTCACGTTTACATCTCTCCCCTGTCTGTGAGTTCCTTGAGTCCAGGGCCTGACACTTAGCAAGCAACTCCATGCCTGCCATCTCAGGACTTAATCTGTGAACCAGCTTAGACAATGTGTGGTCTCACCCAACGCTACAACTGTATGGTTTTCTAATATTTATTTCAGATACTCCTCTTTAATATGGCTCACTTGCTATAAAATAAGCATGCTTTAAAAAAATCCACCATTTGCCTTGTAGACAAATAAAACAGAAAGCAATGAGATCTAAGAGAAAGTATCTGGATCTGGAAGTTTAGAAGCCTCCTGGGTTGGCCTTATCTAAGTCACTGTCCCTCTCTGGGTCCTCAGTTTCCCCCCTCTGTAAAGGGAAGGGGCTGTATTAAATGGGATCCTGGGTCTCTTCTGGCTCTGGTGGTTCCATGCTAGGGGAGACGTGTGCCACAGACGGGCTCCGGTAACAGGGAAAGCCTACTGGAGATTTAAGATGTGTTGGAGACTCCACATCTGGGTATAAAATAAACAGCTGTTGGTTGGGCTGGTGAGGGACATGTTGGCTTCAGTCTGGCTAAACACTTAGTGAGCACCTGATTGGACCCAGACAGACCGGGACAGTGTCTCCATCCTCTGAGAGTTCATAATCCAGTTAAAACACCAGAGATAAGTTCTAAGACAATGACAGAAAAGCCAGTACCTAAAAAACAAAGTTGTCAGTTGCTTCAAGTTTCTGGAGTCCACCGGGAGGGCCAGAGTGCAAAGGCCAGAACACAGTGGAGAGACAAGCTCCCACTCATCCTGTGTGATATGGCTGAAAATTCACAGCAAATGTGCCTCTCTCCTCTTCCTGTAAGGCCCAGCCCAGATGCAGCCTTCTCTCACCCTGAAACCTTTCTAGAATGTTCCAGCTAGAGTAATAAAATCATAGCTTGCATTCCTACGTAGCTCTGGGAGGTCAGTGGGCCAGGGACATCACCTGCACTTTACAAACGAGGAGGTTTCTGACTCACTGGGAGTCCAGGGCTGAGCAGGGAGGCAGGGATGGAGGGTAGGAGTTTTGGTCTTTTGTCTGGCCTAAGACGAAGATAACGGGCGGCAGTTCCATACGAAGGAGGCTGGTGAAAAGTGAACCAGATTCCATGCTAAGTAAGAGCTCCAGCTTCCCAGAAGCTCCATTTAGTTTGGCTGATGCTTTACCCAAATGACCCAAGGATAATGACTGAAGTCCAAGAAAAGGAGGGTTAGTGGAAGCAGGCTGACTCCCCCATTCTTTATAGCAGCTCACTCAAGACAGTGCTATTCTTTCATTATGATGCAACTGAACTCTCATCTTGAACCCTCTGAAAGGGTCTTTGGCATCTGGTCAAATGAAGCCTGGAGGACGAGCAGGGAACGAGAGACCTGGGAGCTCTGGGTAATGAAGCAAGCTGTGAAAGCCAGGCTCTGACCACTGGGGGCTTCTACCTGAGAACCCAGAACCTGCATCAAGATCCAGAGCAGACTGGGTAGGAGCTCAGGCCATGTGATGCTTATTCTTCATAAAAACCATAGCCCTGGAAGGGACCTTACTTAAGCAGACATTCTAACTCTCATTTCACTGATGACAGGAAGGGGCACCCCTCTCCCACCCTCACACCCCCTCAGATGACGGCCATTAAGCCGTTTCCCTCAAGGTCCACTGCCTGTCTGTACACTGCCCCCTCTACACTCGGGCAGACCCCAGGGCTGGCATCTCCCTCCCCCCAATGACATCCCACCGACACTTCTCTATAAAAATGGCATCCAGCCAATCCAGGCTGAGCACTTTAACATTCCACCCTTTGCTCAGCCACCTGTCTTCCTCCAAACAGTGGCTGTGGTTTCCATTAGGATCAGAGATCTGGAGATGGAGGGGACTTTGGCAAGGCCAGGGCCCCCCCCCTTTTTTTTAACAAAACAAAAAGAAATGCTCCTCTACATAAAACAATATACACCAACAATTTCCTTGGCTTGTATTTTATTTAAATAAAACTGAAACTTTTATTACCACCTTTAACATAGAGTTGAGTCTTAAGCTCAGGCATCTCGTGGACAAAATCTTTTACAATGTCCCTATTTAGAACTTATACAAATACTAACCATGCCATTTTTCATGGGATGGGCGGGCTGTTTTGGGGGGCAATCCTTTTTATTTCCATTCTAACTCATAAGGCCTTTGCAATCACTGGTTGACATGATGGCTCCCAGAATCTCCAAGTGGGAAGGACCTGAGCAGCCAGCTAGTGCAAGCTCTACCCTACACCAAGGAAACTGCCACTAGAGCATCCCTGCCCTGAGCAGTCAAGATTCTGCTGAGAAGCCCACATTTTGTCTCCAAACAGCTCCCCAGAAGACACAGCCCTCCACAGGTGGGGCCTGATCTGAACCAGGGCCCTCCCACTGGGGAAGCTGCCAGGCTCCCCGCACACCAAAAAGCCAAAGCAGGAGTCTTTCACACCATTTCTAGGCCTCACCCTAACAAGCACATTCGCCAATCAAGACAAACTGATCACACCACATCTGCTGATGGCATGTGGTTTTCTTACCTACTCGTATTTAAGAATATCAAAGTTTTACTTCTTTTAATGAGGGAATATCAGAAAGATTATTTTTTAAGTTATCTGCAGCTAACTTTTTCATAATGCAGCCAACTCCACCATTCTGCATCACTGTAGGAGCATAAAGATTTGCACTGATCTCTCATGTACCCCTCCCCTCTGCTCTTGCTAGGGGGCATTGGACTTTTGGTTAGTGAGCGGTCACCCGATGTGGCCTAAGTCATACCTTCCCCATCCCCATTTCTACATTCTCCGTCCTCCTTCTCGAAGCCCCTTTCAATTCTCTATTACTTTTGTCTCTGGAAACGGTCATCAAATCTGAGAAGTGGGTTAGGAAGACTTGAGTTTGAAGCCTGCCTCAGACACTGGCTGAATGACCCTAGGAAAGTCACTTAACCTTTACCCTCAGTTTTCACATCTGTGTAATGGGAATAATCACAGCACCTACTTACAAGGCTGTGGTGAGGTTCAAAAGAGATATCTGTAAAGTGCTTTGCAAACCTTAAGCTGCGCCATAAATATTAGCTCTTACATAACTACTTTCACTCTTGGAAAGTACCACTGCCAAGCACTCCATACTCACCATCCTCAAAGACTTCCTTGGCTAAATCAGTCCCCTATTAGATGGAAGCTTCTTCAAGGCAGAATCTGGCACAGAAAGTACTTAATAAACCCGTTTTCACCCGTTTGTTCCTGCACTCAGTTTTTCAAAACTATCCACCAAATACACAATTTTCAGGGGGAAATTTTTTTATCACAAAAGGAATTTGCTTCATCTTTAGGGTCACAAAAAAATAGCAATTTCTACTTTGAGCTCAAATACCTCTCAAAGCACTAGAAGCATCCACCAGATTGCCCCCTACCCATCGCCCAATTTTGCAAAGCCCCCTTCCTTAGTGAACTAGTTTTTAGAAATGTGAGGACTTTCCTCATCATGTCAAACTCTCTGTAGACCTCCCCACTCATTTCTTGGTGTGTAACTGTCTGTGGATATGCAACAGGTCCCAAAGGACGGGGTTCACCTGAAGGTGCCCGAGCTCCGTAAATGCACAGTCCGATACAATTCTCCTCCCTATGTAACTGTCATTAAAAATAAAGCTGACAATCGAAATATCTTGTCATCAATAGGTCTGCAAAGTAAATCTTCTCCAAGAGCAGTTTCAACAGCATATTATCCATATATAATCAAATTGGACTCACTAGGACTTAAGGGGGAAGGGTGCAGGGGGTGACGACATGTGAAATTACCCAGGATTAAGTGAACATAAAGACAAATTCACTGGGGAAAGAAGGCACTAAGGCTCAGAGGACGGAGAAATCAGCAGAGGTTTCATGCAGGCAGAAGACAATGTTTAAACCAAATTTTGAAGGAAGAGAGAGACTCGAAGAGAGGAGGAGGAGTGCATCCCAGGTGTGCGTGCGTGCGTGCGTGTGGGGGGGGGGATACCGGTTCAAAAGGCAGCTGACGAGAGAAAGGGAGTTGTGTGGGAGGAACAGAGAGGATACAGTTTGATTCAGGGGGAGCAAGGGCCAATGGGGCTGGAGAGAAGGGGGCCAGTCAGGCTGCAGAGGGCTTTAATAACTAAAAAGAAGGAGTTCCTATATGATCCTGGAGGTACAAGGGAGCCCACATGGTCGGAAAATTAACTTGGCAGCAGTGTGTGGGACAGCCTGGGGCACCAAGTGGGGCACCATCCATTCTCCCTCATGACACCTCTCCTCTCCCATTGGGTCAAGTTCAGGCCCTAGCCTGACCCAGACTGGGGTAATTATCTTGACTCTGGTCTCTAATTTATTCTCCACAAAGCTGCCACGGTGAATCTCAATGCCCCTGCCCTGCTCCAAAGCCTTCCCTGGCTCCCTATTACCCCTCAGGAAGCCCCCTAGCCTGACATCCCCAGAGCTCCAAAGCCCAATGCCAAGCTACATTAGTCCACACACTCTAAGCTTCTAACCGCCTCTTCAATGCTGAGCAATCTCCCAGTTTCATTAAGGATGTCCAGCACATCCCAGCTTGAGGTAATCTTACTAAAATGTGCTGCCTGGGGTAAAGTACAGCAAAACCATCAGGGATCTCCCTTGTTTGGGGGGCACTGTAGCCTGGGATGGCCCAGTCTTTTGATTACCATGTCAGAATGCTGATTCATGGTGTCTGTGGCCCACTAAAGCACCCAGGTGTCTATCCACAGTTGCCATTATCTATCTATCTGCTATAATTGTGAAAATAATCTTTTAAGCAAAAATGACAAAAAAGGAAAATCACAACTGCTGCAGGGACTGAGGAAAAACAAGGCATCCTAACATACTGCTGGCTGAGCTGCGAGCTGGTCCAGTCATTCTGTAACCAGAAAGTCACTCCACTGTGTGATCCAGAGCTGTCACTACTACGTCTATACCAAGGAAAGAATTCATATGTACAAATATATTCCTAGAAGCTCTTCTTGTAGTATCAAAAAACTGGAAACTAAGGGGTGCCCATCTCTTGGGGAATGACTAAACAAATCATGGTATTCGAATGTGCAAGGCTCCTCTGTCATCAGCGACAAAAGGGACAATTTCTGAAAACCCTGGGAACACTTTCTGAACTCATGCAGAGCCAAAGTGAACGAAAGAATCCAGAACGTTCTGGACATGAGCAACGAAAGAGCAAAGGAAAACAAGTGAAGAACAAGAAGCTCTGATCTTTACCAGAATGCCACAGGACTGGGGGAGGGGAGCAGGGAGACACACGTCCCTGTCTCCTCCTGGGGGACAAGGCCCAGCTTGACTGTGCATATCTGCAAGGCTCAGAGGTTTCCGCTTTCTTTCTTTAACACTTTTGGAGGCAAGGAGGGAAGGAACAGGTGGGCTAGTGAGAGGATTACAGAAGTTGGGGGGAACTGTCCAGGTGAGAAGACACAGGCGCTCAGTAGGAGCAGAAGCATGCCCGCTATGACGATAACTCACTCTGTTTGTTTGGTCCTCGGAGAGACAAGGAAGCTACAGAAGCTACAGGCCTGCAGATTTTGTGCACAACCCTTATCTTCTACTCTGCCTCCAACATGGAAATACTCTTCTTTGGTCTTTGTCAAGTTCAAAGTCTTTTTAAAGAAAACCTCAAAATGAGCCAAGTGTCAAACTTCCCATTTATCTCGATTGAATTTCATCTCATTGGATCCCCTGGAGACAGTCTCGAATCCCGACTGTCCTCTGGCCCAGCTGCCCCTCCCTGAGGCCTGGCATTTGCATATCATCCAAGTCACTGACCCCACAGCAGAGCCAGAAATGCTTCCCCGGGCCTCAGCCACCACTCTGCGTCCTCACAGAACACGTCATGATAGGGAAGAGCCGGCATTTCCAGGGAACTTCAGGTTGGCAAACAGATGCTCTCCTCACGTCAACTTTGGGAGGTCATACCCATTTTACAGATAAGGAAATTGACGCAGAAGGAAGTTAGGTGACTTGCCTGGGGCCACAAAGCTAGTACACGTGTGAGGCCAGATTTGAACCTGGGTCTTCCTCTACGGGCCCAGGGCTTTGTCCATGGGTCCCCCAGGTGCCACTTATCTGTGTGTATACATCTTATCCCTAGGCTCCTTGAGGGAACTCGCTGCCGCTGTTTGTCCTGCGTTCTGAAAGAGGCCTGTGACATCAGGGAGGTGACGCCATGACATGTGAGTGAATTGGTTTAAGTGAGGCAGGGCTGTGCGGCGTCACCAGCCTCTCTCTCTCCTCCAGAGCCATCTGGGTCCAGTGGCCAGGTGTGGTTCAGGACGACGGCAGGTGGCCCAGGATGCAGTGGGGAACCTGAGCCCTCTCAAGCTATGGTCTTTAACAAGTCTCAGTTGGACTGAGGCAGTGCCCATTCAGTAATTAAGGCTTAATTTGAAAAAATGAGGCAAAAAATGGCCTCTTTAAAAAAAAAAAAAAGATCTGGGAGGGGAAGACCCTCAGGGTTTCTGGCAAGCAAGCAACTTGAGGTAACACACTCAAAGCCAAGTCAGGGATTTGTATGAAGTGCTAAGGTCTGCTGATGGAGGAACACTGTTTCATCCCCATTTCTGAAAGCCCCAAGCTCAGCTTAGTTTCTATAGGACACCCCTTGGAATCACATCCTGAAGAGGGTCAAAGAACCCTGGGTGCTCAGGAAATCGAAGAAGGAGAAGGGGACATGAGGTCTGTTCTCAGGTATGCAGGGCAGTCACTGGCTTGGCACTCCCCGCCCGAGAGCCAGCCAGGACTCCTCTCTGTCACGTTCCACGTCCAATATGGTGGCAAGGCCTGTGATCTGGCCTTTGCACATCTCCTGAATATGGTTCCCTTTCCTCCTCTGGGCTGCCACCTTCCCTGGTGCAGACTCTCAGCACTTCATGCCTAGATTAGCAATAGCCTGCTCTTCCCACGTCTCTCTCCTCTCCAGCGCAGCCTCCATTCAGCTCCCAAAGTGACTCTCCTAAAGCACAAGTCTGACCATGTCACCTCCTACTCAATCAACTCCAGTGGTTCCCCCTCACTTTCGAGATCAAACACAGAATGAATGCTTGGCAGCCAAAGCCCCTTCATAACTCGGCCCCTGCTCCCTTCTTAGTCCTCCTTACACTTCCTTCCCTTCCACGTTCTCTCCACTCCAGTGACACTGGCTTCACCTCTGGGAAGCCATGCCTGGCATGCTTCCCCTCCACATCTCCACCCACTGACCTCCCTGGCTTCCATTAAATCCCAACTAAAATCCCACTTTCTACAGGAAGCCTTTCCAAAGCCTTCGATATCTCCCATTTACAGCTTGTCTGCGGTTCTTCTCCCCCACCACTGAACTCCCAGAAGGCAGTTGTCCTCTGCCTCTTTTTTAGAGGGCCCATTTGGGGTTGTCTTGGCCTAGCAGTGTCTGGACCATAGTATGACCTCCATCACTGTTGACTGATGATTGGCCCCAGAGGGTAGAACCAGGAATAATGGCTGGGAGTCGTGAAAGCAGATTTAGGCTTTGAAAAACTACCCACCAATGGGAGCTTGTGTCTGCATCAAAAGGGTATGGGGTTGGCTCGCTGTCCCAAACCAAGGCTGGGCGACTGACTACTTGTCAGCTTTGCCTGGGCAGAGATTCCTGTCTGGGAACGGCTTGGGCTGGGTGACCCCGAGGCTTCTCTCTCATTTCAACTATTTCTGAAATGTGGGGGGACCACCGCCCAACCGTATGGTTCTGTTCAGAAAGACATTACCGGCCACAGGAGGCACTCAGGCAGCTTCTCTTCGTATCTGTACGGTAATGGAAAACGACGTTTCGTTCCAAGGTTCTTACTGCTGTAATGTATACAAAAGAAAAAAGTGGAAACCACCTAACTGCCCCAGGCTCAGAGGATGGCTGAAGGGACAATGCCCAGCAAACAAGCGTGTCATCAGTCACCAGGAATACCAGGCCCCAAATACAGACCTGGACATGACATCCACCATGAGGCAGTTCCTTCCCTCCTCACAGCTGCTCTTCAGAAATACTCTACACACTGGCCACTCATTCATAAGCCTTGAAACACAGCACTGTCCATAACTGAGAAGGTGTTGGGAATGTGCATCCTCTTACTGTACAGTTGACTGAACTACAAAATTAAAAAAACAACCCTTAGAAAATGTAGGTCCCTGCAAATAATTTCCTTATTACGCTTATGCTTGAAATGATTTTCCCTTTTCAAAAAGAAAGAAGTCAAGCCCGACCCATGATGCACAGATGACGTCCATCGGGTCCCAAAGCAGACTCAGGTATTTCATGGCTCCGTGGCCATCTATGGTCTCTGAGCCATGTGCCTCGTGAACGGCTGTGAGGGGACCCGGGGGGGGCATGAGAGACCACACACTGTCCATGTAGCAGGAGGCTCCCTTGGGGTTCATCTAACTGGCCTAAAAGAACAAGGAGCAGAAGACAAGGGAAGCCTAAAAAACCCAAAGAAGTGGCCAAATTTGGCCTTCCTAGCTGTATGGCCTTCCACAAGTTGCTTGAGATTCTTTTAGTCTCAGTTTCCTCATCTGTAAAGTGGAATGAATCGCAGCACCTTCCTCCCACAGTTACCATGAGCACCGAATGAGGGAACTTATGTCAAACATGAGCCATAAAGCGCCTGCTAAACACCAGCTCTTATTATCAAGACAAAAGTGACACAAGTCTGCTGGTGGAGGAGAGGTCTACGCACCCCAGGGGCTCAGCTTCAACACCAAACTTCAGAGGCATTTTTAGGAAAACGGTCCCATCTCCTGAACAAACAACGAGCCCAGACAAGGGCAATCGGGGCTCCCGCTCTGGTGCCAGCGGGTCAGTAAGGGAGGCGGCTGGCCAGGGCAGTAAAGAGCACCTCATTTTTCAGCACGAAATCTGGATTTGCGCTCCATGTCTTTTTCTTGTTTTGTTTTGTTTTTTTGGCTAGGCAATGGGGTTAAATGACTTGCCCAGGGTCACACAGCTAGTGAGTATCATGTGTCTGAGGCTAGATTTGAACTCAGGTCCTCCTGACTCCACGGCCAGTGCTCTATCCACTGCGCCACCTAGCTGCCCCATTTTTTTAATTTATTTTTTTTTTTGATTGGTGCTCCATGCCTGCACAGAACCTCCACATACACTCACCAGACACAAGAGGGCTTTCCAAACAAAACCACTTCCCTCTCCACCCCCCACTTCCTCCCCATCCCTTTCCTGCAACTTCCACGGCAACAATGGAAGCCTGACTGGCTGTGAGCTCAGTGGATTCACAGGTGGAGACGCCCCCACAGAGAGAGCAGGGGGAGGTAAAGCGAGCATCTGATCCTCACCCCCGGGTCACTGAAGGAGCTTCTCACAGAAATGATTACAATCACCACCCTCGTCATCTTCCCTTAAGCTAGCAAGAAACAGTAAAAGTTTCTCGAAGAAAGAAAATGTCGCTGAGCAGAAATGAATTCCTAAGGAGTTGGGGTGGGGCATAGAGACAGGCTCTGTAGGAAGCTCCAGCCTTATCAAGGATCGTCCCTAGGCCGTCTGTCCATCCACAGGAGCCTTCAGAGATGCTCTCCTCTCCTTCCTGTTTCCTGAAGGGAGGACTCCAAGAAGCCAACAGCTCCCCCAAAGAGAGCTCCCAGCGTGGATGGGTGGTCAGGTCACTCCTGCTGTCTTGGAGATACACGCTAGAGCCTTCCATTGGCACCAATGGAGCCCAGACCCCCCCCCCCCCCCCGCCCCAGCCAAGCTCTCATGGAGGGCCTCAAACCCCACAAGGACTTTCTGACTACTGAGACCCACCACCTGTATGACCTCTGCCTGGGCCTCAGTTTCCACATCTGTAAAATAAAGGGGCTACAGTGGATGTTTTCCAGGGTCACCTTCAGCTTAAATTTCTAAGATTCCTTAGCCTGCTAGGCAAAGCATAGCCCCCAGTGGCCTGAGAAATCCCTTCCAGCCCTCCACACTCAGTGATCACACAAACTTAGCTCAAAGCTCCACTTCTTATGTGTGCACGATATCCCAGCTAAGCTTGACCGCTCCCTATTCCCTGAACAATGGGAGGAACACAGTGTGATGGAAAGAGCTCTGGCTTGGAGTCAAGAGAAAAGACCTGGGTTTGAATCTTGGCTGACCCATAGACCTTGGGGAAATCCTTTCACCCCTATGGGCCTCAATCTGAAGGCAAACTAGGCCATCTTTTGCCTCATTCTTACCTAGCCTTTAACCACTGAATGGGTGTTGTCTCAGACAAACTGAGACCTGGGAAAGATCTTCCATCATAAAGGCCAAGGTCTCCCACTACATGCAGGGTCATCACCAGTCACCCTGACCTACGCCTTGCCACTGGACCCTGAGGCTCCAGACAGAGTGAGGCTGATGACTTTGCACAGCCCTGCCTCACTTAAATCCAGTTCACTTGCAAGTCAAGACGCTGCCCTCCTGATGTCATTGGTCCTCCTCAAGAATGAAGGACGAACCACAGTCACCTACTCATCTGTGAAGTGATCTGGTTGGACTAGACCACCCTAAGATCATCCACGGTCACAGTGTTAATCAAGGCTCCTGTTAAGTGCATAGAGCACCAGGCCTACAGTCAGGAGGACCTGAGTTCAAATCTAGCTTCAGACACACTTACTAGCTGTGTGACCCTGGCCAAGTCACTTTTCGCCTCAGCTTCCTCACTATAAAATGAGCCAGAAAGGAAATGGCAAACCACTCCAGAATCTCTGCCAAGAAACCCCCACATACAGTCACAAAGAGTCAGACATGACTGAAAAACGACTGAATAACCCCCCTCCACTTCCACCATGACGTCAACTGTGAAACCCTTACGGTAAGGGAGGGGTGGGGAACCTTCGAGCTGGAGGCCACACGTGGCCCTCTAGGTCCTCAGGTGCAGCCCTCTGACTGAATCCAAACTTCACAGAACAAATCCCTTTCATAAAAGGATTTGTTCTGCAAAGCTTGGACATGTGGCCTTGAGACAGCAGGTTCCCCACCCCTGCAAGGCCTATTTACTCCTTCCCACTAAGCCCAGCTAAAATATCACCTCCTGGAAATTCTACAGGCTCTTTTTAAAATATGAAAACAAAAATGGCTGTCAGAATACAAGAGGTCCCCCACGCAAACCCTGCCGGTGTCCAAGAATGCTATGGCTCTGCAACCTGGGAGGAGCACGTTCCCAGGCTGGCACCTGTAGGCATGATTGACTGACAATGTTGTCTGAAAAAGATCAGGGGTTTTTTGTGGCCTGAAAGGTCAGTGAGCCAACAGGGTGTTGCGGCTTCCAAAAAGGAGAAGGCAACCTCAGGCTGCATTAAGAATGGGACTTGGTGCTGCTACCCTGGGGAGGGGAGGGGAGGGGGACTACAGGCAAGTCAATGTGGAGCTATCCCAAGAAGAAGAAAGCATGAGAATGGAGACTGAGATGCTAAGGGAGAAGCCAGGGAGGACGTCATGGAGGCGGCAGCACCTGACCAGGGCTGATTGCAAGAAGTGAGTAGCCTAGGGGACAGAGCCTGGGCACAAGGAGAAGGACGAACCCACCTGGGAAGGTGCAGGGCGGGTGGGAGCCCTGGCCAGAGGGGCTTCACTGCCCAACTGAGGGGCTGCTATTCAGTCCTAGTGGCAGCTTTGTGAGGGGGGAACAGCACGGTCAGATCTGTGCTCTGATCATCACAACTTGGCAACTGTGTGAAAAGCAAACGTCTCTGATTGCTAACACCCCCGGAATCTTCCCTGATACCTGCCGTAATTTAAATCCATCTTCAGGCGGCAGGCTGACCCTCCAATGACAGAAACAAAGAAAGGAGCTATTTCCAGGTGGCCTGGGGAAGGGAGACCCAGGAGGTAGCTAGTGCAATGGTGCAGGTCTTAACGAGAGGAGGGATGGATTCCGGACCTGGAGCACAGTCCGGAGTCACCAGACTGCAGAGTCCGTGGGAGGGTGGGGAGGTGGAAGGGTAAGTGTAAGAAGCCCGGGAAGGGTTGGTGGGCAGATCTGTAGGGCTCTGACCATCAAACAAAGGATTTTCTATTTGATCCTGGAAGGCACTGGAGGAGCTGAGCCCTGCACGCCACGGGCAGGCTTCCGCAACGGTCCCGTTGTGGACAAGCTGTTTATCGCTAAGGTGAAGGTGACCGCACTTGGCGGCGGCTGGATGCTGGACGGAGCCGGGGCTGAGTGAGGAGCTGGGGGTGACTGACTGGGAGGGCGGTGCTTCCCCCGACTAGCAATGGAGAAGTCTGGGGGAAACAGTGAGTTCAGCCTTGGACGGACTGAGTTTTAGGTGTCTTGGAGCCACCCAGTTCGCGATGTCCACCAGGCAGTGGGAGATGCCAGGCTGGAGGTCAGCACAGAGGTCAGGGCTGGAGAAGGAGATGTGAGAATCATCGGCGGAAGCATTTAGTAAAGGCTTGCTGACCCGTCTGGAGGGGAGGCTTGTGAGCAGGGGGAGCAGATGTCTGGGGATAGAAAGGCTCAGACTTGGCAGACCCTGGCACGTGAAGGGACAGTGGTGGTGAGGAAGTGGGAAAAGGCAAGGAGGTCTCTAGGGAACCTGAGAAGATGATGGGGGTGGGGCCTTCAACAGGTAACTAGCCACAGAACTCAGGCCAGAATAGAGAGCTGAGAGCCATCTGTCTGGGTCCAAACTTGTCAGGTGAGGGCTTGTCTCTCCCCTCTGGGGTATACCTAGGTTCAGCGTCTTCACGTGGCAGGCCTTCAGCAAGTGTCTGCTCAGTGAAAAAAATGAGTGAATGACAACTGTACGAACACTTCCCTCCTCCCAAGTCAAACAGCCCAACCACGGAATTTCAGGTAAAAGTGACTCTGGAGACCTGGTCTACCAGATCCAAACTGGCCCAGCCAGCAAGAGGCAAAGCTAGCGTTGAAACACGTCAGGACCTCTGCTCCTTCCACTCCACTGCTTGGCCCCGCCTCCGAAGCTGACAGGTCCATCTAGAGCAAAAACAATGAACGGTTTGAGGATCCACACTGATCTCGTGCTCTGAGCAGACCCTTAGGAGCAGGCAGCACCAGCGGCGCCCCTATCTGACCAAGCAGAAACCCTGCTCTGAGACACGAAGCCCAAGATCAGTCAGACTACTAGAGAGGCCGCACTCCAGGCCCTGCCCTCCATCCCTGAGGCTAACTGAGAAGAGAGAGTCACCTTCAGAGGGGGAGATGGAGCAGAGGCCTCAGAGGGAGGAAGGGAGTCTGTCCAGGTGCCATGGATTCAGAGCTGAAAGGGACCTCGAGGGGCTGCAAGCTTCATCCACTGGGAGCTTCCTCTCAAATGAGGGCCAGCTGACCGCCAAAGGCAGGCAGGCCTCCCCAGTTCTGTCAGCAACTCCTAACCCACAAGCTACCTTCGGACAAGACACAAAAGCAGACGAGGCCCACGATCACCAGGGCAGGGGTGCTTCAGCCTGCAGCTCCTGCTGCACTACGCAGAACCAGCACCTGAGGCCATTTGTGGTCCTTTTCAGATAAGGGACATCGCAAACGACTGATCTTCACTCTTAAGGAAGATCACTGATATACGCCTGATGGAAGAAAAACTGACCAAACCAGCCCATCCCAACATTTACAAAACTCTCTTCTGCTTGGTTAGGACTTTGGGGGAGAATCAGAAATCGAATTCAAGTCAACAAGCATTTTTTAAACACCTACTACGTGCCAGGCTGTGCTGGCCACTGGGGTTACAAGGACTGAACCCAAGAGCCCCTGCCCTCAGGGAGCTCACCTACTACTGTGGGGAGGGGGAGACAGCAAGAACACAGATGATACAAAATACAGACAGAACAAATACAAAACAATTTTGGGAGGCGGGACAGTGGAAGAGCACTGGATTTACAGTAAAGAGGGCCTGGGTTCAAATCCTGACCACCCATGTGACTTCAGGTCACTTGGCCTTTCCCACCTCAGTTTCCTCCACCACGAAAATGAAGGGGGAGGGGGTGGGAGGAGTGGTCCAAGAGCAGGTCTGGCCCAGAGTTAGCAGATATTCGCTCAGGAGCTCCTTCTTGATCAGTCTGCTCTTATGACTTACTTTCTTAAAAGGCCTGTATACTCCCCAAAGCACAAGGTGAGTGAGATTTTTAGAAGGCTGTAAGACTCTTCACAGCCTGCGTCCACCACAGAAACGAAGCTACCTGAACCCCAAGCCTATCAGAGAGCAGGTAAAGAGCTCAGGAACACAGGAGGAGTGAGAGCCCAACGCCCAGAAGACTGGAGTTCAAATGTGACCTCACTCACTTGCTCACTTGAACATCTATCTGCCTCCATTTCCTCAGCTGTAAAGTGGAAGGACTAACAGTGCCTACCTCCCCGGGTGGTGAAGATCACTAAGATCTCTGTAAAAGTGTTTAGCACTGTTCCCAGCACCCTGGAGGCTCTAACATCTCCTCGCCCTTTCCTGCCCACTCCTCTGAAGCTCCAGGAACCAAAGCCCAAGTCCCAGGTGGAGGTGAAGTCCAAACGAACAACAGTTGGTAAAAACATCCATAGCTGCCCCATCTACCTCCAGAAAGGAAAGCGGTGCCTCAGACAAACAGGTTTGTAACCTGTCCTTGGCCTGTGAGGAGAAGGCAATGAGAAATGCAGTCAGTCAAGCCCCTAGGACTTGATTTTTATTGGAGCTACCAACACCATAGGTCAAGCTGTCAAAGAAGCAAAAAGCTGGGCTCCAATTCTGCGGGTCTCGTCCACTCCAGATAAAAGGCAATGGACCTTTTTACAGTTTATGGGGTTCTCTCCATATGGCTGGCTATGCAGGCACGGGAAGAATATTGTTGGGATGATTAATTTCTGCGAAATGAGAACCCAGCATGGAGGGAGAAGCCATGTGGGCAGATGGCTTGTGGCAAACCAGAGCAACTTTTAAAAAGAAACTCTGGGGTAGAATTCATCCCAGGGCTAGATGGCTCACACCTCGACGGATGGGCCTAGCACACCTCCACACGAACAAGTGAGATCCTCTCCAAACCCACCAACTCAGGACATTAATAAAGAAGCCTAAATGGTACGGCAACCAAAGGGCAAGGCCTAACACTACCCGACCGGTCGCTTGCTGTCTTTCCCAAGAGATTTAGAAGAAGCAGTAACCATAAAACCCCCCTCCCCACTCCACTGGAGACCAATTCAACTGAATGTGTCGGGGAGACCAGCAGGGAAAGATGGGGAACACTGCTGCTCCCAGAACAGTGAGGGCCTCTTCCACTGGCCAGCACTGACTGGGCATCTACAAATGTTTATCTTCTATTTCTAGAGAGCCAAAAGGCACGCCTTTCCCCATTCACCCCTCAGCTCTGCCATTTCCTAGAGCAGAGAAGAAAAATGAGGCCCTGTAAGGCCACGGAGCTGCCCAGTGTGAACCGCTGATCTCAGTCATGGTCAGAAGCCAGATTTCTTCCTAGGCCATGTTCCGTCTTTGGGCTTCAAATGTAAATGAGGGGAGGCCTAGTCGGTTCTGGAGTCCTTTCTATGATGATGCAGACAAGGCAAAAACACGACAAGTGGAGCAGGGACGTACCAAACAGGTGGCTGGAGAGGCAGGTCCCCAAGGCCCCAGATCAGTGGCATTAGATCCCCATCCTCCCACCCCCAATATCCCATGCCAGAAGCACCCAGCCCAAGAGGAGCCCAGCTCCCCACGCCTCCCTCCTCATCTACACTGAGGTTGCCTAATGGCCTAATGGCATCGGAGACACATTTTCAGAGAACAGGTCTCCAAAGTGCATGCTGGATAAAGTATGCTCATTTCCAGGCTCTTGATGTGCGTATTAAATTCCTGGAAATACCTGCATGTGGGCAGAGGCTAAGCAAAATGCAAAACTTTCCCCACTGCCCATTATGATCTAAGCCTCCAAGAGAATGGATGAGCTGATACGAGGTGTCACGTGGGCTTTGGAAGCTTGGCCTCAGGAGGATTCTGCTCCCCAAAAGCCTGGCCACAGCACTGTAGGGAGGAAAGGGAAGGGTGGGGGTGGGGAGAGGCAGAACAGAGGCCCTTCTGGCCAGGAGAGCAAGCAGAGACTCTGCCCAGAAACAATGTGAAACGATGACCACAATGACCAAAGCCTCAAAGGACAGGGAAAGAATTTCCCACAACTCTAGGTCTCTCTCCCAACCTAGCACTCCGAGGTCTGGGCTGCCCAGCTCCCTGATGCCCCTACTTCTCACAGATTGGCCTATTCAACAGCACAAACTGGTGACCTCTATGACCTTCCTTATGCTTACAGAGGTCCACTTCTGGCTGGAGAAGTAAGAGTGCACACGGATCTCCCCAGGAAAGACAAAGGGGTTGTGGCGCAGTAGAAAGGTAAACGATTCCAAAGAGAAAGAGAGGATCTTACTCAGAACCCCAGAGGGAGGGTTCTAGGCCCTCAGTCCATCCACAGAATGAACTGTAACTTGCTGGAGGGACAGTGACTGAGGTGGTAACTTCTTCACTCCAATGGGCCAGGCTGACATCTGGCCCAAGGGCCACTCCCTCAACTGTGCCCAGCGGGGCCAGGAGCCACGTATCTCCATGCTCTTTAGACCCAGTGTCCTGAGAACCAAGAGGCAGATTCCATGCTGTCACCAGGAAGCAAAGACTGTCAATAAACACTGCCTTCTTCCTCCTCCTCCCTCCATCAGTAAACAGAAAGTACAAGGACTTGATTAAATCTGTTCAGTTGTGATCCAGCCACAACAACTTTCTTAAACTGGGCCCCTGGATCAGGGTAAGAGGACGGAGGGGTGCAGCGAGAGCTATGGGGGAGCATAGGGAACCCCAGCCTGGCATCTCAGGAAGTGGCTGCACAGTAAGGGAGACTCCCTGGTTCTATGGAAATCCATCTTGTCAACAGTGTGAATATGCTTGCCTTCTATTACATTCAAACTGCTCAACCAAGCCCGGAGCCTGAGAAGACCAAGTACGGGGCGGGGGGAGAAGCCACAAAGACTTTCCTCAAAGCCCCCAACAGCCCCCAGGGCACTGCAGGACAGAATCCTAACCTGGGGTCCCATGGAGAGATTTCCATGAACTTCGACAGTAAAACAAGAGCTTTATGGCAAGCTAGTGGTTTCTTTTTGCATTTAAAAACGCGGTGCTGAGAAAAGGGGTCCAGGACCCCCAGGAGGGTGAAAGGAAAGCTTTATTGAAAGCTTATGACATGATCTGACAGGGGTACACTCAAAATTCCCAGGTTTAAAAAAGTAAAACAGACAAATGCCATGGCCCTCCTCCTCCAGTGGCCGGCCTTCATGGCTCTGAGAGCCTTCCAACAGGACTTCCTGCCAGACACTTCCCTTCTAATAATGATCAGGACAACAATAACTAGCGTTTCAGCATGTGGGGCCCTCTTCGGGCCCCAGCTGTGAGGCAAGGAGGTTGGACGACCGCCTTCCAAGGTCCCTTTTAGAGGGGACATTCTCAATATTTGGGGGAATCTGTGATATTTGAACATTACCTTCAAACTTGCATTAAGCAGAACTGATGTGTGCAGAGCATCAGACTCGAAGCTGGGCCTAGATAAAGGTCAGACAGAGGCGAGTCTCTTGCAGCTGGCTCCAGATCAAGTTCTGTTGCAAGGCCTGTGCTGACCTGCACCGTCTCACCTGCAATGCAAACCTTCCCTCTGACATTCTGAACAAAAACTGGAGCAAAGCCTCCTGCACCTTCGGGAAAGGTGTAGAAAGCTGGGAGGGACAGCAGCGATGCTCAAAATCCAGGGATCAGGATCCCGGAGGCCCCCTGCCTGGGGCACTGGCAGAGGACCCTCTGCCCACTCGTCCACCTTGGGCCCAAGCCTCAGCGTCTTCTCCTTTAAAACGGACTGACAACGAAGCTGATGAACTTGGATGGTCTGCCGTGAAAGAGCTCCCTCACTTTGAGGCCACTTTCACCAGAATGTGACTCTGATTTGCGAAGGCTCACCAGAGTAGTGCCTGTGCTGCCACTGGCAGCCTGACTTCCTGCCATGGGAGCCCTCCGGGGGTTGGGGCGGGCATCTGTTTCTTGCTTTAGAAGCAGCACCATTTCCATGCCATACGCTGACAGCTAACGACCAGAAACTGTCTTTGTTTAACCCAAACAATCCCCTATTTTAAGTGTTCCTTAAACCTAACTGAAAGGAAAGCTTCCCTCCTTTTCCTGCTCCCAAGTAAGTTTCAAGGAAACAGCAGAAGACGACGACCCTGAAGTGACTGGCTCCTAGGGTCTCAGATGAAGCCAAATGTCACTCCAGGCCTTCCTTCCCTGCTCCCTTTACTAGCACAAGTCTCCACGGCCCCCTGTGCCCAGACTATTAGACTCCCCTCCAATCTTTCCTTCCACCACCCTTCTCTTCTCGGCTCTCCCCTGCCCCCAGATCTCCAGGCTGTCTTCTCATTGCTTACCAACTGAAGTTTCAACTCCACCCTGACTGTCAGGTAAAGAGATTCCATGTGTCAGGCTTCGGAGCTCCCGCTGGTTCAGTAATATGACCTGCCCAGGGTCACGGAGGGGAAATTCAAACCTAGAAAATCCAGTGTGCCTGAACGTAAGGATATCAGCTCTGGGGAACAGAGACTGGCATGCTGCCCTCAAGGGGCTTACAGAGTGCTAGTGCTTCACCCCCGGCCCTGCCCACACTTTGCCCAACGGGCAGCTTCTGGGAGCTGATGCTAAGGGCTTCCCCAAACACACAGAAAAGCCAGTGATGAAAAAGAAAAAGCCCTTCTCCCTCTATAGCCTCTCCTGCAGCTGGCTCCCCAAATGCCCAACTAGCCCCAGAAAGTGTTTCAGCTAATCAACACCAACCCCTTCTGTTCTCCAGCTCTCAGCCTTCCCCAAGGCAGCCTCTTTCTGGCCACTGCTCCTGGCCTCCCACCTTCAGCACCTTCCCCCCAGCCCCACCAGAAGTTAAGTACCTAATCCTGAAGCTGGAAAAGCCTTGCCCACTGAGGTTCTACTGACTGCCTTTCCTAAATGCTGGGAATCTTCCCACCAGGCTTGTGCCCCTCAGGGCTTTCCTAGAATGAAATGAGGGCAAACAAAATGATGCAGTGAAAAGCACAAGGCCTTTGAAATCCAAAGGCCTGAGGTTTCATCTCGATCCTGCTATGTGTGACTTTACCAACCTGAGCCTCAGTTTCCTGCTCTGTACAATGAACCACAAGATCCTGCCTGGCCCAGCTTCAGATTTCTCCGTTCCTTGTGAAGCTTCCTTTCCTGATGCCCTGAATGGCTGAGGCCCTCTCTCCCAAGCTAGCTAGTAAACTCCAATGCATTTACTCATTTTGCCGTTATGCTGTCTATATTTACACTGTAAATGAATCCATTTCCCATCTCCCCCATTAGAATGGAAACGCCCTGAGAGCAGAGATTGCCTCCCTCTTGGTGCTGGTACTCCCAGTGTGGAGCACAGTGCTTGGCCCCCAGTAGGCGTTCAATAAATCCACGGTGATTGACTGACGATTTCTCCTAGAGGCAGCAGCAGGAAGCGCCTGCACAGATAGCGAGCCCTTCCACGTGGGCTCACACTGCTTCTGCTGCTGTTTCTGATTACAGTCATCTTTAAATTTCAAGGCAGGAGCACTGAGGAATCCTGGTGCAACCTCCCCAGTCCCCGAACATATTTAAACCACTCCCCATGAACACGAGCACCTGCTGGGAAGAGAGTTCCCTACTGGACAAAAACCCTTCCCACAATGCACAAGAAGCTCCTTTCTTCTTCTTTTGCCTCAATGAAGTTAGGAAAAAATGTTGGCCATTAATTTTCTAAAGTGAACACAGTGATATCCTAAGGCGGGCATGATGAGCAATATGGCAAACACTCTACAAGCAGGGAGGCCTCTGTCCTCTCTATTAGGGCAAGGTCTTTGTGGTGCCTTGGGGTTTTACAAGAAGGTCACTAAAGCACTGGACAACAGACAGCCACAATGGAGGGGGCCAAGCCAACTTCCTACGTGCCGGGGATACCAAGAAAGACAAAACCACAGCCCCAGCCTACCAAGAACTCCCATTCAAAACGGAAGAGCCGAGCACTGGAGAGAGGGCCACAACGGGTGAGCCGGCTGCACCAGATGAGGTCACCCATCCCTTCCCTTCTCTTCTATACAACCTGACATGAACTTTCCACAAGCAGTTATTTGTATCAAAACACCTAAATAATGACAATGATGGCAATAACACGTGCAGGGCCCTTTAAGGTTTCCGTGGTTCTAGCTGTGATCTTATGGGAGCCTCCTAACAATGCTGGAAGGTAGGTGTTGGTATTCTTCCTATTTTATGAATGGGGAAACCAAGGCTGAGAGTGGTTAGAAGGGACTCAGCTAATAAGGTCACACAAACAGGGCAGAAACGGTTTCATTTCTCCCTGTACCCAAGAAGCCTAGGAAATAATGAGCGCTCAAGAAATGCTTATGGAATTTCCGGCAGCCACCTGCCCTCCCCTATCGATTCTATCGTCAGTAAACATTCTCACAACACAAACCTTGCCCAAGCTTCTACCCTGTGCCAGGTGGGAAGCCTCCAGCACACCAGCTAAAATTAGCTCCTGAATCCAAAAGGCCTAGAGACATGGGGAGACCCCAAGTGCAGCTCCTTCATTCACCTTTCCCTCAGACTTCTCCAGAAACTCCTGGTTCCAATTCCTCACGATGCCTAGGAAGGGATTTAAAAGGGAATCTGAAGGGAAGAGGCTCTGAGCCTCTCCTAGCTTAGCTCCCAGGCCCTGGCTTTGCCAAGCGTCGGACGCCACTGCAGCCTCCAGGGGGACTTTACTCAACACCAGCCTTATGTCACCAACTCCAGTCCAAAAGGCAATCTGTGTAAGAGCAAGGAACTGCTGCTGCCTCAGAGCCAGACACGCCACCTGCCTGGTGAGAAATCAATCTCTGCCCTTCAGCGGGAGGCAGCTCAGGCTTCTGGAAGGCTGTCTGTCCTAGCGAGCACAACTTCTAGCTGGTCTTCTTACCGCCCTGGAAAGGCTTCCAAGTGCGGCCCAGACACTGCGCCTGCGGTCTGAGAACTGGGAAATAGGCATCTGGTAAGCACCTACTATAAGGGACAGCAAGGTGGCTCCAAGAATAGAGTGCCAGGCCTGGAGTCAGGAAGACCTGAGTTTAAATCTGGCCTCAGACACTAACTAGCTATGTGACCCTGGGCAAGTCTCTTAGCCCTGTTTGCCTCAGTTTCCTCATCTGTCAAATGAGCTGGAGAAGGAAATGGCAAACTGCTCCAGTATCTCTGCCAAGAAAACCCCAAATGGGGTCATGAAGAGTCAGACACAACTGAAACAACTCAGCAACAAGAAGCACCTACTATGCGCCAGGCCCTGGGGGCACAGTCAAAAATGAAACCGCTCCTGCCCTCAAGGGGCCGAGACAACATATTTAATATAGACTACCTGTAAAACATTCAAATAAGGGGATGGAGAGTGGACTGCGATTTCATTGGCCTAGGAAGGCCTTGGGGAGGAGCTCTCTCTCCCAGTGCAGGCTGGCACCTCCCCCCTGCTCTGACCAGAAGCAGCCACCTCAGATACTGTGGGGTCAGCGACTGAGCAGGGTCACTCAGCCAGCACCTAATCCTGTGGCGGCAGGGGGGCACCTTGACCTTGGGTCTTGCTGGCTTCAGTCCCTTGCTCCGTCCATGCTCTTCTCCTCTTCAGACACACAACATTACAATGGTCTGGAGGCCTTGTGCATCCACCCCAACATGCTGGAGGCCTCCTCCTCTGCTCCTAGGAGATGGGTTGAGCCTTGGGTGGTTCACCTCCCATTTCTTCACCCTCGCTGGGTGACCAGACCATTTTCTTTTTCTACCACACATTTCCTTGACATCTCTCACGCTGGATCGTCTTCAGTCCTTCTTCATGGGTCACGAGATGCTGCTGCCTCCTCACACCCACCATGCCTTTCTCCATTACCCTCTATGGATACTCATTTTTGCTCCTTCATAGACCGTGGTGTTCCGTGTCTTGTAATCAAACAACCCCAGCGGAAACACCGGAATTAAAAAGATGGTTCTTTGCTTCTTAGAGAAGTTTGGGGTCTTCAAAGCAGGAAAAACCTATTTGGCCATCCAAATGAAATGATGACATGCCCACATCCCTAGGGCATCCTTGCTAAGGGGGCAAGCCAGACCCTACAACTGATAACATCTGGATCATCAAGTCACGGACTAAAAGACGTGGCGCCTAGGAGATCCCCCCATGTTTGTCCATTATTGAAAAACATTTGACCCAGCAGAGCAAAATGCTGCCATCACGAACGACCCTAACAAGGTGTCTCTCTAACCATGCATCAAAATCCTTTAAGCTTCCTTGTAAGAGAGAACAGAAATAACAGTATGGTTCTAACCCGAAGGCCAGGTATTTCCCACTGGGATGGCAGTCACACAGGGCCGAGCCCAAGCGGAAAAGGGATTCCGAGTGAGTGGGCAGGTCCTCCAGAAGCTTCTGCCGGCACATGACATTAAGCTGGTGGCATCAAGCCACAGACAACTGCAGAGTCTCATGGAAGATACCTGTGATCCACTCAAAAAGGTCTGGGGTCACAGAGGAAAGATCCAGTGGATCAATCAGGTCTATTGCCCAGAATCCAAGGGAAGAAAAAGAGCAAGTGAGCTGCATTGACTTCAGGCCCCTGGAATATACTATACACACACAGAGGAAAGTCAAGGTAATGGGAGAGGTGAGGATCAGAAAAGACCTCATGGAGGAAAGGTGGCATCTGAGCAGAGCTTCCGAGGAAAGGAGGGGCTCTGCAATGCAGAAATGAGGACGAAGCAAAGCCTGTGCAGAAGACATGGAAGAGGGAGATCAAGGAGCATGTGAGAGCCACGGCAAGAAGGACATCTTCATCACATGGCAAAGTGCACGAAGGGGAGTGATTCTGGGAAAATCAGTTGGAAACAGGTGACGAGAAGTTCTAAATGTCAAACAAGAGTTTCCCATTGATCCTGAAGGTGATAGGAAGCTGATGGTGCCACTGAGCAGAAGGAGTGCCACAGGCCTATGCTTTAGGCCGCTGGGGAGGGATGAGGAGATCAGTTAGGAGACGACTGCAACACTCAAAGGCTTGGACCAAGCAAACACATCCTGGGGGAGTGTGGCAGAATGCTCCATTTGGAATCCAAGGACCTCAGGTTCCAATCCCAAGCCTGATAACACCAGGCAATCAAGCCAGATCCCTTCCCTTCTCATCAGTAAAATAAGGGGATTGGCCTACACCTTTCAAGTCCTTTCTCGCTCTATTCCTAGGACCAAGGCTCCATAGCTGGAAGGGCCCTCAGAGGCCTCCTAGGCCAGCCCCGTTATTTTGTACACAGGGACACCAAGGTGAACCACGCAGGGAGAAGGCTTCAGGCAGGACTGGGACCCAGGGCAGTGGTCTTTCTGCCGGGCCACACCCAAATCCTAACAATGTTGAGCACCTCCTGGCCTCTCTCTTTCTCTTCCAATTCACTGGTACACAAGCACTGCCCTCCCCAGGTCCCTGCCCTGTTCAGTAAGTGATGCAGATCCATGACTGTCTATGCGATTCAGGCTCTGGCCCTCCTGATGACAAGGTTGGAGGGTGACAAGAAGGCAGGCTGGCTTTCTGACTAGCACCACCACTCAGTCCTGGGTGGCAAGGGACAAATTATTTTGTGTATCACAACTATCGTTTCCTCACCTGCAGAAAGGAAGACAGGGTCCACACTAGGGAAATGATTCTAGGGGCAGTTCCGCTCAAGCATCTCATCTTTGTTTCCAACAGTCTATTTATTAAATAACAGGTTAATGGAGAAAATGCCAGCCAGAAACGGGGAAAGGGCATAAACAAACAGTTCCCAAAGAAGAGTTCCAAACAATTATAGATCATAGAAAAGAAAACCAACAGAGGATCTGCCTTTTATTCAGAAAACTGGCCAAGCAAACCCAAATAGGAAGAGTCCATGTTGGATGGGGAAGGGGAAGGAGGGCACATGAAAGCACTACTGGGGTTGTCAACTGGTCTAGCCTTCTGAAAAAGAGCTCTGAATTCTGCTAAGAAAGTAGCTCAAATGTCCACATCCTCTGAGCCAGAAATCTCACTGCCAGGTGCATAAGCCAAGGAAGTCAACGAGAGAAAGGCTTCCCACACACCAAAATATTTCAAGCATGGCTTTTTGTAGTAGCCAAAAAAAAAAAAAAAAAAAGTGGAAACAAAGATTCCCATTGATCAAGGAACGGCTCATCCAATTGTGAACGTGACAGGATGCTGGTGTTCAGTAAGAAAGGATGAATGTGAAGAAGAGGGACGACGACGTTTGTCAACGGATGCAGAGGAAGTGAGCAGAACCAGGAAAATGAGGATGAACACCGTTCATCGGTGACAACACCGATAATCATGGAGAGAACAAAACAAAACTGATGTAGGCACAATTATGCTGCTGCAGCTTGGTCCGGGGGGGGGGGGGGGGGTGGGATCTACTGGGAAATGAAGATGATTAAAAACAAAAGGTAGCAACATTTTTTTTTAAAGGAAAGAAGGTGTATGTGGAGGCAGTCTTCCCATCTGGATCTTTTCCTTACCTGCTCCTCTCCTGATGCCCTCCCTCTCTTCCACAAAGCCCCACCCCGAGTTGGAAAGCTACTTATTCCTTACTTTGACTTGCATACAGCCTTGCATACAGAGAAGCCACTCAATAAAAAGGTGATTGCCTGAAGCCGACCAATTTCACTGGCGGCTGTGTTATTACATATTGGCTTTGGACCATCCCAATCCAATGACTGCAATTTCAGAACAGAAAAATCTGTAAAACCTTTCAATGTTCATGAATCTTAAAATAAAAATATGACAGAGTGGTTGTTTTTTTTTGGGGGGGGGGGGAGAAAAACAAAAAGTTATGTCTTTTGATTCAATAGAGGAAAAACCTATCAGAGTACCATGTCTTGCAGAAAGCCAACTGGGGAGAGATCTCTCCAATGCCTGAATTAAGGTCAGTATCAGTGGTGTGAATGAATGTCAGCTCCATCTCTTCCCCAATACGAAAAACCACTCCCACAGACAGAGAGTACCCAACCACTAGCACTACCGGCTAATTCGCATCCAAACAGCAGTCATCCCTAAGCCCTCTGGCTCAGGCCCCAGGCCACATACCAGCAGCACTGGAGACCTGAAGCGCTTTGCCCTTTGGCCAGGTCTCCATTAAGCACAGGAGGGAAGACGAGGTTGAGGTATTTCAGGGAAATACAATCTGAGTTCGATTAAATTATTCAGGTGGAGGGAGGCAGAGAAGAGAAGAAACAGATTTTTCTGTCTGATTGTTTCAATTCTACCTATTACCTTCATATGCAATGCAAGCAATGTAGAAATGTAGAAAGAGGACAGACCTGGAGTGTGAAAAATCTCCACTTATGACAGTCAGCTCTGGCATGTCCTTAACCCCTCACCCTCACCCCAGCCTCAGTTTCTTTATCTGTAAAATGAGAATCATCACACCTGCACAATCTGCTGGCTCCTAAGCATGAGTCACTGGTTTGGTATGGGCCTGTCAGCATTACCCGCCTATCTAGATGACAGGATGTGTGCACATCACTACACCAAACAGCAAGGGAATGTTTTCAACAGAATTAAGCAAATTATGTACCTCGTCAATCTCAAAGAATTCAAGTCAAGGTCAAATCATAAAGAAAATCAGAAGAGGATTGGATTAGGCATCTTTCTTACCTATGGCTAGGGGATAAATGCTAAGCACACAAGGGACAGAGATCACAAAAGATAAAAATACATCATTTCAATTCATGAAAGCGAAAGGCTCTTCCATAAACAAAAGCAATTTAAGTAGGCAGGATAAAGGAAACTTGATTGGAGAAAAAAAAAAGCTTTGCATCAAGTATCTCTAAGGGTCCTATACCCAAGATACAGAGGGAACGAACACAAATATTTCAGTCAGAAAACATTTATTAATCACCTTCTATAGGCTAAGCACTGTGCTAAATGCGGAGGATACAGAAGGAAGCAAAACAGACCGTTCGAGGGAGCTCACAATCGCAAAGACCAAAAGCCATTCCTCGATGAAGAAGTGGCATCCTAGGACACCACTGGTGAAACAACCAGCCAAGTGGTCCCTCCATTCTGGAGAGCGTTTTGGAAGTCTGTGAAAAATATTCCTAAGGTTTTCATACCCTTTGACTCGGAGATCCCAACGATGGGAATCTAACCCAAGGGGATCTGAGAAAGAGAGAAAGGTCCACATACACCCAATGGTCATAGCAGCATTTTCCATGGTAGCCAAAAAACGGAAATACAGGAGACCCACTCTCTGAGGAATCAGTAAGCAAACAGTGGTTCCTGAACATAAGGAAATATTATTGCAAAATACAACATCCCGAGTATCACCTCTTTCGCTTCTCTGGGGATGCCTATGGCCGTAAAACAATGCCAATTGCTGGATCTGACTGATGAGTTGGTTGGTTTTGCCAAATTCTGGGGTGGGGTTGGAGGTGGGCTAGGTTTTCAAAAAACACAAAGAGCCCAGCTACAGGGGTCTCAACAAAAACTACTGGAAAAACTGAAAGCAGTCTGAGAGAAATAAGGTTTAGACTAACACCTCGTATCACATACCAAGCTACGTTCCAAATGGTCACATGCCTTAGATATATAAGGTCACATCAAACAAATTAGAGGAACAGGGAAGAAACTTCCTTTTGGATTTTCGGGTAGGCAAGAGTCCATGGCCAAATAAGGGCAAGAGAGGATTAGAAGATAAAACTGATAATTCTGATTACATAAAATTAACAAATATTTGCACAAACAAAACCAATGCAGGTAAAATTGGGAAAGAAATAGTTAAATGAGAAAAAAAAAATCTCAGCACAAAGTTTGTTTGATGAAAGTCTTATTTTCCAAGATCTCAAAGAAGTCGAATGAAATGTATAAGAGCCATTCCACAATGGCTTATCCTTGGACCAAATGGTCCAAGAATAAGAACAGGTGGTTTGTGAAGGAAGAAATCCAAACTATCCACTTATCAAGAGAAATACAAATTAAAGAAACCTGAGGTTCTACCCTACTCCCAGACTGGTGAAGATAAATGGATGGATGGGCAGATGGATAGAGAGATGGAAGGAAAGAAAAGGACAAATGCTGGCACATTAAAGCACTGTTGGTAAAGCTGTGAATTGATTCAGCTGGTCTGAAAACCACACTGTGCACACCCTTTGACCCAATGATACCACTATTAGACCCATACCCCTAAAGAGATGAACAAAACAAGAGGGAGAAACCATCAAATGGAGAAAGGCTGAATTAAATGATGGCACGTAAATGTAATGGAATACTATTGTAGTGCCAGAATTTATGAAAAGGAGGGCTTCTGAGAAACCTGGAAGATTTGTATGAATTGATGCAGAGTGAAGTGAGCAGAACCAGCCTAACAATTTATACAGTGCCAGCACATTGTAAAGACAAACAACTGTGAAAGACTGCAGACCTCTGATAATGTCATGACCCACCACATTTCCAGAGGAGTCCTGAAAGAAAGGTGATGGACTCAAGATGGATGAGAAGACATGGCTCATGTGGGCATTTGTTTTGCTTGAACATGTAGATCTGCTACAAAGGTTTTCTTCCCCCCTCCCCCTATGGGGGACAGAGGGAAGAAAAATAAATGCTTGTTAGTAAAAAAAACAAAAACAACAAAAAAAAACTTTTAAAAAAGCCAGTGCAGGATTTGGAATCAGGAATCTTGGGTTCACCTCCTAGCTCTTCCAATGACTTGGGCAAATCACTTCATGGCTATGGCCTTGCATAGCTTTCATCTACAGAATCTACAGAATGAGGGGTCCAAACTAAACTGCCTCAGAGGTTCCTTCCATGTCCAAAGTTAGGACCTCATGATCCCCTAAGCTAGAAAAACATTGGAAGATTTGTATGAAATGACGGCAAGCAAAGATAAAGAACCGGGAAGACAATACACATAATGACTTGAGTCCTACAGAGGGGAAAAAGAAACCCAAAGGAATGTCACACAACGACAAAGACTAAGCTTGGCCCTGGAAAAGACGCGAGGGAACTCCTCCCTCAGTCCTTTTCCTGCCCGGCACAGCAGGTCACAGGTGAGGGGGGATGCCCAGCACTGACGGACATGAGCAATGGACTGGTCTGCTCCCCATCCTCTTCCACGTTTTTTACAGCCTGTTACAAGCCCCTGCTCATAAAGCAGGGGAAGAGGGAGGAGGGCTCTGTCTGGAAATGAATGCAACATAAGAACAAAAGGCAGAATTTAGAATAGTGTAACATTTAAAAAAAAATGTTTTTAATGGAAAAAGCCAAAAGAAATTTGAGAAAAAAAAGTAAACAATCCAAAAACACTTATTAGTTCCTACCAAGGCATTCCGTTCTACCTAGGGAAAGAGGAAGATTAAAAACAAACAGACCAAGAAACAAAAATAGTACTTGCTCTCCAGAGCAGGGTTAGGAGAGTTACCTCATTAAGATCAAACAAGGTAAGGTGTGATAGGGATGGAAGCCTAAGAGGTGGAAAGTGCCATCTCCCCCTCAACATGAAGGATCTGTGATTTCCCTGGTACGGAGGACACTGCCTGAGCCTTCTGGGGGTTATTTATTTGCTCAGGAACACGCCAGCTAACTGTGCCTGGATCAGAGGCAGGTCTTGACCTCAACCCAGCTGACTCCAAGGGCAGCTGTCTCTGAAATAAAGACATTTTCTCCCATCGATCTCCAAAAATGAAGACCACGGAAACCACATGTACCACCACCACGTCACACATCAAAGTCTGATTTCGAGCAAACACAGGTCTAACTCCAGAAGTTACTCAGTTCAGTGCCTTACTCAGTCCTTGCAAGAATCAGGTTTCTTCCATAAAGGGCACAGCAAAAATCCTACCAATTCAATCAAATGTTTCAAATTGTTCCTTTGTTTTGGTGCTTAAAGCTAATTTTAATTTTTAAATTTAGGAACTCTAGAAAGTGAGCGTTGCTATGAGAACTTTCTCTCGCCCACACTGCACATACTGTATATCCTGAAGGGCTTTAAACAGCCTCACTCGTAATCAAAAATACTACCTACTCTATGGGCAAAATGGGCAAGTCAAACGTTGCCATGAGAACCTTGTCTTCCACAGCTTCCATTTTAAATGTACAACTTGCATATATTCTTCTCCCAAATGTTTTAAAAAAAAAAAACCCACAACATTTTGGGAGGAGAAGAGGAAAATGAGATCTACTAATGCCACCCTGTTCCCAGAAACACCAAGCACATGCAAAGCACGCAATTTACTAGTGATACATGTGCTTAGAGCCTGACGCCCTTGAAGGCTGGCAGCCCAGGCGGTCTCATCACCGAGGTACAGAGAAGCCAAGGGCTCCGACAGGTCCAGACATCTGGGATCATCGGGCCCCTCCCAGGGCCTAGGCCAGGGCTCGGCACACAAGATATGCTGAAGGAATGCTGGCTGAGATCTGGAGCAGCAAGCTCCTTTCTCCATACATGAGGAGAATGGGATCAAGAGAGGTGACTTTTCCAAAGTCACACAGAAGTAAAAAGTAGAAGAATCAAAAACTCAAAGCCAGGGTTCTTTTCTCGGCCGCTGGGTGGAACAGTAGGTAAAACTAGACTCAGGAAGACCTGAGTTCAAGTCTTGGCCCAGACATGGCAAGTCGCTTACCTTCCGGGTCTGCCTCAGTTTCCTCATCTATAAAATGAGGATAATATCCCCTCTCTCCCAGGGTGTCAAGTGGATCTAGTGAGACTTGCCCTGGGTCCTAATGCTACGCTAGAAGCAGGTCCATCTCTGCCCTGCACACAAACATCTCTGAAGCCAACACAGGGCTCCAAGTACATAGTCAAGAAAGGACTGATGTCCAGAAACATGTCTTTTTAAGCAAATCTACACAGATGGATGGTTATCACCCTTGGGTAACATCAGTCCAACAAGGAGAATAAAACCAGTGAAATAAGATGGACTGTTAAACCCTTTGGGCCAATGTAAGAACAAGAAATTTTCTATCAGTTTGAGATAGCTCCATAGAGCTGTTTGAAAGAAAGAAAAGAGAATCCGAGAGGTTAAGACTAAGGTATGCTAACCAAGCTGCCAGCTCAGGTACCTCTCACCCAGCCTCTGGGCCAGCCCTGACCTAAGCCTTTGCTCTGGGGGATGGGCAATGCAGCAAATTTACTTGACCTTGGGCAAGTCACAGCTGGGGAGGTGGGGGGGGGGTGTCAAGAGAATTTGGACAAAATCAACTCTGACCTTCCTCCTAACTCAAGAGTGTGACTGAATCAATCAAAGGCTGTCAGAGCTATAAAGGACCTCAAAAGATCACCTACAAGAGGCTGGGGCAGGAAGAAGATGGCAAAGACTGTCCAGTCCTAGGGTTCTGAACCTTGTTTGTAACCTGGTCTCCTTGGGGCAGTCGGTCTGGCAAACCCATGCAACCCCAAAGGATTACAAAGAGAAATCAATCCCACTATTAATAAAGATGTACTTTTTTTCTCATCCAAGTTGACAGACATGACCCCCTCAAGTCTATTCAGGGCCCAGGTTAAGAATGTCTGACCTAGTCCAATCCCCTCACTTTCAGGATACAACCTGCTTAATCAACATGCCCTGGGCTAAAAAAGTCAGTGGTAGAACTGAGACTACAACCCAAGTCCCTCTGGAGCCTGGTTCCTATGTCTTCCGAAAGCCCAAGGTTGTGCCCTCTCCCCCGTCCGCTCAGGCATCCTGAAGGCAGCAGAACGTTCCTCCTCTAAAGAGCAAGCAAAGGACTATGGAAATCAGAAAAAAAATTATTCAGATCAGATGTTAATATTATTTAAAAGTGAGCAAGTCACCATGCTTTATCAAGAGCCTGCGTCAGTCAAAGGGGGTCACCTTCCTGCATGGGGCCCATTACATACCAGCAGGACCTGACTGACCCCTGCCTCTAGACAGTGGGCCCCGCTTTCTGATGGCCCACGATCCATTTTCAAATCTCCCCATTCAACAAGCTCTCGAGATGAATACTTCCCTACAAATTTAAGATTCCAAATTTCTTCCCCCAAGAAGTATCCAAAGCACTTAAGAGAACTTTAAAAGGAAGCTATCATTTGTAAGAAAAGCCGCCCTAGCCGGCAGGTGGATGTGAGATCCCCAACCCAAACTTGGTAGCAGCCTTAACTGGGTCACCAGAGCCTACCCAGGCTCTAGATAAAGTGCCCCCACTTCCAGAGGCCTTCAAGTCAGAAGAAAGGCACTGAGGCAGGAATCATTTCACTAGAGATTTCTTGGCTTCTGGGGCAACAGCTATGCTGAAAGAAAAGGAAACTGTCCAACCTCCTAGAACATTACAGCTGGAAGAGACTCTCACTGTAGAAATGATGGAACAGAAGAAGGTTAAGTGATTTGCCCCAAGTTACAGTACTCGTCAGTAACAGAGCTGGGGACAAAGGCACCCCCCCATCAATGTGGCACCCTTCCCACGAATACAAATGAACTTCAACTAATTACCTTAGAAGAGTTTTAAAAACACACACACGGTTTCTGGACACTCTGCAATCTTTTACACCCAGCCATAAAAGTGTTGGTCCAATTGTAAATATCTCTCCAGGACTGCCGATATAGCCAAGCACAGACGGCTTAAACAACCAGAAATAACCCAGAAAAACCACCATGGACACCACTTCACAATTCAGATGTGGAGCCAGGGAGGGCCACTGCAAAGGACAATCAAGCCACACAGGCCAAGGGATTCTTCCCTAGGAAGGCCTCTGCTCTCATCCAAGTGTCCAGAGGAGCGGCCCAATGGGGAAGCCTGGCCAAGTGCTGTACCAAGTGCAGAAGCAGGTGCTACAGCAGGTAATGATCATTCAGTCCAACCAACCAACACAACGAGCCTTCATTAAAGGCCTACTACATACCAGGTTCCACGTTACAAACACAAGAAAAAGGATCAAGAGCCTCCTGAAGGAAGACAGAAAGCAATGGATGGGGTGGGGGACGAGACTCCCAAAGCCTCGGAGGGGGCTCCGAATCCCAAACAGCACCACAGGGAGAAAGCTACAGCAGGCTTGGGGGAGGGGCGGCCCACGGGACTGAGTAATGAGTCACCAGCCAGGAGGATTGGCATTGAAAGCCCCTCACAATCCGGCTCCAGCTGAACAGAGGACAGCCTGCATTTTATCCTCCACGAAAGCTGAAGCCAAGCAAGGTTCTCAGGCAGTCAAGAGACATGGCCAGATGTGTGCTTTGGGATCAGTTGGACTGAAGAGGCCAGAGGCAAGAACACCAATCAGAGGCCCGTGATAACGTCCAAGCAGGAGGTGATGAGGGTCTGAACTAGCACAGCTGTTGTGGGAGGGGACTGGGTACGAGAGAGAAGAGGAAAGGCTGCCACCGGGCGGCTTGCTTTGCCTGTCTCCTCAGACTGTAAGCTCCTGGAGGCCAGGGGTGGTCTTTTGCCTCTTTTTGTCTCTCCAGCTCTTGGCAGTGCCCGGCACACAGTAGGCACCGAATAAATGTTTACTGACTGGGTGATGGTGCAGATTGGCATCATTCTCGCAATCTGACCTATCTTTGGGCTCTTCCCCCACGGCCCACCCCAGGATGCTGTCCCTTTCTCTTCTCTTCTCTTCTCTCTCTTCACTGATGCTGAATTCCTGCCCTACAACCCCAGCTGCCTTCAGGGCCTCATCGTCACTAAAACAGAACGCGGTCTTCCCCTGAAGGCTGCTGCCCGACCAGCTCACCCTCTTTTTTCTGCCATCCCTCCGGTTCTCAGGGCTCCGCTGCTGTCCTGACTCTGCCAATCCCTCGCCAAGGCCTGTCAATTCCACCTTCTCACCCCTGGCAGCAGTCCTAACACAGCTCATTAGTGCAGGTCTGTGTGGCTGCAACGCCCCCAGCTTCTGCCCTTCTCCAATCCATTCTCCACGTGGCAGCTGCCCAGTGGGCCTTCCTGCTCTGACCACATCCCTCTCCCACTCAAAAAAGCAACAGTGGCTCCCAACTACCTCTAGGATCAAATGCAAACTCTCGGGGAGCTCACAGCCCTTTCTGGTCTGCTTCCAGGCAGATTCTATTACCTCCTCAGTAAGACAAACTACTTTACTTGAGTTCAGAACCCCCAAATTCCAGCCCCCAGCTCCCCCCCTCGCCCTCCACACTCACATCTCTCGAGACCCCAAGTGTCATCTCCTGTAGGAGACCTTTCCTGACCTCTCCCCCTACCACAACTTTGTACATGTTCTGTCCTTGGGGAGCACATGGGATGGAAACTCCCTGAAGGCTGAAAACCTCAGTGCCTGATCGGGAGGAGGGACTGCAGGAATGCTGGCTGGCTGCTGAGTGGAGATGCCCTCACAGAAATACAGGAGAGCGGAGGATGGGGTGCTTTTAGAATGTCTACCAGAGCTGATGAAGGAGGGAAGAGTATTCCCTTTTACAGATGGGGATAACCCAGCCACAATGTGCCTGCAGGCAGATTCTGAGCCCCAGTGTCCCTGCACTCTGCAAAGTACCATGATTACTCCACCGTACTGCCTTCTTGTGTCAGACAAACCCTAGAGCTGGTGGTCATACATCAGCGCTTTCAATCCCAAACATCAGATGCATCAACCTCCATGTGTGTTTCAGTAATGGCAATCTATCCAGAGCTGCCCATCTGTTTGCCGGTCTGATTTGTTCTATTTTGAAAGGTGATCCTCATGCTGTGACATTAGCTGCGTGTCCAATAGGTGACCAACACTTAATTCTGAGGTTGCTCTGAAAAGCGTGTACCCCCAATCTCCCTCCACCCTAAAAGCAAAGCCTCAGGTGCTTACAAGCTTTCAAAAACTAAACAGTGAAACTAATTGGTTTCCTTCAGGTACCTCCCAGAGTATGCCTCAGGCCCCCTTGAAAGGGATAAATCAGATGCACCGAACACTAAAGCACCCTTGGGCGAGTAATCCCACCAACTTAACACTCCACAAGAGAAGCTGGAGAAGACGTAACCAAGCTTCTGTGAAAGCTCTCTCTCCCAGAAGACTGTCCCCCTCTTCTTTCCAGGGGCAGGGATGGGTGCATCACACTGCAGATACTGCCCATGGGATGATGGCTCCCCCAAACCCCTTTTATTCTTGGTTCTAAGGGATGGCTTCGTAGAGGGGAAACAACCAAGGAAGCTATAATGGGAGACAGCGCCTTAGTTTTAAAAACTCAACCTCCAAAACTTCTCTCACACCAGTCTCTAAGACTGAGAGAGGGACCTTAAGCACCTCAGTCGGCTCCATTCCCAAGCAGGCCAACTGCAATCCATCAAATCCCATCGCAATTTCACCTCCCAAAAGTCAGGGCAGCAAGTACATATGGAAAACAGAAGGCTCTCCCCACTGGGCCCGGCCCAGAACAGCCAAACCCTCACAAGCCCTTTCTGAAATCTAAGGCAGGAACACTTGGATGCAGGCAATCGATCACAAGAATTCAGGATGGAAAAGGACCCCTATTCCCTAGGGCCATCTCCACCAGCTGCCAGGGGAAAAAAGAGCTGAGACGCCAGTAGCTCCAGGTTACTCCAATGCTGACTTATTGCCCAAGCTGGCTAGTGTAAAAGTAGAAACGTAGACAGACAGACAGACAGACAGACAGACAGACAGACAGACACACACACACACACACACACACACACACAGTATAAGTTAGGGGAAAGAACCCTAAACTGTTGCAGCTGAAAGGGTCTTTACTGGTAAGGAGAAGGAGCAGAGCCTGATTTACTCAAGACATAGTGTTTTACTGGTTTTTAAATCCTGCCTGAAACACTAACTGGAGTCACTTCACTTCCATCTGCCTCAATTTCCTGGGCTGTAAAATGGGATAATAATAATAGAACCTCCTTGCCTTTGTTGTAAGACTCAAATGAGATAACTGTAAATCGATTAGCACCATGCCTGGCACATAGTAGGTGCTACAGAAATGTCAGCTGCTATTAGGACCACACGATCTTTAGTCCCAACAGCAACCTTAGGTAGCACTGAATACTATCCCCATCTTACAAATGAGGAAAAACGTGGGCTATATCTGCCTCTACCAGACTCCCAACACGAAGCCAAAAGGGCCAATGATCACTCAAGAACATTCACGTACTCCCCCCCTTGGAATCAAATCTTCCAGACAGAAGCTTCCTGGGAATTGAGGCCAACCTCACCAGCCTGGACTCAGAAGACCCAGCAGGGCAGAGAGCCACCGAATGTGGAGTCAGAAGACCCACTGGCAGCCTTGCTCCTCCCCGCTCACTCGGCCTCATCTATAAATGAGGGGTCTAGACTAGATGAGCTTGGAGGTCATCGAGTGTGTGATCTCATGACCCCCTGTTCCCTCTGTGGCTTTCTCCAGTCTGTCCTTCCAAGGTACCAATGGGAGTTCCTCAATGGCATCCACCGCGGCTCTTTAATCTGCCCCCACAGAAACCCCTCTGGGCCTGTGGACACCTGAACCCCTCCCCCCACCCAGCGCTCTCCTACTCACTCTCTCCTAGCTCTTGAGTTTTGACTGTCACTGTCCTCCTTGGAAGGAAAAAAACCAGAGGCAAAAAGGAGTGAAACTGTCCTGTGGCCTTCCCTGATCCTTGCCCTGTGACCTTGGCAAAGTCATTCCAATGTTCTGATCCTTAGCTCTCCTATGGAGAGGGGGCTTAAGAATACCCCGTGGCAGAGGCATCGAATAAAGACGGGATCATGTGAACACATGCAATCAAATGGGAACACACACGGATGTGTATGTACACATGCCACAGAGGCTGCTAGTGCGGGACTCAGTTGGGGGGGGGGTTTCTATCTGGGCCTATCCTTTCAATTTACAGGTGAGCAAAGTCCATCACACACTTATCGGTGACGGAACTCCTGGAGAGTCCTCCGACGGCGATCCGGCCGGGGCGTCGCTTGCCCACCCAGCCTCAGGGGTCTCCCCAAACACCCCTCACACAAGCGCCCCCCTCCTCGGGCCCGGGTTATTTCTCCCAGCAGACCCTCCCCCGCCCCAAACGGCCGCTGTCCGCTGGCGTCCCGCCGCCCCACTGTGCTCAGTGCCGCACCTCCGTCCCGTCCGCGCACAGGCGGCTCCCTCGCCACGCTGCGCTCCCCAGGGCCTGGCACACAGTAGGTGCTCGCGGACCGGGCCGACCTGTCAGCGGATCCCAAGCGGCCGGCCGCTGTCCGGCGAGAAGCGCTTTGCGAACGTGACCTTGAAGCGCTACGGGAGCGGGATAAACAAACGGCGGGCCGGGGGCTGCGGCCCCTCCCTCCCGGGAGGCCCCCGGGCCCCCCAAAGCAGCCACGTGCTCCGCGAGTACACACGGCCCCCTCCCCCGGGGAGGGGCTCGCGGCGGCCCAACCCAGGAAGTGAGCGGCCCGGCCCGGTCCACATGGTTCGGGCCGCCCCCGGCGCCGCGGGGGGGGCAGGGGGCAGGGGGCGGGGGGCGGAGGAGGGCGAGGGAGCGGAGCGGGACCGGGGGCAGCGCGCACCGCCGGGCCGGGCCGGGCCGGGCCGGGCCGGGCCGGGCGGGGCGGGGCGGGGCCGCGGTTACCTGGGCGCACGCTCGGGGCTCGAGGCCGCGCCTCCAGAGGCCGGCCCGGCCTCCCCCCGACCCCCGTCCGTCCCCGTCCCCGTCCCCCCTCCCCCGGCGGGCGCTCGCGCTCGCTCCCTCCCCCCCCCGCTCGCTCACTCACCCGCTGCCCCTCACAGGCTCGCTCGCGGCTCGCTCCCCGCTCGCAGGCTGGCAGGCTCGGGCCGGGCTCCCCCTCCCCGGGTCGGGGCTCAGCGCGGGGCCCCCCGGCCGCAGGGGCAGGGGCTCAGGCCGCCGAGCTCGTCGGCCCCGGCGCGGCTCCGCTCGGGGTTGCTTCTCTCCATTCTCCCAAACACACAGGAAATAACAGAGGGTCACGTGACGCCGCCCCGCCAATCAGGGGCCGCCCGGGCAGCGGCGCGCGGGCGCGCGGGAGGCGGGGAGGGGGGAGCGTGAAGGAAGGGAGGGGGGAAGATGGGAGGGGGAGGAGGAGGGAGATGGGAGGGGAGGAGGGAGATGGGGGAGGGGAGATGGGGAGGAGGGAGGAAGGAAGAGAGAGGGGAGCGGGGAGATAAGAGGAAGGAAGGGAGGAGGAGGGGCGGGGGGGAGGGGAAGTGGGGGAAACAGGGCGGCCAGGGGCCAGCAGGGGCGGGGGCAAGACCCCCACGGCGGGGGAGAAGGCCCCCTCTCCCCAGGCACCTGAGCAGACCAGGAGGGAGGAAGGCCGGCGCCCCGTCTCCCCCCAAGACCTCCTGCTGCTCCCCGGTGCCAGGCCTGGGAGGGGGCACCCCGCCTGAAGAGGTCTAGCACAGGGTCTAGGGCTGGCCCAGAGAGGGGAAGGGGCTTCCCCAAAGCCACACAGCTCCCCCCCCCCACCCTTCCGGCTGCATCAACCTTGTGTAAACCAGACACATTCCCTGGAACCTTCCTGTAACAAAGGCGGGGATAATGCAACAACCCAGGACTTAAAACCTGTCCCAAGGTCTTGGCCACAGCCCCACGGGCCGGCCCCCTGCAGATCTGGGGGCTGGGCACCCCGATCCAGGCCTGCTTCGGGGCCTGGCCACTGCACTTCCTCCTCCAGGCCTCAGTTTCCTCCCCTGTAAAGATGGTTCATGACGAGGAGCAAGATGGTCTCTTTCAAGCACGTGGCAGCCGATCCCATAAATAGGAGCTGATAACAAATCTGTGCTCATGGGCCAGATCATGGCAACGCAGGCTTAGTCCTGAAAGGGCCCCTGGAGGTCCTCTGAGTCAAGTAACTTGGGGGAAGGAGTGCTGAACTTGCTTTGTTTTTTTTAATTTTGATAACTACTTCAATAGAATGGGCTGTCTGCACATACTTAAAAACACGATTCTGAGGAGGGTCCTGCTGTCCTGGGGGTCCTGCCAAGTAACTGGGCCAAGATCCCTCCGGCAAGAAGGGACCCCTCCCAAGACCCTTCTCACAGTCCCAAGATTGGAGGCTCCAGCTCAGCTGACATTTTAGCTGCATGTCCTCGGGTGGTAGTAGCACCTGCTGTCCCTGGCCTCAATTTCCCCATCAGTAAAATGTAAACTGAGGGGGTTCAGCTACCACTGCATCTCCAATGATGCGAGGTCCCTAGATGAGAAGAAACACATTCCTCCTTTTCTGATGATTTTTTAAAAATAAAAAAATTCCATGAAACGATTGTTGGGGTGAAAATATTAAAAATTCTCTCTCTCTCTCTGCAAGGGGGAGGGGCTGATAGGGAAGGGAGGGGAGAAGGTTTCTAGGGACTGGACTCCCCCTCCCTTCCTCCACAAAAGAGACCCACACACTCCAGATGCCTCAGAGCTTCCAGGGAGAGCTGGCTCACCATCCCTCCCCACCCCCAGGCCCCCTGCCCAAAGGGATTCAGGAGGCAGGTTAGGCCTTGGGGGTGGGGGGGGGTGGGATTCTGAGCCTGGGGGAATTAGAGATCAGAGGAAGGAATGTACAGACCCACCTAGTGGATTCCCCAGGAATGCTGGGAGAGCTTGGCTGTGCAGGGAATCCTATCCCAAGCTCCTCTCCCTCTCCCCAAAGCAAAGGATAGAAGAGTTGGCTGGGGCATCAGCTCCGGGAGGGAATTTCACTTGCAGATTCCCAAGCACCCAAGCCAGCCAGCCCCAGGAAAGGAGAAGCCCTTTGAGGTTTTCAGAGCCAGCAGAAGGGCCTCGAAGGGGAGGGCCTCATGAGCTGTGTGCAACCCTGAGCCCATCATGTCCTCTCTCTGGGCCTCAGTTTCCCCAGCTGTCAAGTGAGGATGATCTTATAGGACCTACCCAAATGAGAGGCTGCAGAACAGAGGTTTAGGAAAAGGCAGTGGTTTGCCCATAGCCCTGGGAGCTAGGAAGTTTTAAGGATCCAGGATCTGAACCTGGGTCTCCTGACTTCAGGTCCAACACTTTGCATCTCAACTCAATGATTTATTGTGTATGGAGGAAAATGGGAGTGGAGTAACATACATTAGGGTTAAATGTAGAGTTTTTGACCAGACATGGATCATGGCAATATGAGTAAATATAAGGTCCCTGGGGGCAAAGACTATTTCACCTACAATTCTATGCTCTTTGTCTTTGTTTTAAAAAATCCAGCAGTGCCCAGTACAACGTCCTGAACAGGCCATCTCAGATACTCCAAGGAGAATGTTCACCTTTAACCCCTCCCTGCCTCAACTTTCCAGCTTCCCTTTGCAAAGACAGCCTGGTTTTCCTTGATCTGTACCCCTAATGTGCTTAGCAAGGTGGCAGGCACATAGGACACACTCCAATGCTTCGAGTCTCTCTGGTTATTCCTCATTGGAGGAGGGAGGCCTCCCCAGGCCAGGCAGCTCTAGTCTTCCCACACACATGCCACCGAGGGTTCGCCCAACCTGATGGGCATCCCTTTCTTTCCCTCGTCACCTCAAGGATGCTGATGGAAGGCATCGTTGACATCATCTACCTGCACAGAAGAAAACAATGCAGAAGCATTTCCTAAATGCTCAGTATACACTGAGGGTAGTAGCTTGGGGGCGCCACAGTGCATAGAGCGCCAGGCCTGGAATCAGGAACACTCATCTTTCTGAGTTCAAATCCAGCCTCGGACTAGCTCAACTAGCTGTGTGGCCCTGGACAATTCATTTAACCCTGACTGCCTCAGTTTCCTCATCTGTAAAATGAGCTGGACAAGGAAATGGCAAACTACTGCAGTATCTCTGCCAAGAAAACCCCAAATGGGGTCACAGATGTAACCGAAGGAAAAAAAAATGACTGAACAAAAGCATGCACTGAAGCCTGGTTTAGAACAGAGGAGCTGGGAGGGGCCCAACCCCCTCCTTTTACAGATGAGGCCAGTGACTTGCCCAGGGTCACACAGCTGGTACATGTCTGAGCCAGGCATGAGTCAAGGTGTCCTCACCAGCATTCCATCCCCTAAAGCCCGCCCCGAACACAAACGCGGGTAACCCAAGGCTGCTCTACGCTGGCTTCCCGGCACAATGAATGTTTGCTAAATTGCATCGGACCAAGGCTGGCCTCCGTTTTACAACCCAGCGCGTTTCAAAGGTGGAAAATTAGACTCCACACGTGTGTTTAGTGCTTGAAGGAGGCAGCATGGAGTCTTATCCTGATTTTACAGATGAGGAAAAGGAGGAAGAGGCAGAGACTTGCCAGCCAGGCTGTGTCCGAGAACCAGGGCTAGGGCTTTCCTGGACTGTGAGGTCACGTGAGTCAATCAGCCTCTGGACCGCGCCAGAGGAGGGTCAGGTGAGGCAGGTGAGACTCCCCCAGGGTGCCCGACAGCGGCCCTCCAGCACAGGAAGGGACGTCCCAGGCAGGAGAGATCGGCCTCACTCTGCTGGGCCGCACACAGCACAACCAGCAGGGATAGTGAGAAGTGAGGCTCCTGGTCAGGAAAACTTCCTGAGGACTGGGGGGGTGGGAGGCGGCAAGAGGAATGGGCTGCCCCTGCAGGAGGGGCTCTCCAGGAGGGCCCGCTGAGCCTGGTGCTGCCTGGAGGTGCCACCGGCCTTTTAGTAAAATAGGGCTCCCTTTCCAGGGCGCGGGACCCTGCCCACACAACCCATCTCTCCTTTCTTACAAATGCCTCTGCCCTCTTCTGGGAGCCCGGGCAAATTGGGGATTAGACATGGAGATTTTTTGTACCTTCAGGTCACTGCCTCTACTCCCAGCTGTCAGTGCTGATGGATGGCCCGCCCTGGCCTTGCTTGAGGGATGTGCTGTGGGTGATGGCTACCATTGTCTCACAGCAGCCTGGGGTCTCTGTCTCTCTCCACCCCCTTTCTTTCTCTCTCTTCCTCTCCCTCCTTCTGTCTCTCTCTCTCTCCCTCTTTTTCTCTTTCTCTCTCCCTCCTTGTCTCTTTCTCCCTCTCTCCCCTCCCCTTCTCTCCTTTTCTCTCCCTCCCCCTCTGTCTCTCCCTCTCCTTCTTTCTCTCTCTCTCCTTCCCTTCTCTCTCTCCCTCCTTCTCTTTCTCTCTCTCTCTCTCCCCCTCCCTCTCTTCTCCCTCCCATCTCTCTCTCCCACCTACCCGTCCCACTGCTCCCCTTCCATCCTCACCTTTCCCATTTAGGGAAAATGCTGGCAGAACACACCTGTCAACGCTCTCTCTGTCTGTCCTCTGCTCCAGGGGTGGGCCTTTGCCCATCCCTACCAATAAAGCCTCTAGGACAAGGGCTTCTTAATTTTTTGTTTGTCATGGACACCCCCCTCCCCAGCTCTCTGGTAAAGCCCTTCTCAGAATCATGGTTTTAAACGCAAAAATTAAAAGACTAAGGAGTTCTAAGGAGAGAAATTGTGGCCCCTTCAAAGTTATCAGGGACCCTCAAGATCCCCGGGAGCCCCACCCCATGCCAGCCACTTCAGTGCTGGCAGCCTCACAGGACTAAAGGCTAAAGGGCATCAGCTCGTCCAACCCCCTCATTACAAAGAGGAAGAAGGCTCGCCTGAGGGCATATCACAAAGGCAGAGCTCCAAGAGACAACCCCTCATTTTGCAGATGAGGAAACCGAGGCCCAGAGAGGTAAGTGATCTGACCGAGGTTACACAGTGGCCCAGGTAACAACAGAGCCCAACTGAGGCTTGATCAGACGCTGCCTGATGTGGAAGAAAGAACAAAGACCTGGAAGGCACGGGTTCTAATCCTGACTGTGATACTGAGCCAGAGCAAATGAACCCTGTGAGTCTCAGTTTCCTGCTTTGTCATGAGGGGTCAGTCTCAGAGCACCAGGGCAGCAGGACTGCCTGGTGTGCCTAAGGGAAGGGCAGAAGTAGTGGGGGCAAGCTGGCCTCGGGCCCCTCCGCGGCTGCCCCATCCCTGCCTCTCATCGGCACAAACATCTCCCAAGTCGCTCTGGCCACCCCTGGGGGGGAGAGGAGCTGTCACCAAGAAGCAAGGGGGTGCTCTGCTACTTCTGTGAGAACCCAGAATCTGACGCAGGCCCCTGGCCAGGAGGGAGAGAACCAGAGACATCAGAGCAAAAGCCTGATGGGGAGAGAGGCTGGGCCTGCCCTGCCTGCTGACCCCGCCCTCTGTCCAAGGCCCAAGACCTTCCCCAGCGTGGAGACAGGGGATGAGGCTGCCTTGCGGGAGACTTGGGCAATGTGAAAGCTGGGAGAGCCCTTGGAACATGGAATGGCAGAGGTGGGAGGGAGCTCAGAACAGGGAGTGTCAGAGCTGAGAGGGGCCTTTGAACAAGGGATGTCAGAGCTGGGGGAGAGAACACAGAAGCTCAGAGCTGGGAGGGAGCTTAGAACAGAACTAGGTGAGGCCTTGGAACAGGGAATGTCAGAGCTGGGAGGAGACTTAGAACAGGGGATGTCAGAGCTGGGAGGGCCCTTGGAACAGGGGATGTCAGAGCTGAGAGGGATGATGATGATGACGATGATGATGATAGAGCAGATATGACACTGGACACCTAGTAGTGGGTGTTTATTACCTGTTTACTGACGGAGTGATCGGCAGTAATAAAAGCTCACACCCGGCACTTCCCAGTGTAACACCACCTAACAACGTCCCTGAAAGGTAAACGTGCCCTGCCACCTCCAGTGTGACAGATGAGGAGTGTCAGACCAAGAGAGGTGCAGAAGCTTTTCCAAGTGCACACATCTAGTACATGTCCAGGGCTGGATGCAAAGCTCAGAGCCCAGAGCTTGAGAGCCAGGAGGGGCCTCCAGGCTAGGCCCAGAAAGGGAAGGCGTTGCCGTGGGGGTGGCAGGGCTAGGCCAGGCCCCCCCCCCCCCCGCTCTGCCGCCCTGCCCACCACGCGCACTGCCTCCCTTGAAATCGACAACCTCATAACCAGGCTTTCCCTTCATATGGTGCTTTGCAGTATTCACCAAGCACTCTGACAGTCCCCAGGCTGTTTCAGCCTTACCAGTGCCCCGACACAATCAGGAGGACGGGTGTGTTGTGGGAAGGGGCCAAGAGTTGGCACCAGAAGACCCAGACCCAGGCCTTGCGAAAGTCATTTTCCCTCTCTCTGCCTCAGTTTTCCCTCTGTAAAATGAGAGGGCTGGGCTAGGTGGTCCCAGAGGCCCCTTAAGGCTTCACTTCTCCTGGAAGCTCCTGCCCATTTTACAGATGGGCAAACCCAGGCCCGAAGGTGAAAGGCCTTGGCTTCACTCTGCCGTCCATCACCGGCCATGCTCACTCCTGAAACAGGACACGCTGACCTCAAGGAAGGAAGGAGGGGCAAGCCCTGGGAACTTCCTGAGGGGTGGCGTGTGGCAGCAGTGGGGTGGGGGGATTCTTAGACTAAGAAGTCTGCATTCTGTTTCTCTGGCCTATCCCAACGCGCAGCCGAGCTGGGCTCTGGGCCTCAGATCACACAATCAGAACTACCCCTCCTGCCCATTTTACAGAGGAAGAAAGTGAGACCCAGAGGAGCAAGGTGACTTTTGGACAACACGTGGGATTGTTGGCCTAGAGCAGGAGAGGACCTTAGATGTCCTCTAGGCTGCACCTTCACTTTACAGATGGGGAAACTGAGGCTCAGAGGGGTCAAGGGATTTGTCCGAGGTAGGAAACCAGGATTTGAATCCCCACTCTCTGACACCCTCCCAGACGGGAGCCGTTCAATATACTTCGTCAAAAGCAGCAGCCAGCATGAAGGTTCTTAAGATGAGTCCTTCCCACGGCATCCTCCTCTGGCAAGCCCAGGGGGATTTCAGTCACAGCTCAGTAGCAAACGCCAGCTCATGACTGCAGCTAACGCTTCTCAGGCCGCCCCCCCCAAGGTGGGATTCTGGTGCTTCTTCCTCCCCGGAACAATCTTCACTCAAAGAAGGGGCTCCGGGGTCCCCTTGTGGCTTTCAAGGACCTGACTTAAAACTGGGAGACAGAAAGAGACGGTTTTGAATGCCACTTCGGACACTCGGCAGCTGGGCTTCAGCTCCCTGTCTGTAAGATGGGAAGGTTGGACCAGAGGCCTCTGAAATCTCTTCCACCTTCCAAAGATCCTCGGGTCACTCACTTCTTCTCCCTGGGCCTCAGTTTCCCCATCTGTAAAGTGAGAGGGTCAGACCTGAGGGCCCTGGGCGTCCCCTACGGCTGCCTCCCAGACCCCTCCTCCAATTCAATGCTCTTCTGGTTCTGTCCCCTGGGTCCAGGTGCAAAGAGGCCGCTCCCCCTTCCCAGCCAGCTCCTCATTCACTGAGGGATCCTGGAGTCTCTCTCACACCCCAGTGCCTTCCCCCAGGCTTCGCACGGCCTGGTCACCAGCCTGGCCCCTCTCTCGAGGATTCCGCCTCGTCCAAGCCCAGACAGAGGAGGAAAAGGGCCCCCCAGGTCACCCAGCGAGGGACGTCCTCACGCCGAGAGTCAAAGCCGGCTCCTGTGACCCGTCCGTCCACATTCCCTCGGTCAGTCCCCTGCTCTCCAGACCGGAGCGATTACTGGACCAGACCCAAGTGGTGAATAACAAAACCCAGCCCGAGCCGCCCGGGAGCCCTCCTAAGGGTTAAGCCTTTTGTTTCAGGCCAGCCCGGCTGGCCGCTGAGTCCTCCCAAGTCCTCACCCGCTGGCCTCCATTCCTCTTCCCGGCCCCATCTGGATGGCCGGACCTTGACACAGGCCAGCAGAGGGAGTGACCGCACAGAAGCCTGCACTGCCCTTTCGTACTGCGGGACTTCCTTCCTTCCCTGTAAAGTCACAGACTCTGAGAGCTGGAAAGAGTCCCAAGAGGCTGAGATGTAGTCCAGCCTGTGCAAAAGCAATAGTAACAGTGATAACCCAGCCTAGAACTGACCAGAGATGAGTCCTGACAGAGGGGGCCGGGCAGAGAAGGGGGACGATGGTGCCTGCCTGCCTGCCTGCGCCCCTGAGCCACCTGCATGGAGGAGGGGGAATCCCACCCACAAGCCGGACTCCCAGAACGGGCGCCCCCCTCACTAGCAGGAGTCTTGGCCGACCTCTCCGGCTCTCCCACGGCCCTGCTTCTGTCCTCTGGGGCCCGGTGGCTCTTTCTCTCCGGGGCCTGAAGACCCTTATCGCGTTGTCCCCCCTCCCTCCAGCCCCCAGGCTTCCCGTCCCCACTTCCTTTCGAGTCGTGACCTTGAGGCCCCCCCCACCATCTAAATCACCCTCCAAATCCTCAGAGCCCTGGCCAGACCGGGGAACCCGCACTGTTTCCAACCTGATCTGACCCACTGTCCTCTCCTGACTCCTGAAGGCCGTGCCTACAACGAGGCAGCCGAAGATTCCACCGGCTTTTCCGGCTGCCCAGTACACCGCGGACTCATGATGAAGCCAACAAGCATGTATTAATCACTAACTGTATACTGGGAACTCTGCTAAGCGCTAGGGTAGGAACACAAGCAAAACCCATGTCAGCGCCTGCCCTCAAGGGGCTTACATTCTGACAGAGGAAAAACCACACAGCAAACGGGCCTGAAAAGGGGCTACAGACTACCTCCAAGGGGAGGTACCCTAAGACACCCCGGAAGTCCCATAATCCTTAGCGCCTGGTCCCTGAAGGAGGGCACAGCAGAGGCAGACTGAGGCCCAACGGAGGGAGGTGTAGAGGCTACAGGATCATAATGGGGGGGTTGACAGAGCACTGGACCTGGGGGTCAGAAGGACCTGGGTTCAAATCTCACCTCTGACACTTACTAGCTGTGTGGTCCACCCCGGGCTTCAGTTTTACCCCAGTAAGATGAAGCGTCGGGCATTGAGTGGCAGCTCCAAATCGGTTACTCCCTGAGCCTCCCAGGCTGCCAACATGGTGACTCTGTGATTTCCCGGGAGGTTCTCCCCTCTGACTCAGCCCCATGAAACCCAAGAAGTTCCTGGTCCCTCAGAGCCCTTGGGGCCTGGAGGATGCCTGGGCCCAGCCCCCAACTCCACGCAGAAGTGGACCTCCCCTGGGCCCAGGCAACATCAGTGCATGCAGCAGTCAGGGGACCCAGGGTCAAATCTTGGAGCGTGACCTTGGGCTAATCACCTCCCCCTTCAGGCCCAAGTTTCTTTGGTGACAAGAGAAAGCTGGATTTCATGCTTCCAGCTCTCACATTCTATGGAACCTGTGGCAAGATCCTGTGCCTCAGTTTCCTCATCTGTAAAATGAGGGTGTGGGGGTGGATGGCCTTTAAAGGTGCCTTTGGGGTCTAAATCTAGTATCCCTGAGGTGAGCTCTGGCCCCCCACAGATTTCCTGGGGCAGGTTTTGTGGAGTACTGAATCTGGGGGGAGGAACCAAAGGACCCCAGGGAATTCAATCCACCCTCAGCCTAGCAGGCTTTGCCTGGGGCTGAGCTGCCTCCTTTCCCCACCCTGGGCCTCAGTCTCTCCCTCTGCTCCATCTGTCGCTCGCCATCATTTGGAGGAAAACTCTTCAGCAGTCTGAAATCACAGGAAGACCAGTGGGCATGGGAGCTGCCTTAATGATCCCGGCCCCCAGGACTGAGAGGGGCACGTGCGTGTGTGTGTGTGTGTGTGTGTGTGTGTGTGTATGTAAATGTGTTGTGTGGATGTGGGTTAATATGCATGGGTGTGCAAATGTTTGTTATGTGTGTGCATGAATGTGTGGATGTGGGTTAATATGTGTGTGTGAACCCATGTTATCTGTGTGCGAAAATGTGTGTTAATATGTGTGTTGTGTATGTATTGTGTGTAACAGTTATGTAAATGTGTGCTAATGTGTGTATTATGTGTCAGTGTTAATGTGTGTGTGCTAATGTGTATGTATGTTGCGTATGACAGTGTTAATATGTGTGTATTATGTGTGTGTATAGAGTGTTGTATGAATGTGTGTTGTGTGGGTGTGGGTTAATATGCATGGGTGTGTTAGTATGTGGTATGTGTGTGTTGTGTATGTATATGCTATGTGTAATGTGTGTAAATATATGTGAATGTGTGCTAATGTGTTAATGTATATATATATTGTATATGAGTGTTAATGTGTGTATTATGTGTGTGTGTATAGAGAGTGTGTGTGTGTGTGTGTGTGTGTGTGTGTCTAGAACTGGCAGGGACCCCAAACTCACCCAGAAGCTGCCTCCGGGGCCTGCCTCCTTTCCCCTCCAAGGCACCCAAGAGACTCTTGGGGAGAGCAGAAGCTGAGCCCAGGGATTTTCTGGGTCTCTGTAGGAAGAGGAAGGGCTGCCCTTTCCTCCAGCACCCGGAGGGCACGGCCCCAGCTCCCAGTGCTGGCTCTAACCACTGCTCTGCTCTCCAGGGCAGAAGGAGCCAGGGGCCAGGGAGGGGAGGGGGCAGCCTCCCGAGCCAATGAGCGGCCGTCCCCGGCCTGGCAGCCGCCACCTTGTTGGCAGTCACCAGACCCACTCGCCGGACTCTGGGGGCAGGAGTCCCCCCTCCCCGCCGGGCGGCTGCGAGCCACACTCCAGGAAAGTGCCACACGAGAGGGAGCCAGAAAGGAGCGACGTGAATGAGTAAGGAGCAGGGTTTCCTGAGCTTGGAGCCTCTCCACGGAGGGGTCGGCCAGATGGGGATTCCGGGGTGAGGGAAGAAGGCGGGAGCCGCCAGAGGATGTAAACACTCAGAGCAGGAGGGGGGTAGAAGGTACGCTGCGGAGCCAGAGCGGCTGAGGGGGGGCGCCTCCCCTCTGGCCAGGCTGGACAAGTTCAAGGTGCCGGAGCTTGTTTTCCAAAGAGACTTTGGCTGCCTACCAGGAATTCTAACCCTGACTCCCAGGGACCGAGGAGCTGAGTTGGGGCTGGGGGGTGGGGGAGTGGGGGGGGGGGTTTGTCTTTGTTACCACCAGGCATCCACCATTACGGAATCCCAGAATCCGAGCTAGGAGGGCCATCTGAGGAGGCTCAGTGCTGCAGAGAGGGTGACCAGAGGAGGGGGCTGGGGGCAGGGGGAGGAAGGGGAAAGCAGCTGGGGACCCCCAGGGCCAGACCCGCAAAGGGCTCTGTGGCTCAGTGCCGGAATAAGGAAGGACCCCTGCCGAGGTGCAGGCTCGGGCTGGCCACCCCTTGAGAGCCTGGTTCCTGATTCAGCGGAGGGTGAGCTGCCTGGGCCAGGAGGAGAGGCGAATGGGCAGGTCAGGGCTGAGGGCCTCTGGCAGAGCCGCAGAGTAAGGAGGGAGGAGGAATCCACCACCCCGAGCCTGCCTGCCTGCCTGCCTGCCTGTCTGTCTCCAGCATTTCACTGTAAAAATAAATGATAAAAGCCCAAACCAAACAGAGAAGGGAGGGGAGCCCCAGCACCTTCTCCCACCGGCCGCCTCCCCAGGAAAGTGCAGCCAGCGAGCTTTGTCCCAGGTCCCCGATTGTTCCATGCCCCGGCCCCCCTCCCCAATTTGCACTGAGCGCAAACAGAGACAGCACAATGTCATCCATCCTTCCCTGTCATTCTCTCTCTCTCCTTCCCTCCTCCCACCTACAGACACACACACAGTCTAATGCAAAATGAAGGCTCCCTCGACAGGCTGAATGAACACAGCCCTCGGTCTGCGCCTTAATTGCTGGCGGCTTTCCCTTCCTCACTCCATTCGGATCACAGATCACAAAACTCGCAGCATCTCACCCATCAGCCCCTTCTTTGGCCCAAATCTCCACTAATAAATGCCCCCCAACAAGATGGGGAAGGAAAAAGCAGCTGGGGTGGGGGAGAGCAGGAGAGAAAGCTGTACACCCTCCTTCCCCTCCCTCCATACACTTAGCAATTTTGTATCTGCCTGAAACCACACTGTATTGTACTGTCTTCTGATGGAAAGAACTAAAGGGAGAGCCAGGCTGCCACCGCTGCCGTGGCCACCGCCACCGCCTGGAAACCTGACCCCAGGCCCTGCCCTTGGTGCTCCTGACACACGGGTGGGATGGCGGCGCTCCAGAGCAGAGCCCCCAGCCCGTCTCTCCTCCTCTCCCGGGCACCTCTGTGAACCTGAGCCCGCCCCTGTCCATGCCCCTGCCTGTGCCCGCCTCCCCGGCACTGCCCCCCTTTATGTCAACGAGCGAGGCAGCAGCTGGGGCCTTTGAAAGACGGGGACAGAGGCGAGGGGAGCTTGGCGGCGGCGCTGCCGGCCCAGCCCGGGGCCAACTGCGTCCCTGGCCCCTGCCCCCCGCCCAGCCCAGGTGCTGCCCGGTGGCAGCAGCCCAGGGGGCCATCTGTGCCCACCCGCCCGCAGCCACTGCGAGGACTGTGGTTTTTACACCAGAGAAAACTTTGAGCACAGGCAGCGTCCATAAAACAAGCCCATTTACCTTGCCGGCAGCATCCTGCCCAGACCCTTTGGCCCCAGCCCCTTCGGATTTCAATCCAGCCGTGGGGGAGGGGGGCCTCCTCCCTCAGCCTCCTCTCTGCTCCTCCTGCCCGAGTCTGCAAGTGAAGTCACAAGGCCCCGTCCGTGACATCACACCTGGCTGCCCGGCTAGAGAAGCAGGGGGAGCCGCCGAGAGGCGCAGGAGGTTCTGGTGCGGGCCCCGTCTGCCGGAGAGCACACGGCGGGAAGGAGAACATGGGGAATGGCAGGCTTGGGAAGCTGCTGGGGAGGAAGAGGAACGCGTGCGTGTGTGTGTGTGTGTGTGTGTGTGTGTGAGTGCGTGTGAGTGCGTGCGTGTGGACGTGTGTGAGCCCCGAGTGAACATGCTAAGGGGGGAAGAACACAGAACAAGTTGTTGGCATCTCAGCAGAACCGCCCCCTGCCTACGCAGCCTTTCGGGGAGCCCGGGGGCAGAGGGCACCTCTTCCATCCGGAGCACCAAGCAGCCCACGAGGCGGCCCACCTTCCGGCCCCCAGGCCAGGTGGGAGTCAGGCCCCGATGGTGGCCACGGTGGTCCAAGCTGGACCCGGACTGAATTCTGGCTCTGCTCCCATTTGCTGAGTAACCTCAGGCCGGTGGATTTCCCTCCCCGGACCTCAGTTTCCTCCTCTGTAAAAAGAGGCCGTGACGGTTCTCTGCCCCTCTGACGTCAGTGGTCTCCAAGGCCTCTTCCAGCTCCAAGGAGCAGAGCCAGCATGGCGACCCGGGACTCACCTGACCGCCACAGCTGGGGTCCCTTCATGAGGGCCCATCTTTTACCAAGGAAGAAACTGAGGCCCAGAGGTCCGAAGGGGTGGGCTCACCAGGCCCACACGCACATCTGGGAAGGCGCAGAGGTGGGACTCAAGGTCAGGCTGTGCGATGCCACGTCCAGAGCTCTGCCCATTAGGCCTTGCTACCCCACCTATGCCCACAGAAGGAGGGCTTGTGGCACGAGGGAAAACACATCGGACCTGCGGCTGGGAGAGACCCAGTTCAAATCAGGCCTCGGATACTTCCTTGCTGTGTGACCCTGGCCAAGTCACTGAACCTCTGCCTGCCTCAGTTGCCTCATCTGTAAAACGGGGAAAACAATAGCATCTACTTCCCAGGTTGGTTGTAAGCTTTTTGACCGCTGGCCAGCCACAAAGCCTGAGGCTCAGTTTCCTCATCTATGAAATGGGGAGAACGCCTTAACCCACGAGGCCATTCTAAGGATGGCCAACCTTAAGGTGTCACAGAAACATCAGGTGTGTCACAGCCACTCTTGGGACCTCCATTCTGGACTAAGTGGCCATTAAAAGTCCTCTCACATCAGCTATGCTCCATAGTGCGATGGACAGTCAGGAGAGAGATGCTCTGGAGAGAAGTCAGGCGCGTGCTGGGGGAAGCCACCGGCTGGGGACCGTCCTTGTCTCCAGAGCATGGCGAGGGGCAGAAGCAGGAAAACCCGGGCCCAGGCACACACACGCATGCTCCTGGAATGCACCCATCCCTCCCATCCTCCCTTCCTTTCATAAGCATGACACCAGCTAGCCAGGGGCTAAGGGAAATCAGAACTTAATAAGACGTGGTAGTGCCTGCCTTCAAGCAGATTAAAACCTGAGAGGGCAATGACAGAGACATTCATCAAGTCATACAATGTCAGGGCTGGGAGGGGCCTGAGAACAGGGGATGTTAGAGCTGGGAGGGCCCTTAGAACAGGGAATGTCAGGGCTGGGAGAGGCCTTAGAACAGGGAAGGGTCTTAGAACATAGAATGAAAGAGCTGGGAGAGGTCTTAGAACAAGGAAGGTCAGGGCTGAGAGGGAGCTTAGAACAGGGAAGGTTAGCGCTGGAAGGCATTTTAGAAGAGGGAAGGTCAGGGCTGGGAGGCAGCTTAGAATAGGGGACATCACAGCTAGGGCAGCCTTAGAAAAGGGGATGACAGAGCTGGGAGGAGTCTCAGAACAGGAGATGTCAGAGCTAGGAGGGTCCTTAGAACAGGGAATGTCAGTGCTGGAGGGGTCTTAGAACAGAGGAAGATCAGGGCTAGGAGAGGCCTTAGAACATAGAATGAAAGAGCTGGGAGAGGTCTTAGAACAGGGAAGGTCAGGGCTGGGAGGTAGCTTAGAACAGGGAAAGTCAGGGCTGGGAAGGAGTTTAGAACAGGGAAGGTCAGGTCTAGGAGGGGTCTTAGAACAGGGGATATCAGAGCTAGGAGGGGCCTTAGAATATAGAATGAAAGAGCTGGGAGGCCCTCAGAACAGGGGATGGCAGAGCTGGGAGGGGTCTTAGAACAAAAGAAGGTCAGGGCTGGGAGGGAGCTTAGAACAGGGAAGGTCAGGGCTGGGAGGGAGCTTAGAACAGGGAAGATCAGGGCTGGGAGGGAGCTTAAAACAGGGAATATCAGAGCTAGGAGGGGCGTTAGAATATAGAATGAAAGAGCTGGGAGGCCCTCAGAACAGGGATGGCAGCTGGGCAGGGGCTCGCTCTCTCCCCTAGCCTCACACACAGATCTATAACTGGCTTAAAGAGAAGGCCCGGTGTGATCCCGTTCAGGAGGGAAGTCCCAATACCTCTCAGCGTGCGAGCACTTTAAGGCTGACAAAGCACTTTCCTCCCAACCATGAGATGAGGTCAAGTGTATAAAGATTATTGTCCCCATCTTGCCCATTAGAAAACCGAGGCGGGAGATGGAGCGCTCGGGAGCTGAGCCGAGAGGCGGGGGTGCCCAGAGCCAGCCTTCTGTCCTCGCCCTCCCAGGCCACCAGGGTTCAAGGAAAGCAGACACCCAGCCCTTCCATGTGTGCGCCTGCCTCCAGAAGGAGAGGAAACTGGGCCCTAGGGGTGTGCGGGAGGCAGGAGGACCTCGGCCCAGGCCTCCCGGGGGCCTCTGGAAGAACTGGCCAAATGCCCCAGCTGGCCTGGGAGACCTGGGGGTGCCCTCTGCTGGCAGATGGGAGTCCCCACCTCTGGCCTCTCCCCAAGCAGACAGGAAAGGGGGCCCAGGGTGGGATGCTGAAGACCACAAGAACCACAGCTTCCAGTCTGCAAAGGCCCATTCGACCTTCCTCTGATCCTCACAGCGACCCCCCGAGGGAGCTGCTCTTATTTTACAGATGAGGAAACGAAGGCTGTGGAAAGTGAAATGACTTCACCACAGTCACACAACTAGTAAGTGTCTGAGACAGGATTCGAATTCAGGTCTTCTTGATCACGAATCCAGCCCCGCTATCCACTGCCCCAAACACCGTCGGAGCCTGAGAACCTCACAAGGAAAACCATTCCCAAGGATTTTACGTACATTCTCTCATTTGACCCCCATAAGAAGTCTGAGGCAGGTGCTATGAATCACTCCATTTTACAGATGAGCAAACTAAGGCTCCCAGAGAAGTGATTTTTTGCCCCAGGTCACATGGCTAGTGAGGGTCTGAGGTGGGATTTGAATCCAGGTCTTTCAGACTCCAGCCCCCTATGGCGCCATCTGCTGCCACACACTGCCTGCCTCTATATCCCCTTGGATTGGAGAGATGACCTAGGTCCGGGAGCATGGGCCCGACCACCCTGCCTAGCCAAGGCTGGCCTCCTCCAGGAAGCTGTACCCAGAATCTCATCATTACAGGGCTTTCAGACTGGACTGGAAGCCTTCTAAGGGCAAGGACAGCTGCTTCCTGGTAACCCCTAGGGTACTGAGCCACTGGGAGGGGACTCAGAATCCACGCTTTGACTCACAGCTACAAACCGTGGATCTCAGCAAGGCCCGGCCCAGGCAGCCTTTATGTGTTAAATGATCACACAGCAGACTCGCTCTCTCTCTCTCTCCTCTTTCTCCCCTACCTCCTTCTCTCTCTCCCCTCCTTCCCTCCTTAGGTTTCTCATACCCATAATAGTCATCACCCCATCACTCTACCTACTGATTTTCCCCCTTCCTTCAAGGCCCCCACTCCAATGCCACCCTCTGCAAGGCACCTTCTCTGAGCCCTCCCCAATCAGAAATGACCTTTCTCTCCCCTCTTTATTTCTACGCAGCTTTTAAAATAATTTTACTTTTTCAGTCAACTAAAGTCACCTTCCCTCCCCCATCACTTCCTCCCCCCTTTCCCACCTAAAACGCACTCTAGGCCTTTAACAATGATGCTAACTGTTCCCCTCAATGGACATTCTTTCCTCCCTGTCCTGTCTCAGTTCTTTACTGAATTCTGACCCTTCCTCTAAGGCCACCTTTTCCGGGAAGCCCTCTTTGGTCCCCAAAGTCTGTAACGGAAGGGGAGGAGGTGGCCAGGCCCCAGAAGGATGGAAAGGCCAAGTCCCATTTCACAGGAGAAGAATTTACAGGGGGAAGAGTCCCTTTGGAACCACCTATAAGAAACTCTCAGGGAAGCTTCAGAGCCCAGGACTAGGTCCCAGGATTCAGTTATCTGCCAGAGCAAATGGCTTGGGGGAAACTGAGGCCTGGAGAGCCCAACCAAGGCCAAGGGCTAGTCTCCCTCTATCATGGAAAGGTTCCAAAGGAAAAGGAAGGATTATCTGGTCAGGAACCTGGGTAAGGTCACAGGGTCTCCCTCTCTAGAGGCTCTAGTGGGAGGGGGAGGAGGGAGGAGGAGGAGGGGGAGGAGGGAGGAGGA
>NW_020950172.1:9635933-9659571 GCF_900497805.2 Vombatus ursinus | reverse complement strand
GGAGGAGGGGGGAGGGGGAGGAGGGGGAGGACGGCCAGGCCAGCCCAGCCCAGCCCAGAACGGAACCTCTCTATTCCTGCTCCTGCCTCCCCAGGGACCAGCACACAGTAAAGGCCATCCCGAGCCGCTGACCTCACACAGGCCTCTTCCCAGTTCTGGGCTCCAAGTCCCTCTGAGCTCTGCATCTTCTGATCCGCGGTAGTTCAGGACTGGCTGCCTTCTTTGATTTGTGCCGACCCCCTGCGGGCTCCGACCTGCTCACTTTGTGCGGGTTCACTGTGCAGGGGGAAAGGGGAAGGAGCTCCTGTGGGGGGGCTCCAGCAGAACTCTGAGCCTTGGACTGAGGACTCAGAAAGGTCAGTCTAGAAAGGGGTCTCTCCCCTAGCCGGCGGCCCTCGCTCCTCCAACCCTCAGCATCCGGCGGCAGCCTTCACCCCACGCTGAAATCGCTCCCACCAAGGTCACCCATGATCTCTCTGGTGGGAGACCAAAGGCTTTCTTGTCCGCCTTTATCCTCCTGGGCCTCGCGCTGCTGCTCGCCCTCTTGTCTTTGCCCTCTCCAGACTCTGCCGACACCTGTCTGCTCCTCCTCGGCTCCTTTCCTGGCCCAACGAGCCCCCCTCCCTCCCTCTTTCCCCCTCCCTACATCTTTTTCTCCTCTGCCTCCTTCTTTTGTCTGTCTCTCCCTACATCTCTTTCTCTCCTTCTCTCTCTTTCTGTTTCTCTCCATCTCTCCTTCTCTCCCTTTCTCTGTCTGTCTCTCCCTCCTTCTCTCTCCATCTCTCTGTCCCATCCCTCTTTCTCTCCCTTTCTCTTTCCCTCCTTCTCTCTCTCCTGTTCCTCCTTCTCTCTGTCTCTCCCTATCCCTCCCCATCCTTCTCTTGCTCCCTCTGTCTTTACTTCTCTCTCTCTCATCCCTCTTTTTCTCTCTGTTTCTCTGTCTCTGTCTCTCTCACCCCAGAAGTACATTAGCATCCATGGGTTTAACGCTATCCATGAAGATCATTCCCAGTCAGGGTCTGCCCACCTACCGCTGCAGCCTTATTTCACCCTGTCCTAGTGGCCCTGACCCAAACAGTGGTCACCACCATGACATCTCAGCTCCCACGTCCATGCCTTTGCCTAAGGATTTTCTCCCTCATGCCCAGCATACCTTCCCTCCTTTCTTCTCTCTTCACCCCTCCACAAGAGTTCTCCCCCTCTGGAAATTACTTCTCTGTGCACCTGCTCAATTTGCCTGACAGACTATAAGCTCCCTGAGGGCATGGCATGTTTGGTTTCTGCCTCTGTATCCTCAGCACCTAGCACAGGGCAGCCCAGCACACAGTAGGTCTAAATAAAAGCTTGCCAGATTGAAGTGATTGGCACTGGGCCTTTTGTGAAGGACAGAACAGCTAATGCTTCAAGTGTTTGGGGGGGAGGAGAAGGGGGAGGGGGGAGGAGGAGGAGGGAAGGGGAGGAGGGGGGAGGAGGGAGGAGGGGGGGAGGGGGGGGGGGGGGAGGAAGAGGGAGGAGGGGGAGAAGGGGAGGAGGGGGAGAAGGAGAGGAGGGGGAGAAGGGGAGGAAGAGGGAGGAGGGAAGGAGGAGGAGGGCGATGGCCAGGCCAGCCCAGACCCTCCTCGCTAGCTTAGAAGCCAGGCTTGAAAGGGAGCGAGCTCATTTCCATTTCTAAGTGCAGGGAATGGGCCCAGAGTCCATCAGAGGCATCAGGGGCCTGCAAAGATTCCTGAGCACAAGATTTTTAAACAGTCTTTCTGGCTTAAAAGAAAAAAAATCAAGGGGAGTTAAAACCACAAAGGGAAAGACTTTAAAAAAAAAAAAAGCTGCCAGTGGAAAAGGTTTCAATCAGCCCAGGGCTTGGCATAGAAAGACAGCCAGGCCTTCCCATTCCTCTGGCACCGGCCCCAAAAAGCCCAGCCAGCCCCTGACCTTGGGACACGAGCCTTCGGCTCTCTGGGCCTCAGTTTCAGCCTGTGTGCACGGAAGGGGCTGGGCCAGAAGGCCCTTTGGGGTCCCTCCGGGCTGGGGTCCTATGTGTGACCGGGGCCAAGGCCCTTCCCCTGGGCTTTAGTTTGTCATATGAGGGGGGCTGGCCGCCAGGGTCTCTGAGAACCCCCCAGGTCTAAGCTTAGGACCCTCATGCCCGTTCTCCCGGCCTGTGGTCTCTCTTCCTTCTCCCCTGCCCCAGCTGCCCCCCTCCCCGGCCCTGCCTGCACATCACTTCCAGATGAGTCTTCAGTCGTCAGTCTCCAAGCACGTCCTGGGCACTTACTATGTACCAGGAGCTGGGGGCTAGAAGGGGCCCGAGAGGTTATCATTCCTATCCCTCCCTTTACAGAGGAAGAAACGGGGACCCCCAGAGGGAAAGGGACTGGGCCAAGGTCCTACACTGACCCTGGGTCCTCAGCCTCCATCCTGGTCTTCACGGCCCCCACAGGTCTCCAGAATCAATTCTCAATCTTCTTGTCTGACCCTCTGAGGCTCAGCCCCTGTCTGTGGCCTGAGCTCGGGTGAGGAACCAGGCCTACGGCCTACGTAGGCCCTCCTCCTCCCCTCCCTTTGCTCAGCTTGTCTCCTAGTCACCCACCACCATCTCTCCCTCAATGAATTCCTGCCCATCCCGGAAGGAAGAGAATTCATTTCAAGTCAAGTCAATAAGCATTTTTAATCTGTGCCTAACACCGTGCTACAGGGCCCCAGGTACAAAGACCAAAAACTCTGTCCCTGCCTTTAATGGGCTTCCATTCTCCAGCAGCACCACCTCTTCCAGGAAGCCTTCCTTGCTTTCCCTGTAGTTCATGGGAATGCCCCTCCCATCCAGACCTCACACAGCCCTGGCTCGGCCCCTCTCTGGGCACTTAGGTAATGCTGTGTGACAACATCACCCTTTTGGATGACTTAACCCAGGCCTGGAACACGCCTGAGTTGTCTCTAATCTCTAATCTGTTTGCCCTTTGCAAACAGCAGGCACTCAATCAATGTCTGGTGCTGCATATAGCAAGCACTTTAGCAATGACTAAAGGTGGCAGCGAGGTTTGGTAGAAACAGTATTTGAAGTCAGAGGTCCAGGGTCTGCCCACTTACTGACTGTGTGATCCTGGGCTCATCTGTAAAATGAGGGGGCTGGATAGACGTCTCTGAGAGTGTCTCTGCCAGCTGGAGAGCTCGCTACCTGTCTGATCATCTGTTCAACAAGGGGGCAGGGCCGCTGGCCTCTGAGTTGGGACCCTGTGACCCGGAAGGATTCAGCGTCTGAAGCCCAGCGGGATGAGAGCCAGAAAGGCCAAGGCCTCCCAGCTCCTCTCCCCTAGCTGTCCCTAAGCCCGGGTACTGCTCCCCCGCCCCCAGCATCCCTCCATTTCCCAAGCCGTTCTCCCATTCCAAACATGCCACAGAATCGCGGGACCCCGGAGGCCGCTACTTAGAGGCAGATTAATCACAGTGAATTCTCCATCCAGATACTGCAGCCGGCCGAGCTCCCATGGCTAATAGCGGTAATATTCTCCTCAGCGTGTGCAGGATGCTGGGGCGATGTGCCAGGAATGCTAATTCTCTACCGCCGGCTCACGCATGCGCCAGCCCCAGGCCTGGGGAGATGCCAGAGACACCTGAGGGAGAGGGAGGCCTGAGTGTGTGTGCAGAGGTCAGCTGGGCCCTGGGAGATGGGTGCATCTGGGCATCCCCTGTGGGGGCTGGCAGCCAGCGGGCAGGGCCACGCAGGCTGGCAAGGATACCCCCACCACACACACACAGGCTCAAACAGGAGGGGTCCCGGATCCCCCTGTCCCGTCTGGCCCCCTGGCCTGGGCCCGAGAGCAGAGCCGGCTTCCTCAAGAAGAGACGGACAGGCACGCAGGCCAGAAGGACATACGGGCCGTTCTCTGAAGTGATCCAAACAAGACAGGCTAATTCCTTTCGACACAAGTGATCTTTGAAGAAATGGCCAATTAGGGACCAAGTAAACCTCACCAAAAAAAAGTCTTTCGTCTCTTCTAAATAGAAAAGGCCATAGGGAGGCAGATGATACTGAGAAAAGCAGCATCTCTGTCCGAGCCCTGATCCTCGGGCCCCCTGGGTCACAGACCTTCCTTCCTCTTAATTCCCCGGCATACCTCCCTAAACGGGCCCCTCATTACCAGACACCTGCATCCGTATTAGGAGGTTTCACAGGAGCAGAGCTCTTGAGCTGGAAGGACCTCAGAGGCCAATGCTCTCATCCTACAGATGAGGAAACCGAGGCACGGAAAGGTCATACTGTTGGGAAACTTCAGAGGTGGAACGGAGGAGTGGAAGGGACCTTTAACGTTGCCCAGGCTCACCTCCAGAAAAACTGCAGCACAGAAAGGTCACACAGCAGCGCTGCGTCTGGGGCGCGGACCCCCTAACTCCAGGCTGGGTGTTCTAGGAGTACGCCAACCAGATGCTTCATCACCCCCTTTCACAGATGAAGAAACAGAGACAGACCCGGAGGGACTTCCTCGCTGCGAGTGCCTTCCCTCTGAGATTGCCACACACTCCTCTGCACATTGCCCCCCACCCCCATGAGGGCCAAGACCTTGGTCTGGTTTTTACCGTTCTTTGTATCTTCAATGCTTAAGCTCAGTGCCTGGCATACAGTAGGTGCCTAATAAATGTTTGTTGACTCCCTAGTCACCCAGCTTAGACTCGAACCCCGCTCACAGGACCACAGATAAAGATTTGGAAGGGGCCTCCAGGGCCACCCAATGGAAGCCCTTCATTTGACAGATAATGGAACCGAGGCCCAAGGGTTCCAAATCCAAGGTTCACTCCTCTGGTCCAAATCTCAGACACCACAAGGCTGCCAAATCTGCCTCAGGCCCTCCTCTGCTCCCACATCTTCCGTGGCTCCTTACTGCTGACTGGATGAACCAAGTCTGAACTCTCTGGCCTGGCATTCAAGGCCCCTGACCCCCTCTCCCCATCTCATGCCATGATCTTTCTCTCTGTGAATTTTACACCTCAAACTGAACAGTTTTGTCTGAAGAAAGAGTTGGATCTGGCCTCAAAGGATCTGGGGTTCAAATCTCGGCTTTTTCTCTTACTACCTCAGAGCCATGGACAAGTCAATTAATTCCTTTGTACCCCAGTTCCTCTCCTATAATACGAAAGAGCTGGATTTGATAATCTTGCAGGTCAGTTCCTTTTGTTAATTTCATCATCGTAAGATACTTGCCTTGCCTTGGACCCTTCTCCTTGGGCCTCAGTTTCCTTCTTTGTAAAATGAGGGGGTCAGATTTGACAGCCTCTGAGTTTTCTTCCAGATCTTGAACAGGAATTGTGCTTTCCCACCACCATGCCTTTGTTCAGGCTGTTTCTTCTACCTGGACCACCTTTCCTCCCTCTTTTGCCCATCCTCAAATGCCACCTGCTCCAGAAAACTTTCTTGACCTACTCTGGCAATAACAACAAAAAGCAACAACAGTAACATTAACAATAATAACGTTTATTACAACCTTTCCTCCAGACCTCCACAATAACAGTAACAACTAACGTTTATTACAACCTTTCCTCCAGACCTCCACAATAACAGTAACATTAACAATAATAATGTTTATTACAACCTTTCCTCCAGACCTCCACAATAACAGTAACATTAACAATAATAATGTTTATTACAACCTCTCCTCCAGACCTCAACAACAATATCTACAATAACCCCCACTTCAGACCTTAAAGACAACAACATTTACAATAATCTCCCTTTCAGACCTAACAAGAATAATACCACCATCTATAACAACCTGCCCTTTGGATGTCTCAGGATCCAGAGTTTGTTGGCTCCTCATTGAGGAATATTCTGAGAAACACTGGGTAGTAGGGCCCTGGAGCAGGTCCCTATTCTCCAGTTAGACTGTAAGCTTGCGAGGGCAGGCATGATGTCTTCAGAGAACCCATCCTTTGGCCCAAGGAGGGACTGGCCCCAGGGCTCTGCACACAGAGCAGTCTGAATTGACAGTTGGCTCTCCAGTGGAGCCCAGGCCCTCCCCAGGCATCTCCTCCAAACTTGAGCCGCTCAGTGATTCAGGAGGTCATCGCATTAATTCTCCCGACAAACTCAGGTGGCATTTTGCCAATATCACAAGATAAAAGGCTGGGAAAGAACCTGGCTAGATTTCCTCTAGTCCCTACCCTGGTCTCTGGACAGTGAGGGACTGCGTTCATGACATGCCAGCCTGATGGGGATTGAGGTTCTTTCACAGGCATGAGGGAGGGCAGACTGTGGGGGGGGGCACAAATAACTACAGACTAAGGCGAGGATTTGGATTTGGAGACCAAATCCAAATGGCCTCCCTCCAGCTCTGTTTCATATTCGCTGTGTGACCTCAAGGCAAGAAGTCTCTATCCCGTGCCAGTCTGTCTGCTCCTCTGTAAAATGCGATAACAACGCCAGGTGTGCCCACCTCCCAGGGCTGTCAGAAGCCTTGAGGTAAATTATATAGGTAAGGTATCTAAGGACGGTCAGACACCTGGAGCTGGAGGCCACCCCGTGGCCAGTAGGGCCAACACTCTCATTTTACACAGAAGAAAACTGAGGCCCGGAGAGAAGAGACTTCTTGCCTTGAGGTCATACAGCTGGCAAATAGCAATACTTACAATGACATCCCAGCTGATGAATTTAATTTTCTTCTGTGATAAAAGAGACAGATCTGTCCCTCCCAGTGCCCCCATCTCACGACTGGGGCTGTATTGGGCTTGAAGGACCAGTATGGGAGGTGAACAGGAAAGTCTGAAGGCCACGCCCAAGGAGTGACTATTGAAGACCCTTTTCTTTCCCAGTTAGAGGATAAGCTCCTGGGGAGGCGGGGGATATCTGCCTTTTCCAGTTTCATCTCCAGCACTTAGCAGGGTGCCTGACACACAGGAAGTGAGGAATAAAATAAATGCCCCTCCCTTCCTTCCTTCCTTCCTTCTCTCCTTTCCTCCCTTTTCCTTCTTTCCTTCCTTCCTTTCTTCCTCCCTCCCTTCTTTCTTTCCTCCCTTCCTTCCTTCTCTTCCATCCTTCCTTCCTCCCTTTTTTCCACTACCTGCCTAACGGGGCTGTTGTAGGCAAAATTCTAATAATAACAGCTGCTGTTTCCAGAATGCTTTGGGTCCTGTAAATATATAATCTCATTTGTTTTTCACAACAGCCCTCAGAGAGGTGGGATTACAATCCTCATTGTACAGATGAGGAAACTGAGGCCAAGAGATTAAATGACAGGCCCAGGGTCACACAGCTAGAACGAAGGAGAGGTGGGATCCCAACCCAAAGAGATGCCTCTTTGATAAATCCTGAAGCTCCACAAGGCTGGGAAACGTTCTCATTACCTACTCAGGATGCCCAGCTGCGGGGGTGATAGGGATCACTGAGGGGGATGGGGGACAGACAAAAGGGAGCACCTGAGGACTGTGGGAAGTCAGAGAAAGGGGCCTGAAAAGAGACAAGGCTGGGCACAGGCCAGAGCATCTGCATCCTGAGGATCCCCAAAGGCGGTCAGAGCCAGAAGGGACCTGAGGGATCAGCCATGCCAGCTACTCCTTTTATGGCTGAGGAAACTGAGGCAAAGAGGGACCCACAGCTAGGAAGTGGTAGGACCAGAATCCAGGCCTGAGGGTCTTCTCTCCCTTTACAGCCTGGTTCCCTCGTCTCTATTCTTAAACTCCTAGACTGCCCAGCCCCGAGGTCTGGCCATCATTGGCCTGTGGCATTGCCTAGACTGGACCCCTGGCCCATTGGAATCACACCACGTTACACCAGCCAGGCACCTCGCCCCTTCTCCAGTCCCAGGAGCCAACAATCAGGAGGCTTCCGTGGCCCCAGGCCAAGGAGGAACTCAGTGAATGACCCTTGGCTGAAGCCCAGCCTGGCATCCACTGCCCAACTGGCGCCTAGAAGGCAGGCTTCAAACAATCCTAGGTGCCCTTGCCAAACCAGCCTGCCAGTGACTTGGAGTAAGCCACCTCCCCTCCCCACCCTGGGGCCTCAGTTTTCCCATCTGTACAATGAAAAGGTGCCACTAGATTGGTAGAACCCTGGTAAGTGATGGAAAATCCACTGGATCTGAGTCAGAGGATCTGGGTCCCAGGGACACTGTGCTGCCCCCACATGCTACACAGGGTCCTGGGATTCAGGGCTGGGAGGGGCCTCAGGACAGGGGATGTCAGGGCTGGGAGGGGCCTCAGAACAGCGGATGTCAGGGCTGGGAGGGAGCTTAGAACAGGGGATGTCAAGGCTGGGAGGGGTCTTGAGACTAGCCCAAATCCCTCATTTCAAAGGGCAATAAATTCAGGCTCAGAGACAGGTTAGTGACTCACCTTTGTTCTGATCCATGGTTTCTCTAAATCTCACTGGAAAGGTCAGGTGGTGCTAGATTTGGGTGGGGCAGGGTGGGGTCCCTAAATGTCAGGCAAAACCCATTTAAGTCAGGGAGAAATCAGGAGCCACTGAAGATCACCAAGCAGAGGAAGGATCTCTGCATAAGAAAGCCGATTCTGGCAGCTGATGCAGGATGGGTGGGAATTGGGGATGTCAAAGGCAACAGCCCAGGGGAGTGGTAATGAGGGATGTGGGTTAGGGTGGTGGCCTGGGGGAGAAAGAGGTGACCTGAGGCCGGGGGATTTCCTGGACAGAATCACTAGAGTTTCCTACCTGGAGAAGACAGAGGTCAGGAAGCCCCCTGTGTGTTTGAGTGCGGGAGCCCAGGCGGGATGGGATGGCCACCACTGATGGCGGCAGAGGAGTCCACAGACTTAGGGGGAGCTAGGTTAATGAGCTTGGTTTAAGAAATGCCAAGTCCGCCCAACCTCGTTTAACCTTTATTGGTGACTCAGACTGGGAACGTGCTTTACTCTCCTCGGCTCTGCCACTCTGATCCTCTCAGGTACTGGGGTCATAGATCAAAACTTCCACACCACAAATCAACCCTTAACCGATACAACAGATCAAGGCTGAGTTCTTGTCTCTGCTTTCTGAGTGATCTCCCAGGGTCTCTCAGATCCTGGATTCAAATCCCAGCTTTGTGACTTAGTACCCATGTGACCCTGAGCACGTCCCTTAGGCTCCCTGGGCCTTAGTTTCCCAGCGTGTAAAATGAAATGGTCAGACTAGCTGACCTCTACGGTCCCTTTCAGTGTTTCCCAGTTTTTCTGCCTCTCCCCTCAGGGCCCAAGGCTCTTCTCACTGCTGACTGGGGGGCTGCCCACAAGGACTTTGGGGGCTGCCTCCTAACAAGGACCAGGAACTGAGCAGAATGCTGTGATGCTATGAGGGGGAGGGCTCCCCAAGAGAACTGTGGCCTATAAAAATCAGAGCTCATCAACAAAACAACTTTAGAAGTCATTTTAAAACAAATGAATGAAAAAGCACTTGCTATGTGTCACGTCCTGTGCTAGGGAGACAACCCCTGCTCTCAAGGTGGGAGACAACTCGTCAAAGCCAGCGCAGCAGCAGAGCCGATGGCAAGGCCCTTTGTGTCCCTGGTGGCCAGCCTGGAGGAGGTGCGTGAGAACACTCATGAATGAAGGAATCCAGCAAGGAGATCTACTGAGGGCCTCTTCTAGTAACAAGAAACTCAGGCTGCTCATTTCTTACACGAGCACACACACACACACACACACACACACACACACACACTGACCTTCCCAAGGCGCCAGGAAGAATGTATTTAGATGGGGCCTAGGGGACCCCTGCCCCTATGGGGCCAAGCCACATCTCCCTTTGCCCTTGCCTGGAGATCAGGAGGGCTGTAAAACGAAAAGGAGAAAGAAAGCCAGAGAGGCAACCCGGAAATCTGCAAAGAGAGCAGGAAAGGCCTGGGTTCAAGTCCTGCCTCTGACACAGAGGGGCCTCAGAGCAGGTCACTTTCCACCTTGGTTTCCCCAGACAATTCTGTAAGACAGAAGGGTTACTGATCGACCCTGGAGGAGAGCATTTACTCATCTGCCTACACCAGGGACGTCTCACAGGTCTAGACAAGAAACAACAATTCCCTGAATACCGCCAAGTCCTCCCCACAGGAGCAGCTACAACACGGGAAGGACTGGGGGCGGGGGGGAGGAACAGAGCCAGGAATGCACAGGATACAATCTCTCTGGGAAGATGGCGGGAAAAACACACATGGTCTCAGCTGTCTCTGCCCAGTGCAGAGACTGGAAGACTACAAGCCATTTCAAATGGACCATTAAAAGGATGGTTCAACCTCACTCAGAAAAGGAGACAGTGACAACTAGCAGGCCTCATGGGGGCACCGAGGATAGGTCATGGTAGCTGAAGTTCATCGTCTTTTCTTAAAAAGTTAACGAGACAGATGGATGGAGAGGATGCTGTGGGTTCAATTCCATTCAAGAAACTTGTGCCTAGGGGAAGCTAGGTGGCACAGTGGATAGAGCTCTGGCCTTAGAGTCAGGAGGACCTGAGTTCAAATCCAGCCTCAGACACTTGACACTTACTAGCTGTGTGACCCTAGGCAAGTCACTTGACCTTGACTGCCTCACCAAAAAACAAAAAAAGAGAAACTTGCTCCTAAGTACCCATCACATACTGGGCACTGTGCCATGCAGCAGGGATACAAAGACCAAAAAACAAAACTGCCCTTGTCCCTGCCCTCCAGGAACTTACAATCCAATATGCAACAGAAGACGTGCACACAAATGAATGTGACCTAAGGGAGGTAGGTGATACAGGCAATGCAAGGCTGTGGATTGGCACCATCTGTGACCATATCTCCCTGCCCTGCTAGACTTGAGCTCCATGAGGGCAGGGCCCACGTCTTATCTGAACCGTGCATGCTTCTTAGCCTGGAGCCTGGCACACGGGCTGGCTTCATTAATGTTTACTGAATAAAGAAGATGCTTAGACTCCAAATTCGTTGCTTATCCCTTGACACCAACGGTCTCTAGGAATACTTTAGTCCCTCCCAGGGCTGCCATTAACAGCACGTGGCTGGAAATCTTGGGACAGGGCTCTGCTCCCCCAAATTCCTGGTATCCAGTGGCTTGGTGAACGCTAGTGGCAGTAGATCTGCTCATTGTATAGAGAGGAAACAGGGTCCCACCCTCCACGATTATCCAAGCTGCATTCCGCCAGCCTCTCTGTCCTAGGCACTACACAGACACAAAAATGAAGCCACCCCTGCCTTCAAGCAGCTTACATTCTAGTTGTAAAAATAATCATTTAAGTAAACACAGAGTAATGGGGGGGGGGGCGATCAGAAAAAGCCTCCTCCACCAGGGGACCCTGAGGCAAAGGTGAGGAGACTGAACTTTTACGAAGTGGGGCTGTGGCCCGAGCTCTCAGGAATCTCTCACGGGAAGGGGCTGCAGGGGAATTCTCAATGGATCTGGGGGGAGAAGAGCCCTTGGGATCGCCCCTGCCCCAACCATTTCACAGATGAAGAGACAGCAGAGAGAACTGTCCTGATCTATGCCAGGACTAGAACCGGGACCCTGAACCCTCCACACTTCCTGTTCTTTCCCCCCTCTTCTGCTTAAATACCTCCAGTGATCAGGACCTCACCACCTCACAAGGCCAGCCACTAGAGTTGATTTCTCCCCACCTCAACCCTCCCAAACCTAGCCATCAACATAAAATCATACAACCCTGCCATTTACAAACTTCAAGTAATTTGGGGGACAGAAAAGAAAGCTCCCCATAAACCCCCATTCCCCTTAAAAACGTCCAACAGAAGCTGTTTAGAATTGGATTCCTCCCTCCCCCATCTCCAGGTAGACAGGAGATGCCCTTCCCCCATTCGTCTTGGCCACCTCCAACCCCCCCCCCCCCATTAACCTGGTCCCTGCGGTGCAGGGGAGATACGGGGGGAGCAGCGGGAGGGGGCAGCTCCCTGCAGCAGGCGGGCACCTGCCAATCTGGGCCCACCTCCACCCACGCACAGTAGACCCGCTCCCCGAGGACAGATCATTCTCTGCTGCTCCCAGCCCGACAAAATCAGTAATGCTAACTCAATAAAATCCCCCTTCAAGGTTTTTAATTACCAGACTGTGTGGAAGACTGAAGGCTGGGAGATGGAGGGCCAGAGACAGAAAGGGAGAAAGAAATGGAGGCGAGGTGGAGAGGAGAGGAGGGGGGAGGGGGGAAGGGAAGGGGAGAGGAGAGGAGGGGGGAGGGGGGGGGAGAGGAGAGGGGAGGGGGGGGGGGGGGGGAGGAGAGGGGAGGGGAGGACCATGGAAGGTTGGGGTGGGGCACAGGAGAGGGAAAAGCCTGCTCTCTTGCTGTGGTCCCAGCAATTACCTCTTCTGGGGGAAGACAAGTATTTATAAAGCACCTACTATGTGCCAGGCACTGTGTTAAGTGTTTTACAAATCTTAACTCATTTGATAATTCAAGGTAGGTACTATTATCTCCATTTCACTGCTGAGGAAACTAAGGCAGAGAGCAGTTAGGTGACTTGGCCAGTCACGTGGCTAGTAAGTGTCTGTGGCTGGATTTGAACTAGGGTCTTCTCGACTCCTAGTCAAGTGCTCTATACCGTGACCCCCAACTGCCTCTGAACAAGAGGACACCATCCCCAGGCCTCTAGGGCAGCCTCTGGGTTCAGTCCCCCAGGCAAGGCCCGGGCCTGCCCCTCCTCCATGTGCCACCTGCATCTGTCTCAGGATTGCAAAGCACAGACCCCAGGATGCCCAGGCCCATTTTGCAGAGGGGGAAGTGAAGGCTCAGCGAGGGGACCGGCTGGGAAGCTTCAGTGCCCCTCCTTTCCCAGGCAGGGGATGCAGACCTTTTCATAATTTCTGTAACGCAGCCTTGGGCCCGTGCTCAGTTGCTCAGACCACAGCAGGGGGTCAGAGGGTGCAGGGAAAAGAGCCAGAGATGCGGCTGGTGCAGACTGACCCCATGACCCAGACCTGGACACTTCCCCTCCCTGACACTGGGGGTGGCCCAGCCTTCCTGGCTCCTGCGGAGGCCCACGGAGCGGGGACCTGCCCGAGGTCACTGGACTGGAGCAAGGGGCAAAGGTGGGCTGGACCAATGCCTCTGACTCATCCCGAGGCTCGGCCCAGCAGCACCACCTTGAGGCCTGAACCACAGAGCCCACGGAGCTCCTCGAACCCACTGCCAGGTCTCCCCGATGCTCCCCTACAACACCTGTCCAATCTGGCCCCTTCACTCTGCCCTCCTGGCCACCAGCCCGGTGAGGCCTTCCTGCTCACCCCTGCCCTGCACCATCCGGACAGCTCCCAAACAGTGGCCCCTGACACACGGGCCCAGCTGGGCTACCCAGCTCAGGAGACCCGGTGACCCGTGACTGCCTCTGACCCAAGGCAGGGGCGTGGAAGGCTGGGTTACCGTGGGAAGGGCCTCACGGCCCCAACGTGCCTGGGACTATTATTAATATTATTATTATTGTTATTGGAGGCAGTTGGGCTAAGTGACTTGCCCAGGGTCCGACAGCTAAGTGCCTGAGGCCCAGTTTGAACTCAGGTCCTCCTGACCCCAGGGCTGGTGCTCTGTCCACTGCACCACCAGCTGCCCCCTGGTGTTGTCATTATTACTAATAACAAGCTATCATGGAGGCACAACCTGGCGCCCCACCGTTTGCTAAGCGAAGGTTCCCACGCCTCACACACACGTGGCCAGTGCGCCATCCGGCCCCCTGGCTGTCTGTGAGGCCCAGAACGCTCTCCCATTCCCCTTTGGAGGCTTGGCCTTGTGGCCCTAGATCCCAGGGGGTCCCCCACGGCTATGCCTCTGCTCTGTGGACCACCGTCTTCACTCTCTGCTCCTCGGGCTTCTCCAGCACTCGGGGGTCTCCTAGCTCGGCCCGTGACCCTCTGGGGGACCCCCCAGGGAATGCAAGCCCCGTGAGGGGAGTTACTACAGATGTGCCCAGCCCTTAGCACAGGCCCCGGGGCACAGGGCCAACAAACAGACATTAAGCATCTCTTCCGGTCACTCAGGCCAATGACTGGCAAACAGCGGGCACTCAACAAACACTTGTCTCTTAATAAATGCTTGCTAAATTGAATGAAGCGCTTTGTGCCTCAGTTTCCCTGTTTGATGCTCTCAGAGGTCCCTCTCAGCTCGTCCCGGTCTGGTGGAGCGTTCCAGCCACTTGCCTCAGGTCACCAGGTTCTAGGAGGAATTCAAACCAGGGGCCTTGTACTCTAAACTCAGGGTTGTTTTTTCCTCAGGACCAAGAATGCCTGGGACAGGCAGAGGATGAAGAAGAAGACACAGAAAGATGCAGAGGGGGAAGGAATCAACATCTCTGTGCACATGGGTGCACGCACGTGGGTGGGGTGTGAGGGGTATGTGTGTATGTAGGGGTGTGCACATGTATGTACATAGGGTATGGGTGTATGCAGTATGTGTATGTATGGGGGGTTGGGTGTGTGCAGGATGGAGCCCAGCCTGGCCTCAGTGCGTGTATGTGTATGCATGTATGTGTGCGTATGTATGTATGCATGCTCACATGTGCACGGGCGGAGCCCGGCTGTCCAGCCTGGCCTCAGTGTACACATGTATGTATGTGTGCACACACGTGTGCAGGGCAGAGCCCAGCCTGGCCTCAGTGCATGTATATGCACATGTGTGTATGTATGTGTGTATGTGTGCATGCACACGTGTGCACGGGTGGAGCCCAGCTATCCAGCCTGGCCTCTGGGTCCCCACCGGGAGCCCCAGCAGTCCCTGGTTCCCCAGCTGATCACAAACTCTCCCCCTGGAAACGTCCCACCGACTCGTATGGGTCCTTCTCCCGTGAGCTGCCCACCACTGCCCTGGCAACGGCCACCATGCTCTGGCCCACCAGCTGGGGGAGGGGAATAAGACCCCACAGCACTGGTGCCCAGACCTCCTGGGCCGCCGTCAGACAGGCCTCAGGCCCAGACGGGCACCAGGGGCTCGGGTCCCCCTGCCCAAAGCCTCCCATCCTTGCAGGCCCCAGGAGGATGCCCTTCTCCCTCAGCCTCTCCCCAGAATAACAGGCACTGACCCAAATGACAGGAGCGCCCGCCCCATTGGGTTCTTAGGGTCACGGCCCGTCCCCCTCACATTAACCCTGGAAGGGAGGGGGAGAGAGAGTGGCTGTCCTCATTTGGGGGGAGGGAATGATCACACCAAGCATGCTAGAGCTGAGACCCCTGAGGACACCCAGATCTAGAGAGAAGCGACCTTGGGTCACCAACGCGACCTCCACGTTACAGAGGAGGAAACTGAGGCCCAGAGCCACAGCTGCACTGGGCCTCGAACCTGAGTCCTGGGACGCCAAATTCAGTGCCTTTTCCTCTGCAGTACGCTGCCGCCCCAAGGCCTGGCCTCCCGAGTGTCCAAGGCTTCTCCGGCCCTGCCTCGGGAGATGGCGCCTCCTTCATCCGAGGTCAGCGAGCCCAGGGCGTTAACAGTCCCCAACAGTGGGGCGGTGAGGTCCCGGGCAGGGAGTGTCCACGCCCCACGCATTACACCGGAGAGGCAGCAGAGTATAAGCCCGTCAAGGACAGGGCCTGTTTCCTCTCTGTCCCTTAACTCAGTCAGTCCTCACAACTATCCTGGGTGGTAGGTGCTGCTCTTCTCCCCACTTTACAGATGAGGAAACTGAGGCAGGCAGAGGTGACATGATTACCAAGAATCGCACAGCTAGGAGGTGCCTGAGGCGGGACCTGAACTTAGGTTTTCTGGACCCTAAGCCCAGCACTGGCTCCAGGCGGCAAACGCTTCCTGCAGATACTCCCAAATGTGACCCAACCCGTATAAAAATGTAACTCGGAAATATTTAACAAAATAAATAAAAACACACTAGCATGTGCATGTTAACATGTGGTTTTCCATGTCAATACGTGCTCTGCAAGGATCCTTACGTACCCGTTTCTGTTGGAGTCCAATACACCCAGTCTAACCACCAGCCACTCTGAAATGCACTAGATGGTCTACACCACCAGCCACTTGAACAGCACCAGCTGGTCTACACCACCAGTCCCATTTGGACCAAATAAAAGACAAGCAGCAAATGACTGTGATAACAGAGAAATGGCAGAAGAAACTGAGGCCCAGATGGGTGAAATGGCTTGCCTTTGCTTACACAGGTAGTAAACCACACGAGTGGCGGCTAAACCTTAGTCCTCTGACTTCGTCACTTCCCGCTTCCTTGGGCCTCAGTTTCCCCCTCTGTAAAATAGAGGAGTTGCAACTGATAAATGGTCAAAGGATACGAATGGGCAGTTCTCAGATGAAGAAATTAAAGCCATTTATAGTCACAAAAAAATGCTCTACATCACTATTGATTAGAGAAATGCAAATCAAAACAACTCTGAGGTACCACATCACACCTATCAGATTGGCCAACATGACAAAGCAGGAAAATGATAAATGTTGGAGAAGATGTGGGAAAACTGGAACACTGATGCATTGTTGGTGGAGTTGTGAAACGATCCAACCATTCTGGAGAGCAATTTGGAACTATGCCCAAAGGGCTATAAAAATGTGCATACCCTTTGACCCAGCAGGTCTGTATCCCAGAGAGATCATACAAATGGGAAAAGGACTCACGTGTACAAAAATATTCATAGCAGCTCCTTTTGTGGTGGCAAAGAATTGGAAATTGAGAGGATGCCCATCAGTTGGGGAATGGCTGAACAAGTTGTGGTATATGAATGTAATGGAATACTAAGAAATGATGAGCTGGCAGACTTCAGAAAAACCTGGAAAGACTTGTATGGTCTGATGCTGAGTGAAGTGAGCAGAACCAGGAGAACGTTGTACACAGCAACAGCCACGTTGTGTGAAGACTAATGTTGATAAGCTTAACCCTCCCCAGCAACACAAAGATCTAAGGCGTCTCCAAAGGCCTCGAGATGGGAAATGCCATCCGCACCCAGAGAAAGAACCGTGGAGTCTGAATGCAGATCGAAGCCGACTGTTTGCTATTTTTTCTTCCGTTGTGTTTTGTTTCCTCTTTCTGGTGGTTCCTCCCATGAGCTCTAATTCTTCTTTACATCGTGACTAACGGGAAAATATGCTTAATACGAATGTGTAAGTAGAGCCTGTATCAGACTGCATGCTGTCTTGGGGAGGGGGAGAAAATTTAAAACTCAGAAGCTTATGGGAGTGATTGCTGAAGACTAAAATTAAATAAATTAATTATTAAAAAGAAAAGAAAACACAGGGCTTGGATTAAACGACCTCTGAGGCTCTTTCAGGTCTGGGTCTGGGATCTTGACCTCACAGTCAGCACACTTTTTCTTTTTTTTTCTTTTTTGGAAAGGCAATCAGGGTTAAGTGACTTGCCCAGGGTCACACAGCCAAGTAAGCGTCAAGTGTCGGAGGTCGGATTTGAACTCAGCTCCTCCTGACTCCAAGGCCGGAGCACCATCTACCGCGCCACCGAGCTGCCCCACCAGCGCACTTTCCCAATGCAGTGGGCAGAGTGCCGGGTCTGGAGTCAGGAAGCACTGGGCTCAAATCCAGCCTCAGACACGTCCCAGATGTGAGACCCTGGGCAAGTCCCTCGACCTGTGCCCATCTCAGTGTCCTCCTCTTTAAAACAAGCGAGGTCAGCTACATGGTCTCTAAGGTTCCTTCCTGCTCTAAATCTAGGATTGACCTACGACCCCGACTCCCCAAACCAAAGGAGCTTCCCTGCACAGCTTCCATCCGTCCAGCACGGGCGACTTCGTCGTGCGCTCTGCACGGCTAGCCCGCCAGTTATTCCCCAAATCAGACACCATTTCCCACCTCCAGGCTTTTGCACAGGTTGTTCCCGATGCCTGGAACACATTCCTTCCTCGGTACCACCTCTGAGAATCCCTCGCTTCCTGCAAGGATCAGCTCAGGGGCCCGCTCTTTGGCAATGTCGCCCTCTCCTCCAGTCGCCAGGGTGTTGCTTTACTGGTGTCTCTGCACACAGTAGGAGCTTGTTCAATGAATGAGGGAGGGGGCGGCTGGCAGCCATACCTGCCCCCTCCCAGTCACCCTCCTCTACCACACAGTCGCTCTAGAACCTCCAGAACTGGGCCACGCAGGACAGCGGACACAGCTCTCCAGCTGGAAGGAACCTCAGCGGCCTAGCTCAGTCTCCCTCATTTTGCTGACGGAGAAGGAAACGGAGCCAGAGAGGCACAGCGCTCTATCTGCCCCTGGTCACAATGTCAGGGCTCTCCTGTTTCTGACCCCGTGGTTGTCCCCATTTTACAAAGGGGGAAACTGAGGCTCTAAGAGTAGGGGTTGACTCACAGGCAGTCAGTTACATGGCTAGTAAACGTCTAGGTTGGGTCTGAACCCAGGATTCCTTCCACCAAAGGAGAGGGGGTCCATGGATACAGCTGGGGGGAGCCCAAGAATTTAGACAGAAGAAGAAAGAAAATTGGTTTCCTTTGCATGCCCGGCTCTCCATGACCCCATTTGGGGTCTTCTTGGCAGAGATACTGGAGTGGTTTGCCATTTCCTTCTCATTTGACAGATAAGGAAACTGAGGCAAACAGGGTTGCGTCATTCAGCTAGGAAGTGTCTGAGGCCGGATTTGAACCTAGAGAGGTTTCCTCTGTAAGCCTATGTACTTCAGGCACTGACAACACGATTTGGAAAAGGAGGGGTCCCTGCCCTTTCCCAGACCGTCAGGGGTGCCGGGACCCCTCCTCTGCTGAACGTGATGATCCCTATTTCACAGAGAAGGAAACAAAGGCAGGATGCCCCCCTGGTCACCTGGGCGGTCAGAGCCAGGCTGCCCTTTCCCCAGGCCGCTGCTGCCTCTAGGAAGCAGAGGACAGATTTAGCAGCATAAAGCAGATGATACTTGGGTCAGATTGCCGGGTAGGGGGTGGCCCGAAGGCAGGCCCCCCAGCTCTCTCCTCAACACCCTCTGCTCCCCGGGGGATTCTCCAGTTGGAAGGTCACAGAGGTCAAGGCTCTCATTTGACAGACGGGGAAACTGAGGCTCAGAGAAAGGAAGCGACTTTCAAGGACACCCTGACGCGGAGGGTCGGGATCAGGCGCTGGATCCATGTGGCTGCTTGTTGGGGACTCGGAGCCAGAGAAGGAAGAAAAGGAGGGAGGGGGTGGGAGGCCTGTTGCAGGCTCCCCAGGGCGTAATTAATAAGAGATCTCAGAGAATGCTTAAAATATTGGCGGATCAAACCCAGCTCTCCTCCAGCTTCCTCTTTGAAGGGCTGGGGGCAGAGGTGGGGGGCTGCTCGGGAGGAGGGGTGAGGGGCGCCCAGGCACCCCGCCCCCTCCCAGGGGAGCTCCAAGCCTGGGCAGGATTCGGCTTCTGGGGCTGAGAATGAGCCGTAATTAGGTGGGGGATGGGATGGAAGCCAGAGAAAGGAGGCAGGGAGGGAGGGAGGAGGATTAAAAGGGAGGGAGGGGGAGGGGAAGCAGGAGAGGGAGGAGGAGGAGGAGAAGAATGGAGGGGGGAGGGAGGAGGGAGGATGGAAGCCACCTAGGAGATGCTGGGGGCCGCCACGCCCACGCTCTGGGAAAGGAGAAAGGGAAAGTGACCCTGCCGAGGTCACTGGGGTTTGGAGGGCAGGTGGAGGAGCCTGGGATGGAGGGGGGACCAAGCTGCAGGTGGAGGGAAGGGGGAGGGGAGGAAGGGGAAAAGGGGCAGGGGGAGGAGGGAGGGAGGAGAGGGCCGGCAGCCCCCCCAAGTGACGAATGTCTCCCGGCTCACCCACAGCATGGCTGGGGTGAGGGGCTCCCCGCAGACTCCCCCCATGCAGGCACACACGCTTGGATTCTCCAGCAGACTCCCCTCCCCCTCCATCTGCCCAGCCCCCACCAAGATCTCCCAGGCAGGGCCTGGGTTCCAATCCCTGATGCTGTGTGACCTTGGGCATGTCCCTGACCGTTTCTGGGCCCCCCATGTCCTCTGCTTGGTCCCCAGCCAGGTATAGGCTGGCGTGTACCTCACGGGCAGGTGCAACTGTCCCACCCCATCTTTGTTTCCTAGTGCCCACACAGAGGCTGGCACATGCTCCTATGTTCCTCGTAGGTGGCCCAGAGAGGGAAAGGTCCCTACTGTAGGGCTGAGTGCCCAGTGCCCAGCACGCTGTGGGGTACAGTAAGCACCTAACAATTGTTTATTAAGTTACAAATGGAAATCAGATGTCCTGGGTTTGAATCCCTCCTCTGACAGGTCGTGGGACCCTGTCTCTGGGCCTCAGTTTCCTCACTCTGTAAAATGACAAGGTTAGGCCTTGTCCCCAAGGTTCCTTTCAGCTCGGCCCCTGCTGATTCGAGGCTTTTTCCAGAGACCCAGAGCAGGTCAAAGGAAGATGTGCTCAGCCAACCAGGCTTGCAGAGGACCCTGGCTCAATTCTGACTTGGGTAACCCCGGGTCTTAGGAGAGAATGCTGGGCCTGGAGTCAGAAGATCTGAGTTCAAATCCTGCCTCAGACATCTGCTGGTGTGCGTCTGTTGCCCAATCTGTAAAATGGGGGGTTCAGGCCCTAAATCCCTCATACTCTCTGAGTTTGGGTCCAATCTGTTACACTCTCTGGGCCTCAGGGGACTCCCCCAACTCTGGGTCTCTACGAGTCTCAGAAACAGGCTCAGGGGACGACCTCAGGGGAAGGCCACCGGGCAGTGAAAAGCCTTGCCTTCCCCTCCTGGTGCCTAAGAACGTGTGGCACACCGCCTGACGATGTCCGGGCCAGTCCTGGGCCACCCTGGGCGTCTGCCAGGCCCAGTCACCTGTTTACCAGCCCCCTGAGGCTTCCCCCTCGGACCACCCCCCAGGGGTCTTCATTTACTCTCTCCTAGCTTTCCCCAGGCGCCCCCACCCATCCCAAGGGCTCACTGCCTGGCTGGACCCCTGCAAGCAAGAAGAGTGGGGGCAGGGGATTCTGTCTGCTCTCAGAGGCTCAGGGCCCCTGGGCTGAAGGAGATAAACACTACCAGAGCTGGGAAGCAATTAGGAAGGATTGGAGGAGGAAGGGAGGGGGGAGGGGGGAGGGGGAGGGGGAGGCAGATTCACAGGCCCACAAAGCCTCTCCCAGCTTGTTTTGACGGCAGACACGGTGTTGAAAAGCAAAGGCAGCTCGGAGGCCAAGCCCAGGCCCTTGGCGTGTGAGGCAGGGGAACGTTCTGACTCCAGATCTGAGCCTGCCTGCAGGGAAAGGGGAAGGAGGGACAGGGAGGAAGAAAAGGGCTCCCTCTCCCACTGCTGCCTTCAGGGCTGAGGCCTGTGGAGGCCAAAGGCCCAGAGGTGACCCTTCCCTTGGAGGGGCAGGGCTGCCCAGTGGATGGAGCACCGGACTGAGGTCAGGGAGATCCGAGTTTGAATTCTGCCGGACCCTTAATGAGTCAGTTTCTTTCTCAGTGTCCTGGTCTGTAAAAATGAGGGGGTGAGACGAGAGGACCTCCTCACAAGCCCCCCTACCCCAGGAGCTCTTAGGACGGCTCACAGCTTACACACACACACACACACACACACACACACACACACACACACGCACACACACACACACACACACACGCACACTCACACACACGCGCATGCACACACACACACACATACACGCACGCACGCACACACACATACACGCACGCACACTCACACGCATGCACACGTCCAGTCTGCCAAGTCCTCGACCTACAGGACTCCGTTTGAGATCCACAACAGGTACAGAAGACGCCACGTCCCCATTTTACCGATGGAAGCTGAGGGTGGGAGGCGATTTCGTGTGGCTGGCTTTCCGTGCCCCGGGCCTCCCTGCCTCCCTGCGCACCGCACTGCACCGCACCTCCTCCTGACTGGATGACCGGCCCACACCCCCTTCTCTGAAGCCCAGTGACGTGGACCCCGCCCCCTCGCTCGGTCTCCTTCCGGAGGGGTGAGACAATGGGAGACCGCGTAGGCAGGTCGGGGCATCCTGTCCCAGGGCTGCTGAAGGGACTCCCCACACCCAGCGCCCAGCCATTCATTTCAGTCCTTCTTCTCTCAATCCCCTTCCCGGGTTTGGAGTCAGAAGGGAGCCCAGAGGTCAACAAGTCTAACCCCCTCATTTTACAGGAGAGGAAACTGAGGCCCAGGGAGCTAAGGTGACCTGCCCCCCCATCTGAGGCAGGATATGAACCCAGGTCCTCTGGCACCTCCTCCCCCAACCCCCGTGTACACGCAGGGTCGCCCCTCTTCTGGCCCGGGGGATCACGGCTGGGGACGCCCTCTCCAAGGGTGGGCCTTGACATTCAAGGCCCTCGGCACCCTGCCTCTCCCACCTTTCCCATCTTCGCGTCCTCTCCAGTCCAGGAGCCTGGCCTCCTGGCAGCCTCACTGACGAGACCCTCCAGCTCCCACCGCCCGGCTTTTTCTCTGACCTTCCCTGATGCCCTCCCTGGCCCCTTGTGCGGGAAGCCTCCCCCCAGCCCTGTTCATTCCATCACTTTCTCGGTTATTTCCTCTAGATCCTGGCCTTAGCTCACTACTCTGTTTGCTTGCGGGGCTCCCCCGTTAGACTGTAAGCTCCCTGAGGGCAGGAACCGTCTTTGGCCTCTTCTTGTACCCCCAGGGCTTAGTACATAGTAGGAGCTTCATAAATGCTTACAGACAGATCAGATGGTCACCTAAATTCTGTGACCTAGGCCTGGATAGGACCTTGGAGGGAATCCAGTCCAACCCTGTCACTCTGTGTAGATGACAGGCACTGAGTGCCAGGGGCCAGGAAGGCAGTGACTTGCCCAAGGTCACATAGTCAATAAAGGGAGTCCTTAAATCCAGAATTCTCTCCCCAGAAGCCCAGGAAGGACACCGGTTTCTGACGGGGTGGCTGTCTTTCTGACCCCAAAGGCCTCTGTCCTTGGAGGAGCCAATAATGTCCCTGGAGCCGTGGGCCACAATCCCATCATCCCCCCACCTCCGCTGAGATGAGAATCCAGAGGAGGAAATAGATGGCTGCGTGCCTGGACGCTGTCCCCTCCTAGGGAAAGATCAAGGCCGCGTTTCATTCACTTCTGGAGATTTCATAAAAATCAAGGATCTGGGGGAGGTGGGAGGCAGAGGTAACGGACAGGCCCCAGGACTGGGGATGAACCCGTCTGCTCCTGAGCACCTGCATGACCCCGGCAAGGCACTCGTCCGGTTTAGGCCTGCAGGCCCCCAGAGAAGTGGGGAGGGGGGGACTGGTGGCCTCTGGATCACAGAACCCCAAAGACCCCTATGTGAACAAGCACCCCTGACAACATGCCGAGCCTGGAGGAGAAGCCCTCCAGGGAGGGGGACCCACACAAGGCAGCCCCCTCCACGGTGGGATGGCTCAGAGCATTAGGGACCGGACATCGTTGCAACCTCCCCAGGCCAGGCCTACAAGGCTCAGATACTGAGCAGGACAGCATGGGCCCCGAGTCTCTACCCCAGCTACACACGCCCAGTTCCATCAACTGCATCTCACAGGGCTGTTCTGATCACCGGTCCAGGCACGGGTTCCGACCATCTCATCCTTCCTAAAGGTGTCCAGAAGTGGCACCTGATGAGGTCGGAGCAGGGTGGCAAAGGGTGGAAACGTGGCCCAGCACATCTCTGTTCAAGAACGTGCCTCTCAGCGTGGCCTAATAACGCAGACTTCCCTAGCTGCCATGTTACTCTGGGCCCTCCCAGCCCTGACATCCCCTGTTCTAAGACCCCTCCCAGCTCTGACATCCCCTGTTCTAAGGCCCCTCCCAGCCCTGACCTTCCCTGTTCTGAGGCCC
>NW_020950172.1:9618662-9635923 GCF_900497805.2 Vombatus ursinus | reverse complement strand
AGGCCCCTCCCAGCCCTGACCTTCCCTGTTCTGAGGCCCCTCCCAGCCCTGACATCCCCTGTTCTAAGGCCCCTCCCAGCCCTGACATCCCCTGTTCTAAGGCCCCTCCCAGCTCTGACATCCCCTGTTCTAAGGCCCCTCCCAGCTCTGACATCCCCTGTTCTAAGGCGCCTCCCAACCCTGACCTTCCCTGTTCTGAGGCCCCTCCCAACCCTGACCTTCCCTGTTCTGAGGCCCCTCCCAACCCTGACCTTCCCTGTTCTGAGGCCCCTCCCAGCCCTGACATCCCCTGTTCTGAGGCCCCTCCCAGCCCTGACATTCTGTTCTAAGGCCCCTCCCGGCTCTGACACTCTCTGTTCTAAGCTCCCTCCCAGCCCTGACATTGTGTGTTCTAAGAGCCCCCTCAGCTTTGATAATCCTTGTTCAAAGAGCCCTCCTAGCCTTGACCTTCCCTGTTCTAAGAGCCTTCCCACCTCCAACATTCTCTGTTCTAAGGCCTCTCCCAGCTTTGTTCTAAGCTCCCTCCCAGCTCTAACATTCTCAGTTCTAAGCTCCCTCCCCCCACTAACATTCCCAGTTCTAAGAGCCCTCCCAACTTGAACATTTTGCATGATTATCTTAGAGGGTTTTTATTAATCTTTTATTTCCATATTACTCTCTTCTCATAATCCATCCTTCCTGCCTCACCCTCTGGGGCTACCCTGTAAGGCAGGACAAAAAGGAGGTAAAAGGCGGTTCCCCAAACCAGCCAAGGTCCCCAGCAGGCCTGCTGTTATCTGCCTGGGTCCCGCCCACACTTCCCCACCTTGGCCCAGGAGCACCCTGGGCCTCAGTCCTGACGCTGAATGCCCATTTCAGGAGGGCTTTAAGTGGGGCTGGCTACCTCGTCCTCATGAAAGGGAGAGTGTCAGAAGTAGAATGTGGAGTGCGGAGAGCTGGGTTCGAGCCCTGGCCAGGCCCCTCACTAACTGGGTGACTCTGGGCCAGCTCCTTCTCCTCTCTGGGCCTCCCATTTCTCCTGGTCAAGTGAGGCAGTTGGGCAGTGATCTCTAAGCTGCCTTATAAACCGCTGAGAGTTAGGACCCCGGGGTGTGTGGTGGAGGGACAGACAGGGGATGTGTGGGGACTGACTCTGAGACCCCACCCCCTTTCCCTGGACACAGCACTAGCTTAGTAAACGTTTGATGGATGGCATTTTCCATACCTTTAACTAAGGCCTGGTGTCCAGGTGATGCTGGGTTACAGAGTGATGGACCTGGAGTTAGAAGGATCTGAGTTCAAATCCAGCCTCAGACACTTACTAGCTGTGTGACCTTGGGCAAGTCACTTCACCCTGTTTGCCTCAGTTTCCTCATCTGTCAAATGAGCTGGAGGAGATGGCACACCGCTCCAGTGTCTCTGCCAAGAAAAGCCCAAATGGGTCACAAAGACTGAAACAACTGAACGACAACATAAATGTTGGCTATTATTACTGTTAATTATTTTAAAATACCAATTAACTGAAATAGTTATCAAAATTATTTTTTTTAAAAAGTGACTAGGCCCCGGGCTAAGAAGGCCCGCTCCCAGACAACGTGTTGGTGTCTTTCATGCCCCTAGCTAAAGTCTTTATCAGGCGAAATGCCTGGTAGCTACTAGGAAGCGAATTCTGCCAGGACAAGCCCAGTGTGGAAAGAGGGCGCAGGCTGAGCTCCAAGGTCGTGCCAGGATTCACTCTGCCAGTGCAATCAGGGGTCTGACGTGTCACTCCTCTCCTCACTAACCTCCCATGACTCCCCATCGCCTCCAGGATGACACAGAATCCAAAGCCCTTCATGATCCAGCCCTCCTCCCTTCCCAGGCTTCTGACACCTCACCCCAGACCCTGTTCTCCTTGACCTGGTGGGCCCGGCCTCCCGGCTGGTGCACAAACAGGACTCTCCATCTTTCACCCCCGGCATTTTCTGCGTGTCCCCAGGCCTGGAATGATGGCCCTCCTCATGGCCCCCTCCTGTCTTCCAGAGCCAGCTAAGACCCCCCTTTCTGGGCCCCCTTGACGCCTTCTCTCGGGCAATTGTTTCCAATCATTCCCTCTGGATCTTGCTCACACACGGATGTGTGCAGGGGGTCTCCCCATTAGACTGGGAGCTCCCTGAGGGCAGGCACTGTCTTTTGCCTCTGGGCCTGGCACAGGCTAGCTACCCTGACTTGACCCTATCCCTATATGCCAGGCTCTGTGGGCAATGCCTGCCCTCAAGGAACTTACATTCCAAAGTGAAAACCAGACATAGGCCAATGAGTAAACACTAGGAAATCTGGGGGAGGGGGGAGGGGAGGAACCAGGAAAGGCCTCCCAAAGGTGGGCAGGCTGGAGGGGAAGGGGAGGAGGGAGTGCCTTCCCGGCATGGGGAAGTCTGGACGAAAGTACGGAGGTGGGAGGCCGACGAGGAAAGGCCCAGCAGGAAGGCCGATTTGTCCAGACTCCGGGGCCTGGGAGGAAAACGCTATGGGGACAAGTTGTCAGGCTAGCGACAGGAATAAGCATCCGTAAAGCGCCTATTATGTGCTGGGCTCTGTGCGAAGAGCTTGATGAGATTCTCTCACTTAACCCAAGACCTGGTCTGGATTCAGCTCTGGCTCTCCACAGGGGACATTCTATGAGCAATGCCCCTTCCCCACCCAAGACCTCAGTCTTCCCATCTATAAGATGGGGTGATGGTCCTAACACTTCCGGCCTCCCAGGGCTGCCATTGCGCAGGTACTCGGACACCAGCAGGGTCCCAGTGATCTCCCAGGCCTGCAGCGCTGAGCCTCGCAGTGTGAAGGCTGGCCTCGGGATGAGGCTAGAGCTACCACCTCTGCCAGCCCTATCTGCTGCCTCCTTGCTCCCTGCCTTGCCAGGGCAGTGTGGCACTCAGCCCAGCTCATGGGGCTGCTGGCATTTCAAGGAAAAACAAAAGAGCCTGGGAACCCAAAGGCCCACTGGCCGTCTCCTCTCCCAACAGGCACACTGCCCTGGTGTGTGAGTGAAGCCAGCTCTGGGCAGCTGCGGACCTTGCTTCCCAACCCTCCGGAGAACCAGAGGGAAAGGGAACCAGGAACGTGGGGGGCCCTCACCAGGCATCAGGGCCAACGCCTCCTTACAAACAAACTGTAGTTTATCATGATGAGAAACAAAGATTTCTTCAAAGAAAAAAGCCCCAAGTTTTATGAATACCTTTACCATCATGGTCATTTCTGCATATTCCCTGCCCCCCATGAGCCTTCCCTCATAACCGAGGAAAACCCAGACAGTTGAAATTCTTTGGCTCTTCTGTGGGCCAAGACTAGTCATTACAATCACACCTGTTTTGTCTTCACCGTAGTCTAACTTGTCTTTTTTTTTTTGGTTGGGCAATGGGGGTTAAGTGACTTGCCCAGGGTCACACAGCTAGTAAGTGTTATGTGTCTGAGGCTGCATTTGAACTCAGGTCCTCCTGACTCCAGGGCTGTTGCTCTACCCACTGTGCCCGCTAGCTTCCCCCCAGTCTAGTCTTACAGAGGAGGAAATGAGGACTAGAGGGGAAAGGGACCAAGGTCACCCTGCTAGCTACTGGCAGGGCTGAGATTTGAACCCGGCACAACCAGCCAGCCCCCACTTCTAGCCAGCTTTTCCTGACCAGAGTAATGAGAAGCAGAAAATCCCCCTGCCTGGCTCCCATCAGCCTCCCGAAGGACTGGGAGTCCCTCCGGCACCAGTCTGGAGATTCCCCGTTCAGCGTGCCCGGGTAGGCCAGAAACGGCAGGCGGGCTTCCACGGGGTCCCGAGCGCCCCCTCCGAACCCTGCTCTGGTCAGTCCGACCCCAACGAGAGAACGGCGTCCAAATTCATGCCGGCGGGTGGTCACCAGGACAGAGGGGCCGTGCTGAGTCAGGATCAATGGAAGAAAGCCAGGGCCTTGGGCCTGGAGGAGAGGGGCCGCTCTGCTTGGCCCCGGCGGGCACGACAAGCCCGGCGCCCACAGAACCACCCTCCTCATCAGTCTGTTTGCCACACGGGCCCTTCCACCTCTCACCCCAGACTTGGCACGAGCCGCCCCCTCGTCCCCTTGGCGGCCTCTGAGAACACCCAGCTTCCTCCTGAGCTCGGCGCTGGCACCCCCATGAGATGGTCCCGGATTCCCCTCCCCCTCGGTGCCACTCTCTTCTCTGCACACTCGCTGCGTGTCACCCGGCTTTTAAGGGGCTCCCTGCGTCCCTGGTCTACCCTCCAAGGATGGGGAGGGCCTGGCTAGCGACGCCTAGGAAGCGTCCGATAAACCACAAGGCTGCTCGCCAGCACCCAGCCAAACAGGGCCAGACACAACAGTGGGGACGGAGGGGCAGCCCGCAGCCTGACGGACACAGAAGGGCCCAGCCCACAGCCTGGGCCGTGACCCCAAGAAAGCAGGGTACCCCACGCGGTGGTAACGCCAGCAGCGGACATGTGCAGGGCACACCGGCCGCTTTGCTAAACATCTTACAAACGTGATCTCGGGTGATTCTTGCTGTGAGGTGGGTGTCATTATCCCCTTTTATAGAGAAGGAAGCAGAGACTGGGGTCAGATGCAGGCCTCCCCGGGTCCCAAGTGCAGCCCTCTGGCCACCAGACCGCACCGGTTCAGCCGGGACCCCTCTCCCGCACGTCTGGGAGCCCAGCCCTTCCAAAGCCCGAGGCCGGCCTGGCAGCCTGACAAGCCCTGAGGGCAATCTGTCTTGACTTCCGCCAGGCTCTGGTCCCATCTCCCACAGCCGGAGCTCATCAATAACCGGAAAAATACGGCCCAGAGGGTCTAACGATTAGGCGGATGAGCAACCGTCTTGAGGTTTGTGCCCAGGGACCGTTTGTCAATGGGTCACTGTCAACCTCAGGGACACGACAAGGGGGGCGAGGCAGGGTCAGGGCCCGACTGCACCGACGGCCGGCCGGCCGACTGACGGCCAGGCTTTGGAGCGGCGACAACCAGTCGTCCTGGCCAAGGACGATGCTGGGATTCTGGGAGTGTGTGCGGGTGGGCCGGGGGGAGAGGGAGATGCGAAGGGAGGACGGACCCAGGGAAACACAGGAGAAACCAACAGAAAGAAACGCTGCCCTCCCAGCAGAAGCAGCGGAAGCAGGCGGCAGACGTCAGCCCCAGGGGCCGCTATCATTGCTACGCTGTGCTCTGAGACAGGGCTGGGAGTGCTGGGGGTCCCAGCAGGCACGGGAGCTCTCAGCCCGTCTAGGCACCAGTCATCCATAAGTGGTCCCCAACGTCTCTGGACTGGGTGGGTGTGTGTGTGTGTGTGTGTGTGTGTGTGTGTGTGTGTGCGTGTGTGTGCGTGCGTGCACATGCGCGCCATGGGAGGAAGCCCTACTAGAAGCCAGGACCCAGGTTCAAATCCCGGCTCCGGACCCTGCTGCCTCCCTATGTGACCTTGCCAAAGTCACTCAACCCTCTGGTGGAATCTCTCCCCAACGTTTCAGACCCACACCCACTGAGCCTGTGCTCGCACACCAGCTCTACCAAGGAACTCACTCCTTAAGGAAGCAGCCAATCCCACGGCCGAGTCAGGTCTAGGTGTGAAGACGTCTGCTCTTCCAACACAGTCCCCATCTACCATACACCCTCCACTGGCCCTAGGTTCCTCTTGGGAGGGGGGAAACCAATCAATCAATCAACCAATCAATCAATCAAATCCTTCCTTCCACCTAACTCAAGGTGGCCCCAAAGCCTTCACCCAAAACTCCGCGTCTGAGGCGGCTTGCATCACAAATCCATTCATTAACGCAGTCCTGGCAGAGCTGCTCAGGCAACCCAGCATTCATCTAACCAGAGCCATTGTCGACACAGTAAAAATACTGTCAAGAGTTCATCGAGTTACGACATCCCAGGCATTTCCCTGTACTCTTCACAAGAATACCACGAGAAACTCTGTCGAGGGCATGGTCCCCCACTTACTAGCGGTAACAGCCTCATCCAAAAGAAAGGGAAAAGTATTTATAGAACACCTTAAGGTTTGCAAAGCATGTTACATGTAGGATCCTTACAATGACCCTGGAAGGCAGGGGTTAGAATCACCCCCATTTTACAAATGAGGAAACCGAGGCTGAGGGCAGTTAAGTGAATTATTCAGGAGTATCTGGCTAGTAAGCATCTGAGGTAGGATTTGAAACCTTGAAGGTCTCCCTAGTACCTCGGACACATGGCCTCACCTAGTAGTGAACCCACACTGGCTTCTGGTGATGACCACTTTTTTTTCTGAGTCTCACAAACCAGCCAGTTCATTGTGTCTCATAGAACTTGAACATGAAGCTTACTGAGCTGTTCTTCCCAGAAGCCAACACGTCCCCCACTTTATGTTCCCTTTCTCTCTTCTTCTGACATTTTTCTTGTTCTTTAGGATTTCTCAAAGATCCCCACGGGTGGTTTCTCCATCAGGACCCTGGGAGCTTGGGGCCTTGTATGGCTCCACACTTATCTGTGCTTCCATTCTTCCCCAAGGGTGTTGAGACACCCTTCCAGGTCATAGATGCACCGGTACAAAGGACAGAGGAGGGACAAGACGCATCCAGGCCCACGCCAGCTTTCCTAAGCAGCAGGGCCTTCCACACGAGGGCCTTTTTCTGGCCCTCATCTTATTCTGGAAGGTGAGGAAGAGGAGGAGGAAGAAGAGGAGGGAGAAAGAGAGAGAATATGCATTTATTAAACACTTACTATGCACCAGGCACTGTCCTAAGCACATGTAGATGTATAAGCAAAGAAGACTGTCCCTGCCCTCAAGGGGCTTACATTCTAAATGGGGAAGACCATACACTAGCAGGGGCTGGATGGGAGAAAGAGGAGATATGGGAAGGTGGGCGTGGTAGGCATAATGGGCTCTGGTTAGATGGGTGAGGGCTCCACCCATCACAGCCTGGGGGGGGCAGGGGGAGTGTCAGGGTCCAAGTTTCTGGTGGAGGCAGAAGGGCAGGGCCATGGTGGGCAGACCAAGGGGAGATGGCACAGCATGGGATAGCGGCTGAAAAGTCAGAGGACCCGGGTTTGAATCCTGGGCCCACCCTTTCTTAGGTGAATGACCTCAAGCAAACTCCTTCTGTCCGGGTCTTGGTCTCCTCCCCTGTAAAATGGAGATAGGATCCCCTTCCTGCCTTTCTCCCAGGGTTGTGATGGAGGATGGAGGACAGATAGGTTAATTAAACAACCCTGGGACAGCTATTTCTCCTCTTCTCCTTTCCCCAGCCACCAGGCATAAGTCAACGGCCTCACCAAACACACCCCTATCCTAGCAATCAACTGTCCTCAGGGGCTCCAGGCTGTTCCCTGGTGCTGGTAGCTCTTTCTCTTTTCACATCGAGGGGTGCTTGTTCCCCGTAAAGATGGAGGGGCGAGAACGCGTTGAAGGCAACATTTGATGGGGCCAGCGCCCACCATGGGCCCCCCCTTTAATAAAGGCCCAGCAGGACGCTGAACGCAGGCCCCAGCAGGTACGAGACGAGCGGCCAGCTGGCTGGTTAGAGCCCCTGTGAGGCTGAGGAACCATTCCAAGCTGGAGCCCTCCGCACCTCAGGGCAGTGGCTTCCTGGGTCAGCGGGCACAGGGGCTGCCTCTGAGGCAGAGGAGCTGCCTCCAACCTTTACCAGCTGTGAGCGGGCTGGGCCCGAGCAGATGGGGACCCCGAGGTTCCTAGACACCTGGCAGAGGGTGGGGGCGGCGGACAGAGGGCCGCCCCTCCCAGGCCCCCCAAAACACACATGCACCATTTCAAGTGAGACACCCAGACGGCTGATGACTTTTGGCATCCCAGATAAAGCCAGGGCTTCAAAAGCCCAATGGGAAAAGGGCCCACATGTGGCTTCTCCTCTTCAGTCCCTCCCCCTGGCTGGCCAAAGCGCCCAGTGCCCACAGGCTATGCTGACCCATTGCCGTGGATCAAGCTCGAGGCCCTCCTTCCCACCCAGGAGGGGGGGGAGCTGGAAGAGGGGCTCTGAAGCCCCGGAGAGGGGAGGGATCAGGGCCGAGATTCCAAGCCTGTCCTCACCCCTCTGTCGATGGAGCTGAGAGGGAGGGGCTCCAGGCCACCCCATCACCCCTTCCCCTGAGACTTCCCTTTCTTTCCCTTTTTTTAAAAACCATTTTGATCCCCGCATTTCAATATAACTGATTCTTTATGATACAGCTTGTTTTCAGCACTCAACATCTTGGTTCTGAGAAGGGCTCCACAGGTTTCAGCCGACTGCTCAAGGTGGGCCAAGACATACAAAAGGTTAAGAACCCCTCCCCATCATTTCACAGATGAGGAAACTGAGGCCCAAAGAGTCCGGTGACCAAAGGTTCAGCTTTCCCTCCCCTGATCTGTGTGCTGGAGGTAGAGGCTGGTGGCATCAGGTGAGCAGTCAGTTAAGTACTTATTAATTAACACAAAATCAAACGTGAACCTGGGACCACAGCCGCAGAGATGGGAAGAACCTTAGAGGTCATTAAGTCCACCCCCTTCATTTCAGAGATGAGGAGACTGAGACCAAGAGAGGTGAAGTGACTTGCCCAGGGTCACACAGCAGGCGCTGAATTTGAATTTGGGGCTTCCTGACCCCAAGCCCCCTGACCCCCAACCTGTCTCCTGCAGCACAGGGGCAGGGCCCAGTCTTGACATTTCTGCTGTAGCATTTAAGGTAAGATTCCCTCACCTCCCTGCCCCCATTCAGCACTGCACCTGGTGCCGTCACCTCACCTGTCCATCCCTCGTTATGTTTTTCTGTCGCCTCCCTCCCCTTTTGAAGGAGCTGGCTCATCTATGATTTCCAAAGGCCATGAAGGGAAGGGGAGGGGGAGGGGGAGGGGGAGGGAAGGTGGCTCATGGCTCAGGGGTCCCAAGTCCCAGGTTCTCCTTTCAGGTCCATGTAAGGGAAAATTTCCCTGGAGCTGCCCAAAGGGGAATGGTCTGCCTTGGAAAGTGGACAGCGGGTCTACCAGGAGAAGCCGGACATGCCCTTGGTGGGGGTGGTGAGGAGACAAAGTTCTGCTCAAGAAGAAGGTGGATAAACTGGCTTCTTTGACTTGCCTACTGGATGACCTGCCCTCAGTTTCCCCCTCTGTAAGATGAGGTAATCAGATGCCAAGGCCCCTCCCCTCTCCGACATTCCCTGTGCTAAGGGTCCCGAAAGCTCTCCTATTTCTAGTACTGTGTGAAGTTCTCAAGCTTATCCCCTCATCCCCCCTCCCCACCAAAGCTTCAGGGAATTCCCATCCTCTCCTTCCCACACAAGGGGGGGGTGGGCTCTACCATCAGGGCTTCTGTTCCACCGGCGGGGGGGTGGTCCCAGACACAGCCACAAGCTGCCGGGGGCACAGCAGGGCTGCTGCTCTCCCCAGCCCAGTGCTGGGAGATAACAACATTCCTTCCCCTTAGAAACCAAAGGCGCTCAAGCATCTCCCTGCGCCCATCAGCCCGCCCGTCTCTCCTCTGCCATGCTAACGAGGAGATAAACTCGGGTCAGGCAGTGATGGGTGGCTGCTCTGTCTGGGGGCAGAGCGGCCCGGCTAGGACGGATGGCGCTGGGCAGGCTGCATCTGGCGCGGCAGCGCCAGACGGACGAGGGGGCGTCATGAGGCGCTGAATGGGAACCGTTTCATGTCACCAGGCTGCTGATGGCCAGACAAGGGGAAAAAAAGCCTCCGGGCCCAAGTGAACAGACGTCCAAAGCTCCAGCGGAGTCGCCTCAAGAGGCCACTCGGGAAGGGGCCTCAGAAGCAATCCAGCCCAACCACCACCCCTTTACGGAGACGGAAATTGAGGCCCACGAGAACGGGTTTAGGACTATATGGGTCTAGAGCTGGAAGGACCTCATTTTACAGAGAAGGAAACTGAGGCCCAGGGAGGCAGGGATATGACGTGTGCAGGCAGAAAAGATCCGAAGTGAGATCTGAACTTGCTTTGGTCAGCCCCAGATGAGAACCAGGGAGGAAAGTCACAGAGCCTCACTCCCATAGAAAGGAAGCTCCTAATGACCAGGAGCCAATCACTCCCCCTCAGTCTTTTCACCTGTAAAATGGGGAGGTTGAACTAATGACCCTGGCAGTCCCCTCTGGGCCTCTGAGGTCTCCTCGGGGGGAGAGTCACCACAATGGGAGCTGAGCCTTAGGAGGCAGGGAGGGACAGCAGCCTCATCTCCCTAGAGCCAGGCTCCAGGGCCCCCCCTAACTCAGAGTCAGAGGTCTTTTCAGGGAGAACCACCCAGTCAGCATTTATGAAGACTCTGTGCCGGGAAGAGCAGAATTCATGTCCTGAGACTTGAGGTCACATATTGGCCATTATGATTCCAAGTCTAACCTCTCAGCGGACCCCCACTGCCCCTATGGGTCTGGGGGCTTCTCTCTCACTGGGCCTGCCTCTCCATCTCGGGGTTCCTGCTACCCGGCCCCTCTTTGGATCCCCCTTTCCACCCTCCTGTACGTACATTACGGTCAATACTGCAATCGTCCAAGAATCCATACTGAGTGCCCCACCGGGCACGGAATGCCAGGCAGTGGGCATGTGTCAGCAGCAGACTATATGCATGGACACGTATAACTACATATTTACGCCAACCTCATCTGTCCCATTTTTAAGGAATTTTGTCCCATGAATGAAAGTCAGTGCTATAACTCAGACCAGGGGCTCTTTTTGGCAGCCCGGATCCCTCAGACAGCTCTCTTCACCCCGCAGCTTGGCCCAGAGTTAGGAGACCCGAGTTCAAACCCTACCTCTGCTACTTGCCACACATCAGTCAGTCAACAAGCAGTTAGAAACAGGTCCACTTAACTCCTCTCATAGTGCAAACACTCCATCAGCACAGCCCACTGCAGCTCAGAGCTCCCCAACTCAAGACCTCCGCAGGCCACAGCTTCCCTGGTGGTGTGCCATCATGAGGCTGGCACTTATCCTGGGACCTGGTCCATTTCCTCATCTATAAAATGGGAGTAATCGTATTTGCGGTTATCACAGTCAGGGAGGGTGGGCGACTGACCTGTGGAACAGGAAGGCAGCCGCTGCTGCTCATAATCCTGACAAGGGCACCAGTCCCAAGGAGGCGACCTGTACCCAGGCTCGGAAAGCAAAGACAGCCCACACTTCCGAGCTGGCCTTCATACTAAACAGCAGAAGGGGCCAACAGCAGGCAGGGCAGGAGAGCCAGGCGAGGACCCTTTGCCTCGACCCTTTCTAAACTCTTCCCAATTTTCTCAGGAAGGCGTACGTCAAAGGTGGCAAGACTCTGACAGTCAGACACCGTAGGACCCTGACACATATACAACCTACCTACCATACAAGGTTATTTCACTGCCTCATCATGGATGGAAGGTAACACCTGGGTTCTCAAAAGCTAGAAATACAATCTCTGGCAGCTTCTGCCTAACGAGGAAGGATTAGAGTATTGGCTAGGGCACACACTTGGGGTCTGCTGTCCAACAACCTGACCAGCTAGGTAAATGCCAGACTCATCCTCAGCTTGTCCAACAGACGAGGAATGCTTTAGCCATGGACACACAATGCATTAAGTAAATGCAAATTATCCTTGCGGAAAAATAAATATCAAGCAAGTGTTCATCGCTCAGCTCCAGTTTTCCTGTCGTGGTGGGAAAACCCCTTTAATGAGCGGAGCTGAAATTCTGGAGTATGATGAGAATTAGGCTAGGTTCTGGCCCGTGGCATGCTGGGTAGGGGAATGATCCGACAGGGTTATGCCTGCTGGGAGCCGCAGTCCCCCACAAGCAGTCTGATATCGGGGGGAGTCTCTGCAGAGTCTTCCTGTCTCCTTAAAAGTAGAAAAAAAGATGTTTCAACCTCCCTAGTACTGAGGGAGTTTACCCTGACTGCTCCTGCCACAACGGCTATTTTTAGCTGGCCCTACATCAAACTGAGCTCTGGGTCAAGGCTGCTGCTGGTGGGAGGGCCCTGAAAAATTCATCACTTGGAGGGCTCAGGTAATCACCAGCGGAGAGCAAGTTTGTGCTCTCCTTCACGGATTTCATCAGAGCAGTTGTGAACCTTTGAGATCCTGGGGTTACATAGGACAAAGAACACCTGAAGGGCTGAGTCCCAACCCTGCCCTGACACATGGGCTACCCTTCCACACCTCTGTATGCTGTGCAGCCTTCCCTGGGTCTCTACATCTCTCCCACCCTCACCCCCCAATCTAATTCTCTGATTTGCTCTCACCACCCTTTCCATCTGATGTGCATAACAGAGACCTCTGCACTTAAGTCTCTACTCCTTGGAGACAGACTGGGTCTTTGCTTTTGTTTTTTTTTTTTCCCTAGAAAGGCTGGGTCTTCCTCTCATACCCAGGCCAGAAATGCAGTGGCCACTCATAGGCCCAATCCCACCTCTCCACTTCCAATCTGGACTGGTTTGCCCCCTTGATGCCGGCTCAAACACCCCTCAGTGTAGCTCACTGCAGCTCAGAACTCTGCTGATGGCGCCATCATGCCTGACTCTGTTTTATTCATTTATCTTGGTATCTGCCTACATTCCATATCATGCGGGTGACGTGGAAAGAGTACTGGATTTGGAGGTAACTGACTTTACCTCCCAGGCCCTGGGTTTCCACACCTGTTAAATAAGAATCCCTGCCACTCTCATGTCCTATGATCCTACTGGAAGGGGCAGAGGCAGAGGGCCCAGGGCATGGTGGGCTTAGAAATGCACCAAACAGGTTACCAGCTCCAGACCTTTTTAAGACTGCTAACAATCTCCTTGAGATTTATTAAAGCTTCAAGTTAATTGACATGGCCTTGGAGCCAAACACCAAGGACCTAGAAGAAGATGAAAGAAATTTGCACCCCGAGGCTTCCTGGGAGGAGTCTGGTGGGGAGGGGTGTGTGCAGGTGAAGTGGCTGAAAACAAAAGAAACAAGATCACGAGGGCACCTGAAGGACCCCTCCTTATGGGCATTATGGGAATCACACTGATGCCGATCAGCCTTCGGTATGCCGACTGGACAGTCTCCCAGAAGGGAGATGACCTTCCCTTTGAGGGAGAAGAAGCCAGCCACAGAGAATGGCCTAACCCACTCTGGAGGCAGCAAGCAGCACTTTCAGGGGCAGGGTGGACCAGAAGTGGGGCACAGCCCTTTGCTGACGGATGGAACTGGGACCCAACCCAAAGAGCATGAACAAAGGAGAGGCAGCAATCTGTGATAGACTGTACCCCACAGGTTTCGGCAGGAGGTTTCTCCCGTTGTTTACTTGGTTAGTCTGTTGATACAGAGACGACACACCAGATGGGGGCTCGAGCCGCCATGTGCAACTAGTTATCTGAAACATTCCTCACTGAAGCAAGGCTCTCAAGGTCATGTGGAGCCCCAGTTACACTATAAACTGAGTTAAAAGGAGAGGGAGGGTCTCCTGGGTCCACTTCCTAGCTCCCACAGAGAAGCTGAGCCCCCCATGCCCAGGGGAACCACTGCTGCCAGCCGGCTTTGCTCAGAATTCAACCCACTGGGGCCACGCTCATCCCTCAGAGCTGGTGTCCAGGTTGATGCCCCTGTGTTTTAAAACCAAAGCTATTTCTTGGGGACGTCATTGTCAGGGAGCAGGAAGGATGGATGGGGTTTCTAGACAACGTCCCTGCTCCAAAGGAGGAAGTCCAAGGATAATAATGGAAGGCACCCGGGTTCCGGGGCTAGCATCTTGGCTTGGGTCCTTTACTATCTGGGTGACCCTGGGTGAGTTCCTTCCCCTACCTGAGGTGAGGATTCAAAGCTGGGAGGAAACTTAGCAGCTTCTCCATTCTACAGGAGAGGAAACTGAGGCCCAGATTCAGCCACAGCAGCAGCGTATGGACCAAACAGCAGAGTGCAGATTCCAGCTGAGGCCCTATGCCTCCAATTCCTCAGCTCCTCTGACAACGGTGACTCTAAGACACTGTGTGAGGCCCTCGAGGGACACTTCCAGCTCCTGATTCTATGAAAGCCCCCTCTGGCGCCCCTCCCTCCTGCCCCCAGGAGCCTGGGTCAGCTTTGTCCTCAAGCACAATCCCCACCTCCCAGAATCTCTGTCTCTCTCTGCCCTACTTTAAACATTTCCTGAGCTTGCTGAACAAGAGATAAGCAGCCACTAGGGCAGGATGATGGGAAAATACCTTCACCCCTCTTAGATTTTTATTCTTATTCTCAGATTATTGTTATCATGATTACTGTGATTAATTATCATTAATCTAATTTTCAGGGAACAGGCTTGGCCTCCTCATCTACCACCCACCCACCCACCTACACACACACACACACACACACACACATGCATGCACGTCCCACCCAGAATGTACACGTGACACTAACAGGCTTTTCTTCCCCTCCCCCCTTCCCTTCAATAGCATCCTTCCACACAGCTCAGCGCACTGAGGCCCAGACACGCCCAAAGATGGCTCTGTGGGGCCTCAGCCTTTGGGAAGCGAGCCCACTGCCCTGGTCTCCCCTGAGCTCGACCCCACTTCACCACAGAGCATTCAACACTGGGTCTGCAGAGCTGGCAAAGAAGGCAGGGCCCTGCGTCCGGCTGGCCAAGTTCACAAACAGTGCCTAAGTGCCCGCCGCGTGCCCGGCCCTCTTCGAGATGCCGAGGGGAAGGCAGAGATGGTCCATGCCTGAGGGACCCTGCAGGCATTCTCCTGGCTCTTGCTTCTCTGCTGTGAATGGGGAAAACACCCAGGGAGTCCTTAGGGGACGGGGTCAAGCAATGGAGTCACGAGCGCTGCTGCTCCCTAGTGATATCTTTGGCTAAGTCCCTCCCCTACGCACATACACCCTTCACCTGGGCTGGTGACCACTCCTCTGTGCTCCTACTCACAAGCCCTTTCAGCCTGGCAGGACCCAGCAGAGGTTGAGGTCCACTGGCAAAGCCTTCAAGGCCCCAGGGCCAACGCCACACCAGAGGAAGCACCAGAAAAAGACTTAAACTGACCAGTCCAACTCGATAGGACAAAGATTTATAAATCACCTACTAGGTGCTGGACACCAGTGCTATCACCTACTGTATGCTGGGGAGGCAAAGATAAAAAAAAAAAAAAGACACAGGCCCTGTCCTCATGAAGCTTGCAATCTGAAGAGGAAACAGTGTCCTTACCTCTGAAATGGGTAGACTCTGCCTTTGCCTCACAGAGCTGTATATGCAAGCAAGGAAGGGAACAAATATTTATTAAGAACCTACCGTGTGTAGGCTACGCTAAGCACCTTACAAACGGCCAGACAAGGACGCTGCCTTTTCTGGATCATCACAAAGAAAAAAGGGCAGATGTGTGAGGGAAACAGCTCTCCAGGGGCTGGGCTGGGGGATGAAATCCACCCAGGCTAACAGTAATAATGAATAATGATGATGGTGAACACTGCTATAGCACTAACTGTGTGCCAGGCCCTGTGCTAAGGAAGGCAGTGAGCTCAACGTCAAGTTCCGGATGGCAGAGCCAGTAAGGGAGCCAGGACACCCTGGTGACACAGACTTGGTGCCTGTAAGCCAAGCTCTGGGCGAATTCCAGCAATGCCTTGTTGCTCTGGCCCAGTTGGGCAGCCAGCTGGGTGAGCAGAGGGGGTAGAGGACACACGTGGAGGGAAGGCTGAAGTCTTAACTGGCACGGGAGGCGGGCAGCCATTCTGGCTGTGGGTGGTCCCTCCAGTGGCCCCGGAGCCGGACTGGAGGTCCACTTCACTGCCCCTGGGGGCAGGCTGTCTCAGCTCGAGAGCTGTGGGGCTCTTCTGAAGGGGTCAGGCCTCAGCCCAGCCTGGGCCCCCTTCGCCTCCAGCTAGCACTGGGCTTACCTCCCAGGCCTGGCTCTGCTCAATGGCATCATCGCCCCACCCCAGCTGAACATTCTTGGGTTCGGCAAGACTCGAGGACAGGCCAGGACAGACCTAGAGGGGCATGGCACAAAGTTACTTCCTGCTAGCCTTGTGCCAGGCTATGTTCTTCAGACTGAACTGAGTCGCTGAGAAACCTGGGAACTACAGGGACGAGCCCCCAGGCAAGAGGGTGCAGGGAGACCCCAAGGAAGAGCCCTGAGGCCAGCTGGTTGGCCCGGATCCCGCTGTGGCTCACGGGTGGCTGTCTGCCCCACGCCTGGCACCAGACAAGACCCTCGGCCCTCAAGTTTACAGGAGCCGGTGGATGGCAATGAGAGCCCTAAGCACTGCCCCCCTCGTCCTGGTCCTCCCTGCACCTCCCACCCCCGCTCTCCTTACCTGCAGGAGGCCCCCCACAGGGCTGCGCCCATGGTACCTGAGGATGCTGGGCCACGTTCCTGGGCCCCGCCCTGTTTTCCTGTCAGGGTGTCAGGGTGGATATTTGCATATGCTAATTACAAGAGCATCCTTCCTCCCCTCTGTGCTCCCTCATTTCGGGGAAGCGGGGCTGGATCTGACTATACCTGTACCATGCTGATGTCACACTGAGCTATTTCCAGGCTCGTCGCCATGGAAACCACAAGGCCTCAGCATCAGTTAGGAGTTCAATATATAATTTACTTACTTCCCTTCCCCCCCACCCCAAATCCCTCCCTTCACCCCAAAGCAACTGGGGCTCCCGTAAAGCCAGGGCTAAAACAGACCATCTTGGCTCAGCCCTCCCAGGCCCAGGCTTTGAAGAGCCTCATGGAGACAGGGAGGGAGGAGGGAGGGAGGGAGGGAGGGGGGAGGGGGGAGGGGGCAGAGGGAGAGAGAAGAAAAGCGGTGGAGGATAATGGTAAATCCATTTCCCGAGGAGGGGGAGCGAGGAGCCGGTCCATTAAGGGAAAGGAAGGAAGTGGACATCTGAAGACTGCTTCAGAGCTCTGTCACGGGCAGGCTGACACGAGACCCTCCGGAACAGGGCACTGCCCCCTTCTCACTCCCTCCCATCAGAGGGCTGCCTGGCCCCCACGCCCACTGAGGGGTCAGGGCCTGCTCCACAGGGCCCAGTGATGAGGCACTATTGGTGGGGAGGGGGAGAAGAGGAGGGCAGTGGAGGAGGCTTTCATCCTGGGGCCCTGCAGTCCTCCCCCTACAGGTGACCAGCGAGCAGCCTGGGCAACGGGGAGGGCCCACAGGGACAAGCAGACGCAGGCAGGTGGAGCGAATGACCTCAGGTTAGACAGTACTGAAAGGCCAAGGCGCGTCTTCTGAGTCAAACTCAACAGATCTTTTCCATTACACAATATGTGCTCCGCCCATTCCCTATTCTAAGGCCCCTCCCGGCTCTGACATTCCCTCTTCTAAACTTCCTCCCAGACATGACATTCCCTGTTCTAAGCTCCTTCCCAGCTCTGACATTTCCTGTTCT
>NW_020950172.1:9611843-9618652 GCF_900497805.2 Vombatus ursinus | reverse complement strand
AGGCCCCTCCCAGCTCTGACATTCTCTGTTCTAAGATCTCTCCCAGCCCTGACATTCCCTGTTCTAAGTTGCCTCCCAGTCCTGACATTCCCCATTCTCAGCTGCCTCTCAGCTCTGACATTCCCTGTTCTAAGCTCCTTCCCAGATCTCCCTGTTCTAAGGCCCCTCCCAGTTCTGACATTCTCTGTTCTCAGGCCCCTTCTGGCCCTGACATTCCCTGTTCTAAGCTCCCTCCCAGCTCTGACATCCCCTGTTCCAAGGGCCCTCCCACCTGCTACAATCTAAGTTCTAGGACCCCTCCAGGATCTGACATTCCTCCTAATAATGCTAAGGGGGAAGAGGTGTGAGTATCATCCCCATTTCACAGATGATGGAGCCCAAGTCCAGAGAAGCTCCAGGGCTTGCCCTGGGTCACACAGTCAGTATATGTGTGCAGCAGCATCTGAGTCCAGGCCTTCTTAACTACCCAGGCCAGTGCCCTTCCTCTCCAAAGAGTTGGCAGTGCCCGGGCAACAGGGCCAGTGCTGGGATGGCTCTGTCCCAGAGGCAGCAAATTCTGCCAACCTGTCCGAGGACAGAAACCAATTAGCAAACATTTATACATTGCCCCAACCCCATGCCTGAGGCCCTGACTCTGGCTAGGGAAAGGAGAGGGCCCCAGCATCCCTGCTCCCTGGCTCGAGGCGGCTGAGGTGGGGGGACAGGCCCCTCACTGTGCGGGTCTTCATTCTCACAGCCCTGCAGGGAGAGGCTGTCTCCCAAACACAGGCAAAAATCACCCAAGATTCCCTGAAAGAGAGCGCATCCCCTCCCCCTGCCATGATTAACACCAAGCCAGGCAGAAAGCAGGGAGTGGGACGCTCGCCAAAGGCGCCTGACGGCGCCATGGAGAGGGGCCAGCACCAACGACAGATAAAAGAGAGATTCATGCCCTGTGGGATCCCTGGCTTCCATCAAAGCCGACCTCAAGCAGCCCCCAACCTCCCTAAACGACCTGACCGCTCTTTACCTGGAATATGTCTCTTCATGGTATGTGTTTGGACAGATGGAGCCCAGGGCCTAGAGACAGGAAGTCTTGAGTTGAAATCCAGCCTCAGCCACCTGCTAACCATGTGACCCTGGCCAAGTCATTCCCCTCTGTTTGCCTCAGTTTCCTCATTGGTAAAATGTTCTGGAGAAGGAAATGGCAAACCCCTCCAGTATCTGCGAAGAAAAGCCCAAATTGGGTCACGGAGGGTCAGACACGACTGAAAAACGATTAAACAACCACAAGTCAATGTGTCTTCCCACAGAATGTCAGCTACTCGAGGGCAAGCATGAGGATATGTGTACAGGCAACAAGCATCACACACACACACACACACACACACACACACACACTCCCATCCCCAGATCACTTTCTTGTCTGTATCTACAGTGCAAAGCACACAGGAGGCACTTTCTCCAGAGACCCCTCCTTTCAGATGCTATTGCGCCAATTTCACTAACAGTCTCCTCCGCGAAACCCGTAAATACTTAACAGAATTCTGCCCTACCATTCACACAATACAAACCAAGTGGATGAAGAAAGCTGATCATTCAGACTGTGCATCCATCTTGGAAGGACACCACAGGATGACACTGAATTGGGCCCAATACTGATTAGGAAAAAGAGAGAAGGCCAGACTGCCTCTTTAACATAACCCTGGCCTTCCAAGTGCTTTCCATGGCTTCTCCATGAAACAAAGACCCAATGTTTTTTTTACACCAATATGATTCTGGTGATGTCATATAGCAAAGGATCATGGGACACCACGGTCTCTAAGGAATCATAACTGTAGGCTACCCAATGCCGCTGGCTGGCAGAAGCAGGCTACAGCCAACAAATAAGGGAGAATTTCATGGCGACACGGCGTGAAAGATCCCTAACATGAGAGAACTCTAAGTGGAAAAGGACTAGTCATGTGGTGGGGGGGGGAACAAAAGAACAGCACTCAGGGCGGCAGCATCATCGATTTAGAGCTACAAGTGACCCAAAAGGCCACCTAGTCCAACACCTTCATTTTACCGAGGAGGAAACTGAGGCACGGATGGGTTCAGTGAGCTAGTATCTGAAACAGCATTGGAACTCAGGTCTTCCCGATGCCAAGCCTGGCATTCTATGTAGTGTGATGTCCCCTCACCGCCACTAAGAGATTCAGAGGAAGGGTCTCCCGCAATGCTCAGGGGAGCACCAATGGAGGGCATGAGCAGGAAGATGCTGAGGACGACGGAGCCTGGATCGGACGCCTACCATGTGCTAGGCCCTGAGCCAGGCACACGTGGGATGGAGTTCAAAGCTCTGCCCCTCGGACATTCCACACCACCTCGCGTGGGTACCCCCAAAAGGAGGAACCACCGCCATACCTTCGGCAGCTCAGGGAGCCCCAGAACGCGCCCAAAAGCCTGGGCTCCGTGCGCTGGGAAACACTGAAATCCACATGTCTCCCCTCTGATGCGGGCAGGGCCGCCAAGGAAAAGGCAGGAATGAGCTAATACAACATTATGGCTGGAAATTTAAATACACAGGAGTCAGGCAGCTCAGACTTACAGGTCCCCCCGAGCAACTGTAGAAACCGCACAAGCAACTGAGTAGTGAGAGCACGGATGGGAAAGGGGCTGCCTTCTGCTGGGTTCAGATCTGCACATGTGCAGGGCCGGAGGTGCCAACCTCGGGCCGCCATCTGTCCACCACCGGCGAGAGGAAAGCCCCCAGGAGGGACAGGGAGGCAAACGTGGCTACTGTGCCCAAGCAGCAAAGAGGACAGAGAATACGGCCGAAAGCAACGTGGGCTTCACCCTCTGGGACGCAACGTCCTCAGCTGGAAAGCCTGACGTGGGAAGAGATGGCTCTGAGTTCCCTCCCAGCCCTGACATCTCCTGTCCTGGGCCCCTCCCAGCCCTGACCTTCCCTGTTCTGAGGTCCCTCCCAGCCCTGACATCCCCTGTTCTGAGGTCCCTCCCAGCCCTGACACCCCCTGTCCTGGGCCCTTCTCAGCCCTGACATCCCCTGTTCTCAGGCCCCTCCCAGCCCTGACATCCCCTGTCCTGAGGCCCCTCCCAGCCCCGACATCCCCTGTCCTGTGCCCCTCTCAGCCCCGACATCCCCTGTTCTAAGTTCTGTGCCTGCTTTTCCCATTCTCAGCTCTTTCTCAGGCCCAACCTTCCATGACTGTGAATCAGACTACCCAGTTTCCCCATAATAGAATCTCCAAGGTAAGCACCATTAGTACCGTCCTACAAACCTACCAAGCCGGCTCCCTCCATTTCTGGGGCACCTGTCACCCCGGGGCCTGCTCATGCAGATCCACACCCAAGCTGGAATAAGCAGGCCAGGGAGGCGAGCACCCCACCCCCACCCCTAGCCCTCCCCTTTGGGTCATTCTCCTAGCGGAAGACGAGGAGTGAGAGAAGATCGCAGACGGGGACCCGAGCATCTACCAGCTCCCACGTGACCTGGGCACCCCAGGCAGAGGGTGACCATCATCCTGTCCTGGGAAGACAACCAGCCTCAAATGTCTAGGAGCCATGAGCAGCGCCGTGAATGCCAGCAAAAGAGTTCTAACTCAACAGAAAACGGACAGCCACTGCAAACTCACGAGCTGTGGAATAACTAAGCAGAGGCTGTTTTACTGTGCGCTTGAGTGCAGGAGGTGACTGTTGTACTGAGGACGGGCCCGTGTCAGACAGCCTGCTCCTGAGCGGGCCGCCAGAGGGGTCTGGCACACAAGAGTCTGAGGACCTGGGTTCAAATTCCACTACCTGCCTGACCTGGGGCCACTCACTTCATTTCTCGGGCCTCAGTTTCCTGACCTGTAAAAGGAGGGGGCCTTCCCAGCTCTGAATTGATGCCTCCCCCTGCCCCCCAGCAGCACGTCACAGCAGCTGAAGCTTTACGTCTCCTGCTCAACCAAGTCTGACTCCCACATTTCTCTCCCAGAACCAGAGCCAGAGGAGGAGAGGCATGTGGAGGGGATCCAGCTGGCGCCACTCCAAGCCAGACAGCCCGAAAAGGAGGCTCACTGGCAGGGGGAAGGGAGCCTCCCCTCCGAACCTGGGGGGAGCTCTGCTGTCCCTGCAGCACTCAGGCGCACGGCCTGTGGCCCTCCCACAGCACCTGCAGTACTGGGCTGCGGTCAGGCCCCGCGCACAGACCCAGGCGGGATCCCAACTGGAAGGAGTGCCAAGCACCTGCCGAGCAGGCTCCGGAGCAGCATCTCTGCCCGGTCCTGGACCCAGACCTCCCTCTAACACTGGTCCCGCTGAGCGGCGGCTCTGAGAAATGGGGACATAGGATGGCGCTCTGTGAACCGCCTCCCCCAGCCCCATCCACATCAGATGCTTACCGATTCTGCCTCCGTGCCTTCTCTGATCAGCCCCTTTCCCTTCTCTGTATTCCGCGGCCACCACCCTCACGTAGCTCTCATCACCCCCGGCCGGAGCCTCCAGGCTCTGTCCTCTCCAGTGCAGCCTCTGGACAGCTGTCCAAGTGATATTTAAAAAGCCTTAGCCTGACCATGTCACTCCCTGGCTCAAGAAGCTTCCGTGGCTCCCAACCCAACTAACACGTCCCTCTACAAAAAGCCTGACCATTGGCCCCAAGCGCCCCTCCGGATGCCAGCCTGTCTAGACAGCTCTCTATGCCTGACTTCAGAGTACTTCTCTGCCTCATCCACTGACCCTCACAATCACGACTAATCCCTCTTTCCACAAGATGCCCCTTCCGATTTCTGGAGCTGGTACGCCTGCCTCCCCTGCCCCGGTCCCAAGCTAAACCTTCCTAATTCCCCAGCCCATGGCTGAGGCCAAGGACAGCCCCAGCCTTCAGGAGGCCCAGCCTCCTCCTCCTCCTCCTCCCTCCACATGTTCCCTCTGCCTTCTCCGCATTCACCAGAACTTCTCTTGTGGTTTCAAGCTCTTTCCACTGCTCCTGGGAAGAAGGAAGACCCCCTTCCGCTTCTGAAGACCACCCTTCAGATGTCCCTCAGGCATTCCATTCCAGGACAATTCATCAGAGCTTTGCATCGGGACAGGCTCTGGAGTGGACAATGTGCCCGGTGCTGAGTGACTCGGGGGGCACCAGAAATACATCCTGTTGGTTTGCCCCGACACCGTCCTCCCGCCCCTCCCTGGCCAGAGATCCACACCAACTGAGGCGGCGGGCCGCTGTCTCCAGAAGGCCACTCTTAGAGCGGGGTGGCATTCTTAATATTTCCATAAAGTTAGAGCAGAAAGGGAGCTCAGGCCATGAAGTCCAATTCCCTCATTTAACAGAAGGGGGACTGAGGCCCAGAGAGGTTCCTTAAGTGACACCATGGGTAACAGCAGCATGTCTAGGATTGGAACCCAGGTCCTTGGAGCCCAAACCTAGCACTCCTTGGAAGCACTCTAGGCCTTGCCCATTAGCTCAGATGGTTCTCTGGCAGCTTAAATGGAAGGAGGGTGAGCTCCTTGAAGGAGGGGATTATTTCATTTTTGCCTACATATTCCCAATGCGCATCAGGCACATGGTAGGTGTGACCACCATGAGAATAAATAAATGAAAGAAAAAGCACATAGTCAGCTCCTCATTACTCTGCTGGAGAAACAAAAACAAAGCAAAGACAGGCCCTGTCCTGGAGGAGTTACACTCTAAAGGGGAGAAGGCACATGTTTAGAAAGGGGGCTTGGTGGTGTCCACATGGGGCTCTGTTGGCAGAGATACGGGCGTGGTTTGCCATTTCCGGCTTGTTTTACAGATGAGGAAACTGAGGCAAACAGGGTGAAGTGACTTGCCCAACTAGTCACACAACTAGTTTTGAAAGTTACATGGATGGTAAATGAAGTCCTACAGCACGGTCTCAGAGCCCACTGCCGCAAGATGGCGGGAACATAGAGTGAAACGATCAGGCTGGAGCTCCAGAGAAGGGTGAAGTCTGCTAGGGATGGGCTTCGGGTCCAGGGGAAGACAGGGCTTGGAGGAGCACCAAGTCTGCCCCACAGGGACGAGGAATGAGAAAGGAAGCCGCCATGTTGGGCAGAGGGGGTACCTGGCAAACCCTGACCAGCTTGGCATCTGGAGGCAGAGAGCCCAGTGAGCAGCGTCAACCAAAGAATAAGAAATGGAAAAGCCAAAAACTGAATGCTCTCTGAGGTTCATATCAAAGGTGGGATTTGAATCTGGCTCCCCTGACTCTTAAGCCAGGGCTTTTCCCCCTGTGCCAGGCTCTCCTGTGTATGGATTTATGCACATTTACACAAACATTTGTGAAATGAACCACCAATGACCAAATCCCAAGGAGCAGCATGAAATGGAGTCAGAAGGTCTGGGTTCAAATCCTGCTTCTGTCACTGGCCACACAGGTGACCCTTTCACAGCCTCATGCCTCAGTTTCCCCATGAGTAAAATGAGGGGGTTGTAGTGGAGGGGCTCTGGGGTTTCTCCAGGCCAATGCTCTTATGATTCTAAGGAAAGTGGGCTGACTGCCTGAGTCAGGACCGATGATCCCTTGGTGGGGAGCAATGTTCCCCGTGTACAGACAGCAAGTGTTGACAGATGAGGAAACTGAGGTTCAGAGGGGAGGCCCCTGCCAAAGCCACACTCCACAGCTTCTGGGCCTCCGTCTGGGGCGGCTCCCGCCATGAGCAGGACGCCTTCCCACTCTCTTCCCAGGTCCCCCACACATCTGGGAGACAGCTGGCCAGGCTTAGCCCGGGTGTGGTCTGCTGGCCTCAGAACAGAGGGGCCAACTGGCCCACGTGGGAATCCAGCTCCTGACCCAGGCTTGGGAAGACCAGCCGCCCCCCCCCCC
>NW_020950172.1:9599695-9611743 GCF_900497805.2 Vombatus ursinus | reverse complement strand
GCGCACCCCTGGAAAACTAAAGAGACCTTCCTGTGCTGTCTGATGGCTGCTCCGGCCCCAGCGCCAATCCTGGAAGCCATGAAGGAAGGGTCAGAGGCACACGATCCCAGCGTCTCAGGATCCCAGAAATCTCTGCATCAGGGAGTCTCAGACTGCCGTAATCCTGAGTCAGTGACTCTCGGGACCTCGAGATCTCAGAGGCCCTTAATTCTAGAATCAAACAATCCTAACATTCTTAAAACCTCAAGTCAAGGTGGCAGCTAGATGGCGCAGCAGATGGAGCACTGGGCTGGAGTCAAGAGGAAGCGAGTTCAAATTCCGCCTCAGACCAGCCACTGAACACTTACTAGCTGTGTGACCCTGAGCAAGTCACTTAACCCCAACTGCTTCACTAAAAATAAAAAAAAACCCAGGACAAATCAACTAGAATATAAGCTTCTCGAGGGAAGAAATTGGTTTCACAGCTAGGAGGCACCACAGTGCCCAGAGTGCCTAGACTCAGGCAGTTCAATTTCAAATTGAGTTCAAATTCAGCCCCAGACACTTGTGTGACCCTAGGCAAGTCACTATCTGCCTCAGTTTCTCCAAATATAAAACTAATAATAATAATAGCTCCTACCTCCCAGGGTTTTTTAAGGATCAAATGAGATAATACTTGTTAAGCGCCTGTACACAACAGGCATTTAATAAATGCTTGTTTCTTTCCTTTTTTCTAGCGGGGCTTAAGAAGCACCTTTTGATTGGTTGACTGATGAATCTAATAATCACTCATTCTTATCAGAAAACCATCCTGAGTCCGCCAATTTTAAAGTCACAGAAGCACAGACTTCAACATTAATTATGCAGGACATCTCAGCTTTGGAAGGCCCTTTATCCCACAGTCCAGACAAGAAAGGCAGACGGGCCTGCTGCAGGAGGGGGAGGGGAGAGGGGACGGGATCATTCTAAGGCAGAAATTTGAATTCCATTAAAATAACGAAGCAAAAACGTTACCGTATGAGTGAGTAAATGTACCAAAGACGCCATCGAGAGAATATACGGTATGAGCTGGCGTTAACCGCACCATTACCCACGCTGTTGTTTTCATGTCAGAAACACCCCCCCCTCCTTTGCGCCTTCCAGCCTCTGTGGAGTCCCCTCTTTTAGGGGCATCTGATCCCTGGCACCCAGGGCTAGTCCAGGGTATGGCACACATGGGCAGTCAGCGAGTGTCTGCTGAGTGAGTGAATGAATGAATGAGTGAATGAACGCCTCCCTCCCTCCCTCCCTCCTCACCCCCAGAACGGCCAGGGTTTCCCGTAAAGGCCCAATTAAACCAGCTACAGTCTCAGCTAGAGCACCTCAGCAAGCTGACCTGGAGGTCTTCTTCTGTGGTAATAGGCTTGCCCCAAGGGATGAGGCCCGAGTCTTTTCTCCGGGGTGGAGTTAGAAGCAAGCAGGCCTTGCTCGGGCAGGGGGATGTGTCCCCGGGACTGGCGGGAGCTCTTCTGGTGGAGGCTGCTCTGGGCTGAGGGTCCCAACCGGCGTGCAGGCCGATCTGATAAACTGAGGATGCCTGAGAAAAGCTCCTGGGGCGTGTGAGCAGGACAGCGATAAGGGGGGCCCTGGCCAGCTCTGACTTCCTGACTCCGCCAAGATGCCCATGTCCTGAGGGCAAGTCTATGATTCAAGCACTCCAAAGCAGGGTGGACAGCTCCTGCTGCCCCCCAGGCCAAGGGACAGGCACCCAACGGGGGATGCGTTTGGCAAACCTGGGGGAGGGATGACCAGAGAGTAGCGGCCAAAGGGCCGTGAGCCAACGTGGCACACTTGGAAGAGAATAAGAAGAGGAAGAGGAAGATCGCGGCACAGAACCGGACGTGGACTCAGAAGCCCTGAGCTCAAACACGGGCAGAGCTTGGGAGAGGAGAGGAGGCCGGGAAGGGAGGCCGGCAGAGGCCACTTGGCCTAGGACTCCACGACACGGACTGAGCCGCAGGAGGCCACCTTAACGGGCCACACAGTCAGGCAGTCAGCTAACATCTGTTAAGTGACTCCTCTGGGCCGGGCCCTGGGCCACGGCTGGGGACCACAGGCTGTCAGGGAACATGAGTTCTCATGGGACCGCACCGACTGTAGAATGGAGTCGGGGGATCCCACAGGCCCAGCCTGCATGGGCCAGATGAGGAAGAAGACTGAGCCCAGGACCCCAAGCCCACACCCATCTACTGCAGGCATCTTTCTCTCCCTTCTCCCTCCCTCTTCCTCCCACTTCCTCTCTCCCCTCCCCTCCCTCCTCTTCTCTTTCCCTCCCCTTCCTCTTTCTCCCTCCCTTCTCTCTCTCCCCCCTCCTCCCTCTCCTGTTCTCCCTCCCCTTCCTCCCTCCCTCTTCCTCCCACCTCCTCTTTCCCGTCCCCTCCCTCTCCTTCTCCCTCCCCTCTCTCTCCCCCGTCCCCCTCATTCTCTCTCTCTCCCTCTCCCTCTCTCTCTCCATAACACCTTGGATCTTTCCCAAGAGCATCCCCTGCTGAGGGAAATTACAGGGATGGATGGAGGGGAGAAGGCAGAATGCTGACACGTATGTAAATAAAGCGCTCCCCCATCCCCGGCTGTGCTTCCAGGTCAGTGCTATACCATCAGCCCATTTTACAGATGAGGCACTGAAGAAAGGAAGTTAGCTGCCCAAGGTCAGCCAGCCAGGCCTGGAGCCCAGGCCTCTGCACCTGCTGGGAGGAAGGAGGGGCCTCGGCGGCCTTCAAGATAAAGGCACCACGGGCTGGGCTGGACAGCCAAAGAAAATCCCAAAGGGTCCCTGCCCACAAGGAGCTTATACTCTAAAGGGGAAAACAACATACCCACAAACAGGGATGTCTAAGATACAGTCAGCACAGATACAAAGTAACCTGCGAAGGACTGAGGACATCTGGCCGTGAATCTGCATTCGGAACCTTTCTAGCTGTATGACCCTGGGCCAGTCCCTTCACTGCTCAGGATATCAGTCTGCTCACCAGTGGGGATAATGGGAAGATCTAACCCCAATCCTCCCCTCCTCCCAGGGCAACGATGAGAAAGAAATGACAGAGCGCCCCTACGTAGGGACAAGTCAGGATTTTGGGGTATTGTTTTCTGAGCCTCAGGTTTGGGGGCCTGGTTCCCCTCTCCCCTTAGAGCCCCACTTTCCATAGGGCAGGAGGGACCTGGAGAATCGCTGCAGGGAAGACCATGACATCAGGCCAAGTGGACGGCTCCTCCACCCTCCCTTCTTCTGAACCGTGCGGGGCACCACCGTCCTTCCAGTCCCCGCCAGCGTGGACCCCGGTCACCTCAGCACCATCACAGGGGGCTGCCTCCTAACCGGTCTCCTGCTGCTGCACGCCCTGCACGCGGCCAGCAGATTCATGCGCCCAGAGCGCAGGCCGGATGCTCGCCTCTGCTCAGAGACTCCCGTGGCTGGCTGCCACCACCTACCTCTTCAGTGAGATCTCCACACTCTGGGCAAACAGACCCACGTGCCTCTGTACCGCCCCCATCGGTCAGTGACCTCCTCAGTGCCCCTCCTGTTCCCCCATCCCTGAGGGGGTGTTTGCTCCTCGAGGGCAGGCCCTAGCTCACTTGTCTCTGTCCCTCCTACCAGTGGGTGCCAGGCACAGGTTAGGTGCTTCAGAAGTGAACTAATGGCTAACAAATCACCACCTGATTATGGTCACGCAGCACCTGGTGTGGTGTGGCTCACTCCCAGCTCCCGACTTGGCCCCTTTCCTAGGTTCCCCAGCTCGGGCCCAGGGGCTCCTTCCTCCTTCCATTCCAATCCCGTCAACTTTAGGGGCCCAGTCCTCATTTGAGGTTAAAACGCCATCAATCTTCCTGGAACAAAGGCAAAAACGGGGCCTAAATGAACACCCCTTTGAGGTGCTAACAGCCCCAGTGACCAAGCCAGTGGGTCAGCGGGAAAAGGCCCCCAAGCTCCCCGGGCCGGCCATTTGTCCCAGGCCCCCCACTTTTTCTCAAGCTCACCATCACAGCTCTGGGCCCACCCCTCATTCAGCTCTCCAGGAGGGTCTCGGCTCTTCCCAGGCAAAGGCTGAGGAAGAATGAATGGAAAAGCACTGAATACAGAAATAGGAAAGCCCGAAGCCCAGAGCACAGGGTCATGGATGGGACGGTTCAGAGACCAGTCAGTCCAACCCCCTCATCTGACAGAGCAGTGACTCAGCCAAGCATACCCAGTCAGTAGCTCCGCCTCCCACCAGGGCACGGGAGCAGGAGCTCCAGATGGGATGGAAGGCAGCCCCGGAGGGAGGACCCTGGCAGGGGCTGGGCTCTGGCTCCTCCCCCAGGGGGCAGCACGGGTGAGCCGCAATGTCGAGGTGCCAAGGTACCCAGCAGACAGCACCCACATAGAAAGGATGGGGATGAGATCCATCCCCACAGGATGGCATTCCCGCTGCCCACCGGGAGCCCTGCTGCAGCCGAGGCTGCTGTGCCACCCGAAGACGAGGGCTCAGGGGCACTGGAGGCCCCCAAGCGAAGCCAGGAACAGCTTCCTAAAGAGGGAGGCTGGGGACCGGGTACAAAAGCTTAGTCCCAGCTTCCAAAAGCATCTCCACTGTCCGTAGGCTTCCTGAGGCGGTCACGCCCCAGCCCTCTCCAGGCTGCCTCAGTCTCCTCACCTGTCAATCAGACGGTGTCGACCTCAGCCCTTAACAATCTGGCTTCTGTCCTCCTCTCAGCCCACCCCTTCCTCTCCAATCCATTCCAATCCACATTTATTAAGCACCTACTGTGTACCAGGCACTGTGCTAAGCACTAGGAACATAATTAATAAAAAGAAAGCCAGTCCCAGGAGCTCACGGGACTTACATGTAAAGGTGCAGACAGCGAAGAGGAAAGGTCACCAAGGCCTTACATGGCAGGCAGTGCACCTGGCGAGGTCAGCCTCTGCCCTGGCCCTCCCTGGCCTCTCAGCAGCCCCCACGAGGCCGACAGTCTCCAGCCTCGCTCTCATGGGCCCGCCTCTTCTGGGACTTCCTCAACCTCTCACCTCTCCACCCAGGCTCCCATGGCTCTGGGCTGCCGGATGCCCCCAGCCCCACTCCCCACGAATCTGCCCCGAGCATCAAATCCTGCCCCTTGTCCCCATAGAGACGTCTCAGAGAACCTCTGACCCAAAGGTCCTGAACTTGGAGTCAGGAAGATTTGGGTTCTAATCCCTGCTCAGATATTTAACTGCTGTGTGACCCTGGACAGGTTGCTGAACCTCTGCCTGCCTCAGTTTCCTCAGCTGTAAAATACCTGCCAGGGTTGTTGTGAAAATCAAATTTGTGAAACATTAAGCACACAGCAGGTGCTTAATGAACGTATGTTTCCCCTTCTCCCCATCCTTCATTCTCCCTTTCTTCCCTTCTTCCCTCCCTTCCCACTCCCTCTTTCCCTCCAAGGTTAGCTCTCCAGACACCAAGCCAAATTACTTCATAATGACAACGATGATGATGATGATAAATGAACGAATGAATGAAAACGCCTTCCTTGGGGCGTCAACAGGGAGAGAGGAAAATGGCCCCGGCCCCCAGGAGCTCACGTTGGAACAGACACAACAGGCCTGGCACCTCGAGAGGCAGAGAGAAGGCAGCCTCGGAAAGGAGGCCCAGGGGAGCCTCCTGGGGCTGAATCTGGAAAGCAGAGGGAACTGAGAGGGGAAGAAAGGAAGGAGGGCCTTCCAGAGTGGGCCAAGCTGCCCTCTGCCTCGAGAGCCAAGGCTGCTCCACTGTACCGCCCTGCCTCCAAGTCAGAACGAGGGAGGTCTAGCTGTAGGGCCTTGGGGATTAGGAAAGGGACCCCAGCGAGAGCAGTGGGGCCATGCCTCCAGATTTCTATCAACATCAGTCTTGAAGTAAGGAGCTAGAATTGTTTTTGTTTCTTCCCAACAATTCTCCCATGAAAGAGTTTATGATGGGAAGTCTCATTCCTGGGGGCTACATAGGGAACCCAGGAATGTCAGAGCTGGGAGGGGCCTTAGAACAGGAAATGTCAGGGCTAGGAGGGGCCTTAGAACAGGGAAGGTCAGGGCTGGGAGGGGCCTCAGAACAGGAAATGTCAGGATTGAAGGGGGCCTCAGAACAGGGAATGTCAGGGCTGGGAGGGGCTTCAGAACAGGGAATGTCAGGGTTGGAGGGGGCCTCAGAACAGGGAATGTCAGGGTTGGAGGGGGCCTCAGAACAGGGAATGCCAGGGCTGGGAGGGGCCTCAGAACAGGGAATGTCAGGGTTGGAGGGGGCCTTAGAACAGGGAATGTCAGGGCTGGAGGGGGCCTCAGAGGAGGGAAGGTCAGGGCTGGGAGGGGCCTCAGAACAGGGAATGTCAGGGCTAGGAGGGGCCTCAGGACAAGGAAGGTCAGGGCTGGGAGGGGCCTCAGAACAGGGAATGTCAGGGCTGGGAGGGGCCTTAGAACAGGGAAGGTCAGGGCTGGGAAGGGCCTTAGAACAGGGAATGTCAGGGTTGGAGGGGGCCTTAGAACAGGGAATGTCAGGGCTGGGAGGGGCCTTAGAACAGGGAAGGTCAGGGCTGGGAGTGTGCTGAGAACAGAGAATATTAGACTTCAACAACCATCTGGTCCAACCCACTTGTTTTTCAACAGGGCTAAGTAACCAGAATCAGCGTCCGGGAAACAGCCCTGGATTTGGACCAGTCCAAGGAGCGAGCTTCCAACGTGTTTCTGCTGCTGCCTGTTCACATCTATGAGTGCCTGGGCAGGTCTCTTCCCCCCGCTACGGCATGCCTCAGTTTCCTCATCTGTGAAGTGGGGGTTGGGGGTGGAGAGGAGCTCTCTGAGGATGCCAGCACCTCCAGGACCCCCTTCCCAGGGCTGTTGTGAACATTCAGTGGAATCATTACCGCGAGGCCCAGCTGGCAAGCCGTCATGCGCTAAAGCAGCGCCAGTTATGATCATGGTATCATTCCTATTCTTCCTTCCAGCTTTGGATCTTAGGGTCTTCCGAACCATCAGCTGCCTCTCGGCAGCCCCTGCCCCACCTCCCACTGGAGCCGGGGAGCCAGGAACCTTGGCCCAGAACCCCCCGCACAGCTGAAGGCCATGCCTGAAAGTCCCCAATTCTCGGCCCGAAGAACTTTGCGAAGCGTCTGCTGGTTACATCTGCCCAGCTGTAAAATGAGTGCATTGGGCCAGCTGCTTTACAGGCCTCAGTTTCCCCACCTGTCACGTCAGGGCTGTCAGATGCCCCTCCAGACCTCATCTGCTGGCGCTCACCTGCTCTGGGCCCCAAGGGCCGCACACAGATGTGCCCGGGCTGGAGCCCGAGGCGCTGCCTGGGCAGCGATGGAGGCAGCGGGAGGGAGGGATTTGATTAGTTCGAGCTGACAGTCACATTTGGCCGGGATGCCGGGGAGGGGAAGCTGTGATTACTCTAATGAAGCCTGAATGCGATTTGTCATCTAAACAGCTGCCGCGGAGCTCACTGGAGAGCGGATCCTGGCTGGCCCCAGAGCTCGGCCCGCTGCTGGGGTGGTGGGAAGGCAGGGCAGGCGCTGCCCAGGGCTCCGGGGAGGCTTCAGGGCCCGCTCAGACATCTCAGCCCCCTGCTCGGCTCCAGGCAGGACGCTGCACGTGCTGAGCCAAAACGGCAGAGACCTGGGTGCGAATCCTCCCTCTGGGGCTGAAAGAGACCCCACGAGCCATCCAGCCCAACCCCCGGATTTTAAAGAGAAGGGAACAAAGTCTCAGAGAGCAGCAGCAACTTCCCAGACCTCGGGGAGGCCATCTACTCCAACCCCTTCACTTTACAAAAGAGGAAGGTGAGGCAGATTTTAGTAAGATCATAAATTTAGAACTGAAAGATCCTACTCCCTCCATTTTACAGATAAGGAAACTGAGTCTCAGAGAGGGGCAGTGACTTCTAGTAGGATCCAAAGACCACCATTTGAGCTTAGCACGGTGGCTGACATACAGTCGGTGCTTAATGATTGCACTGGCATCCTGTGGGATTGAGCTGAACGACCTTGGCCAAGACACTTCCCCAGCCTGGGTCTCAATATCTTTCTCCATAAGGTGAGGGAGTGGAATCTATGGGGTCTAAAGTCTCGCCCACAAAGGGGCCTCTGAACCCCCCTGACGTTCCCCACTCTAGCCAACCAACAGGTATTTATTAAGCACCTGCTGAATGTCAGGCACTGTATGAAGACACAAAGGAGACAGTCCCTGCCCTCAGGAAGTTTCTGTTCTCATGCACAGGCCTTACTGGGGGCCTTCCTCATTAGCCCCCCCCCCCCCCCGCAGTGCAGTGCAGAGATCGCTGGGGTCCTGGGCAGAGACATTCCTTCCCTGGGCCTCAGTTCCCCTGCCCCGGGTCAGGCTGAGTGATCTCCATGGACTTTATGGCTGCCTGCCCACCACCAGCCAGCACGTGACAAACGCCCACTGCCGAACTTCTCTGGGCCGGGCAGCCCTCTCGCCTGGTCCCCCCAGAGATGGGGGAAGGCCGTCTGGCAGACAAATGCAGGCACCCTTCAGCTGAGTGAGGCCAACTGGCCAGCATGGCCTGGGGCTGTGACCTTGGCCTCTTTGTCTCCAGGTTCTAACCCGCTGAGCTCGGCAGCTGGCTCTCGGGGAAGCGTTCGCTGCAGCTCTTTGTGGGGGCATCTGCAGCCCCCTCATCTGAGAAGAAAACCAGAACCCTCTCGAGGGTTATTCTGGGATTCCCAGTGCCTGGCACACAGTCGGAGCTTAATAAACGCTCTTTGACCGATGTCTCCACACACACACCACAATGACCTTTCCTTCACTGTCTTCTGCGCTTTGGGAGAAGGCGTTTCAGACATAATCAGCAGAAAATGCGAGCTAAGGGGCCGAGGGGCCGCTGAGTGCAGCCCCCTCATTTCACAGAGCAGGAACCTGTGACCTGGAGAAGGAATGGGAACTGGCCAAGGTCACTGGGTAATAAGCAGCAGAAGGAGAGGTCAGCACTGGGGGTATGGAGACAAAACCCAAACAATCCCTACCCTCAAGAGGCTTCCTTCCGGGCCATCTCCAGCCTCCCCCTCCTCGCTGCCTCATATATCAGACAACGGATTTTAAGAGACCCCAAGTCTGTTGTGGTATGGCAGGGAAAGCGCCAAATGAGGGCTGAGATGGCTTAATTAAGCTCAAATCCCAGGTCTGCCTCTAACTTGCTATGACCCTCTCCGGGCCTGCTTGTTTTTGTTGTTCTGTCCTTTCCAGGCGTGTCCGATGCTCCATGCCCCTGTTTGGGATTTTCTTGGCAAAGATACTGGAGTAGTTTGCCCTTTCCTTCTCCAGCTCGTTTTACAGATGAGGAAACTGAGGCAAACAAGGTGCAGTGACTTGCCCAGGGTCACACAGCCAGTAAGCATCTGAGGCCAGATTTGCACTCAGGTCTCCCTGACTCCAGGCCCAGCGCTCTATCCACAGAGCCACCCAGCTGCCCAAGCCTCAGTTTCCCCACCTGCTAAGTGAGAAGCTTAAACAGAGATGTCTTCCAGCTCTAATAGGCTTTGATCCCGTTCTCCAGAACGCACCTCGACGCACCGTCATAAATTTTAATGCTATTTATAAAGGCAATATGTTTATGGAACAACCTCACCGTTGAGCAAACCTTTTAAAATCACGTTTTAAAAAAGGAAGCGACGGCACTTTGCTGATGCCCCCATCTCACGCTGAGAGACAGCGCAGACAGTCCATAAGCCTGTAAGTCACAACAGGGAGATCTCTCCGGGCCGGCCGTGGCCAGGGGGCCGACCGCTCGGCCCCGCTCCCTGCCCACCCAAGTAGAGAGCCACGGGACGAGCCGGCTGGCATCTCTCAGGCCCGGAAGCCTTGGCAGCGGAGGCTCAGGTCGGGGCCTCCAAGGACACAGAGCTGCCCGGTCGCTGGCCGACGTCCAGGAGTCGTCAGCAAACCGAGAGACGGGGAACAGATGGCCCACACCCCCATCAGGCGCTGGGAGCAGATCACGTCTGGCGCGGTGCTCACTCACTCTATGCCCGCTGCCCGCTGCTGAGCAGACGTGGGAAACGGGGAGTGGGCTCAGCTGGTCCCCAGCACCTCACCCAGGGTACGGCACAGAGAGGTCCTGTTTGGGTCTGCTGACTCATCCCCCCTTCTCTCTCCTACTCCAGGTGGGTGGGGGTCTTACGCAGCCTGCCCGAGGATGCCCTCCCCTAGCTCAGTCTGCAGAACGCCTCCCACTCATCTGACGTCCATTTCACAGGCACCCGGTACCCATTACCCCCTTCTCCTGCCCCAGGTCCTGAGGGGACAGAACAAAAGCCAAAGCCCCATGGGAGGTAAGGGGCTCACACTCCCCTGGGGGCGGTGTGAGCATGCCCACAGACAGCAGACAGAAAAGTAACACCGGTTAACAGGAGGTCATTTCAGAAGGGGGAGAGGAGGGGAGGGGACCAGGAGAGGCCTGAGGAGGCCGGCTGGGTGTGGATGGGTGTAAAGGGGGTGACCAGGAGGTGACCGGGCTCGAGACCTGGGCCATCCGCTGAGCCCCAGAGGCAGAAGCAGGAGCAGAGCGCAGGCCTGGGGATGCCCCGTCCCAAGCATCGGCCTGCCTGGGCCCTCCTCCGGCCCAGCAGCGGGCATTAAAAGAGACAGCCTTGGGTTGAAACCAAGAACACTCCCCAAGGACGTCAGCGGCCCCCATCCCCAGAGCCCCCTCGTCCGCCATGTTGCAGAGGCGGCTTCCATTGGCAGACAGCTTGGACTCAGTGGCCTGTGGGGGCTGGCCGCTCTGGGAGTCGGGCGTCCTGGGCTCTGGGGCAGGCGGGCCCTCATGACCACCAGTGGCCTAGGCCATCCTCCTGTGTGGGCCAGGGGCCCCTCCAAACCATCAGAACAGTCTTCCATCAACCTTTCTTAATCCCTTGCTACAGGCCAGCCCTGGGGACGCAGAGAAAAATCCCACCCCTGCCCTCAGGCAGCTTACGCTCTGCTCCTCAGGATGCCCCCAAAGCATCTCCTCCTCTCTCTGCTGCCTACCGGGTTCTATGACTAGACGCTCCCTGAGGGCAGGAACCCAATCTGCTCTAACTCTGTCCCGCCCAGGGGCCCTACATAGAGTCAGCCCCTAATAAACCCTTGCTAATCGAGCCGCCCGAGCAGCGGCTGGGCCGCACGGACACAGACGGGCCTTGTAAAGGAACAGAGAGCCTGTGTGCAGCCCCCTGCCTCGCACCCGCCTGCCTCGACAGCGCACAGACCCTCGGGCCAGCCGCCTGGGCTCAGGGCCAAACTGCCTACCTCTGCCAGAGCCCAGCTTCTCTTGGAGAAGGCTCCAAGATGGCACAGTCCTTCCACTGGCCTGCCAGCGCTGGGTCTGGACAGGCGACGGGGCCCGGGTGAGGTTCCTGGCACTCTCATCCAAGAAAGCTGGACCCTTCTGAGCTGGGATGGGGTAACCTTGGCCTAAGCCCACCCCCACCTTCACCCAAGATGGCGCCTAGCTACCCCTCCCCCTCCCCTTACTACTGGGAACCATCGAGCAGTCAATCAACAAACACCTTTTAAAGGTCTTCTATGCAGCCATCCCCTGCCCCTCACCAAGAGCCATTCCCCAGGAGAGGTGAGGACTTTGTCGTCCTGCCAGGATCCCAGGCTCATCTGCTTGGCTGGACAGGAAGGACCCTTAGGGGTCAGTGCCTTCTTTTACAGATGAGGAAACCAAGGCCCAGAGAAGGGAGAGGTCTTGGCCAAAACCACCCAGCCACTAGCAGAGGCAGGTAGGATTTGAACCCAGCTCCTCTGACTCTAACCATAGGTAGCCTCAGGATGACCCTGGCCGGCTCCCCCAATCACGTGCTACCTCAGCCCATCCTTATTCTGAGGGAGAGAGGACATATCTGGGCCTTAAACAATCCAGGAATGGTGGGGGAGAGGCTGGGTGGGAAATCCCCCAGAGATGGGGGGGGGCGGTCCCTGCCTGGGTTCTGGTTCTGGGGACAAACCCCTCTGCTGTGAACGTTCCCTGAATGTCATTTCTACAGCTCGCTGAGCCCGGGTCATCTGGGCTCTCAAGTAGCACGCCAAGCCCC
>NW_020950172.1:9587904-9596695 GCF_900497805.2 Vombatus ursinus | reverse complement strand
GAATTGGGGGATCCTTCCATACCAGGGGAGTCCTCCAGAATTGGGGGGTCCTTCCATACTGGGGGGAGTCCTCCAGAATTGGGGGGTCCTTCCATACTGGGGGTAGTCATCCAGAATTGGGGGGTCCCTCTGTAATGGGGGGAGTCCTCCAGTACTGAGGGGGTTGTTTATACTAGTTAGCAGAGTTCTTCAGCACAAGCCGCTCCTCTGCCATGGGCTGCCTTCCTCTGGGATCCCAAAGCCCATCAGACCATTTTCTGCATTCAGAACGAAGCAGTGGGTCACTGAACCTACCCCCCCGCGGCATCTGCAGAGGGGAAAGGTCAGGGGGCATGGGTCTGCTTCTCCATCCAACCTGAAGTGGGCTTCGTGGCACAGAGTTAAGAAGCACTGAGCTCCCCCCACGCCCGGCTGCTTCCCTGCTCCCGGCAGGACGGGAGTGATGTAGCACTGTGTCACTGAGACCAAATGTTAGGGCTGGCTTCCTCCCCTTCAGGAAGCGCCCTAAGCTGGGGAAAAGAGCCCCCCACCGACCTGAACCCAGAGACCGTACATCTTCCCCAGGCTGGTCAAGAAGCTGCCTACCCCTCTAGGGGCCAGGAACCACCCAGGAGAGCTCCCAATACCAGCTGACTGGTGGATGGGGCTCCCCTCTTCTCAGGGCCCGGGGACTGCCCTGAGGGTCCCCGTGGGCCTCCCCGCTGCCCAGGGTCCAGTAAGAGACAGGGAAGATTCGTCTGGCTGGGCGGGGGGGAGGGGCCGGGGAGGAGCCCACCGGGGATTTCCTGCCCCGTGTGACCGGCCGCCCATGTGCCACATCACTGGTCATGCTGGCGAGCGCCTCTGAGGGTGGACATGCCCAGGGAGCCCCCGCTAACTCCCCAGGCCCCAAGCCCCCTTACCTGGGCCCCCGGCAGGGCTGCATCCATCCCACCAACAAAGCCAGCCAGCCCCAAAGCAAACCTGCAGACTTCAGAGAGTCCAGGGGTCCCTGAGCTGGGGGCTCTGCAAGACTCATTTACTTCAGTTACCGGGAAAGGCCAAGGCTTAAGGAGCCCGAGCCGGGGCTGAGGATGCCGGCAGCTGCCAGCTGCGGGGCGTGGAGGAGCCCACCGTTGTGATCTTGGTGGTGGCCCTTTAAAAACCGCACAGGCCGGGCCGGGGAGCTGCGAGGGGGCCAGGGCTCAGCTGGATGAATCAGCCGCTGCCGCCGGGCCGCCCGCGAGTGGCTGGATGCGATTTACAGACTGCAATTCCCTGCGCCCCTCGATAGCACTTAAGAGAGACAGAGAGAGGCAGAAGGGATAATGTAAGAGCGGGAGGAGGAGGAGGAGGCCGCGGGGAAAAGCCCGGATGAGCCAGCGGCTATGCCGCTAACGGCTCCTGATCCCCCCTACCCCCCGTGAGCCCCCGCCACCTCCCTGGCACCAGGGAGAGCCTGGCGAGAGGAGCAGACCCTGCAGCCTGCCCTTCGAGGCCGCCTGAGAGGGGCAGAACAGATGCTCGAGCTGGAGACCGAGGGCCTGGGTTCAAATCCCAGGGCTGCCACCTGCTCTCTGCGTGCCCTTGAGCAAGCCCCTTCCCCCATTCTGGGCCTTGGTGGCTACAGAAAGGGAACAGGCAGGCTCTCACGCTGGGATCCACTAGGACCTCTGGCCCTCCCCTCCCCACCTGGCTCCAACCACCCTTCCCGTTTCATGTCTCTCGGCTCCAAACCAGCTAAATGGCATCCTCTGCTCGTAGGACTGCAGTTAGAGCTAGAAGGGGCCCTGGAGGTCATGTCGCCCAATCTAGACCCCTCGTTTTATAGGGGAGGACACTGAGGCTTGGAGGGACCGGAAATGCCAGAAGGGGGGATTTGAATCCAGATCTCATGACTCCAACGCCACAGCACTCAGGTTCACACTGACTGGACTCAAGCCCTCCTTTGGGTGGTGCAAGGGGAAGAGCCCTGGGCCCCAAGGCAGAGGCCCCGGGTTCAAGTCGTTACTCCCTGTGTGGCAATGGGCAAATCAGGTCGACCGTCCAAACCATAATATCCCCACCCATAAAACTGGGATCACAAACCTCCTACTCTACGTTGGTCAGAGATGGGAGCTCCTGCCCTCTCTGTAGGTGGGGCCCCTTCCTGCTGAGACCCTCCCCTCCTTGGAAAACGTCCCTTCTTTCTTCTTTCCTTTCTTCTTTCCTCCCTTCTTCCTCCCTCCCTCCTTCCTCTCTTCCTTCTTCCCTTCCTTCCTTCTTTCCTTCCTCCCCCAGTCCCTTCCATCAGAAGGGTCTCACCCTCTTACAATCTCTCCCCAGGCCTCCTATTCAGCTTCATTCGGCAGGCAGCCAGTAACGCTAAGGCTCGGAGGGCAAAGAAGGGCTTTGGCCGGCCAGGGATGGGGCGGGCCAGGGAAGAGAACAGAATCAAAGGAGCAGAACCCCCAGGCTGGGCTTCATCTCCGGGCCTTCCTCCCAGCCCCTGGCACATATCTGGAATGACAGCTGTTCTCCTTTGTACGTGTCTCCCAAGGGCCCCGCACACAGCAGGTGCTTAATGAAGAAACACTTGTGGGTTGGCGACCCAAAGTTCTGGAACCATGGATCAGATCGCCTCTGCCGCTGCTCCTAGAGGGGTATGGAGCCAGCCCCCACTCACAGTGCCTGTAACTTTCTCCTTATCACACCTCCCCCACACGAGCTGGTCCCTCCGTTTGAGGACAGAACTCTTTGCAACCTTGGCACTTAGCACAGTATTTGGCCCACAGTAAGTACTTTCTTTTCATTCATTCATTCATTTGCATTGGAGACTGGAAGGGACTTGAGAAACTGGGGGATTCAGGAACCTCAGAACGTTGGGCAGCTCTTGGCGTAGTCCAGCTTTCAGAAACTAAAAGCAGAAGCCAGATAAAATGTTCAACAAAAGCCAGAACAGGTCACAAGTCAGCCACTAGGATGTTTGGTTCAAAAAAGCCTCAGCTCACAAGCCCCCATCAGTGTGTTTACTTTTAATAGTCAGCCAGGTGACACAGCTCAAACCTGATGTCAGACAATGGCCTGAGGGAACCAGAGACCTCATTAGGAGTGCCTCTTGGTTCTAAAGAGCTTGGCACCCAGAGCGAAGAAACACCTGTCAGAAATAAGAGGCCACATACACAGCCATACCTGAAGGGACCAATACAGGTCACATTGCAAGGGGTTCTCCCCAGAGAAGGCTTCTGTAAGTCCATGATTAGGGAGGCTGCTTTTCTAAAATAAAAATCGATTTCTAAAAAGGCTTTGACTTTGACCTAACAGAGCATGGCAGAGCCTACTCTTTTTGTGAAGAAGAGAGAGCCCCATAGCTTTAGCACTCAAGGCATGAGTTGCCCCCCCAGCCACACATGTTCTTCATGCATGTGTCCTTCTGTACACGCTCCCCATCTGTGTCCACTTCCCATTTGAGAGTGGATATGTATTTGTGAGAGACATATGCAGGAAATGTTTGCTTGCAACTTTTTTTAGTAAGTGATTCAATAAATGCTTTTGCCCTAAACTGTGTCCCCTGGCTGACTATTAACCTCAGACCCCAGAGCTAAATCCAGTACTGCAGACACAGGCTAAGCAAGCCCACCAGGGCTGGACACTCCAAGGTCTTTATCATAACACCACTACCATAGTATAGCTTTTCCCACTTTGGCTCATATTACGGATTTCTATGGAGCTTGCAGTTCACCAAGACCCCCAGCTCCTTTTCAGACCATCTAAGTACCACTTCCTCCACCCTGTAGATGTGGATTGGGTTCAATCTTTCTGAACCCCCCAGTATAATAATATGACTTTGCATTTCTCCCCATCGAAGTGTTTCAATGTTTCAGCCTGGTGTTCTAGCCCACTGTGACCTTTGTGGAGCCTGGGTCATTCACTGAGTTAGCCGGCCTTTCCAACTTTATGTCGGCCGTACGTTTCATTCATCTGAGTGCTAATGATAAACCGCACAGGGCCAGGGACAGATCCCTGTGGTTTTCCACCAGAGACATCCTTCCAAACAGATCCAATGATCCGTCAACTAACTACTCTTTGTCTCTGCTCATTCAGCTAGTCTGAAATCCACCTAACTTACACTCTCATCTAGCTCACAATCTGAAAACTTGTTCACCAGAAGGGAATTGGTCAAACATAGAGGAATATTATATCTGACACATTCCTCCAATCTGCCAGCAAGAGAAGCATAGGAAGAAATAACTGAACTGATCCAAAGTGAAGTCAGCAGCAACAAGAAAACAACACGCGCCGTCACCGCAACAGTTTCAACAGGAAAAACAGTAGCGACAAAGCAACAATTAAAACCCGAAGCTTTGGGAGGTAAAGACCAAGGTCGGCTCCAAAGAAGGCCCCTCCCCCCACTTCTTGGCAGAGGTGGGGGAGGGGGCGCCGTAGGTGCGAAAACTGCACATAACGTCAGACTTGTAATCCAGACAAATGGGCCTTCTCTCTGCTCCTCAGACAACAGCCTCATCTCCCACCTCTGGGCCTTTGCAATGGCTGCCCCTCCTTACCTCCACCTCTTGGAATCCCTCCCTCCCTTCAAGAAGGAGCTTAGGTACCATCTTCTACAGGAAGCTGCCTGTGCCTGCTGCAACCAAGGGCCAAGTGCCCTCCCTCCCAACTGCCTTGCAGCTTTCTGCCCGGTTATCTATTTACCCTGTGGTCTCTCTCTCTCTGTCTGTCTCTCTCCCTCTGTCTCTCTCTCTGTCTCTCCATCTCTCTGTCTCTGTCTCCTCCCCCTCCTCTCTCTGTCTCTGTCTCTTTCTCTCTCTCTGGTTGACTGCCACATATGTATAAAAACTCTCCGAAGGCAGTGACAGTCTCTTTTTGTCTCAGTATTTCCTACTCCCAGGAGCAAGTGATAGGCCCCTATTAATCAATCAACAAGTATTTATGACAAGGATAATTACACTGTGTAGTTACAATGAGCAAGCGTGATCCCAAAGAGAGAGGACAATTCAATTCCTCTGTGAGGAGGTGGGGGGCTATGGGTGCGGAACACAGCACGTCCTTCAGTCGTAAGTGAGGTTCCGGTTTTGTTCAACAGCTTCCTTTTTTATTCTCTGTTAAAAGGGGTGGCTCTTTGTGGGGGGGATGATACGCTGGCAGATAAAAAGGAGAGAAAAACAAAAACTGATTAAAAAAGGGGTGGGTTTTTTTTAATTAAACAAGTCTTAACTTCTCTACTACATAGCTGCTTTCATGTGGACCACCTCACCTTATCCTCACATCCGCTGCTAGTCAAGACAGGCTACTATCCCGAAAGGGAGCAAATATGTAGATCTATGCATATAGACTGCTGTCTACACCAGCCACAGCCCCAGACATAGACAGAGACATAGCCATAGGCACAGATATGCGGGTAGTACTCTCTCTCTCTCTCCATATATATGCATATATATGTATGTATGTATGTATGTGTGTATGTGTGTGTATATGTATGTATATGTGTATATATGCACTATATGTCAAGAGCTCACGGTTATATAGCTAATCAGGCAGGGGAGGCGGGAGCCGGGATTGGAACTCGAGCCTTCCGACTCCGGGGAAGGGGGTCTCTCCTCACTGTAGATCCCCAAGCACCCTCACAATTTTGTCTTTTCTGTCTCCCCCAGCATGCCAGGGGCAGTGGAAGGAGCACATCAGGAAGTCAATCAATACTGACTTATTCTTACACTGAGCTTCTGAGGCAGCGGAGGCCAAAGTGGGCTCCCAGAAATAAGACCTGGGATCAAGTTCAGCCTCTGACACCTACTGGCCGAATGACCCTGGGCAAGTCATTAACCACCTCAGTGACCCGGTCATCCCTCTAAGACCGTAAAGTGGAGAAAAAGTGGCGATCTGCATGGCAGAGGAAGTGTTCTCCTACTGGAGCTTCCCCAGCCAAGGGTGTGAGTCAAGGGCCAGGCCCCTTCCCTAAATTGAAGAACGTGGTATCTTTAAAGATGGCAGTATTGTCTAATCGAGAGACTCTGGCTTGCCAAAAGAGCTGAGAAGAGGATTTAACCCATTAACTGCTACCAGAGGACCTTCTCATAACCAAAGGATACCAGAGGCACCCTGGCATAATGGATAGTGGGGACGACCCTGGGCTGCCCCAGGCAGCTCTCTCTCACTCCAAGCTGCAGAACCAGGTGCCAAGGGGCACTGCCTGGGAGTTCCTCATGGGGGGGAAAGGGGGGATGAAAGTCCTGGTTCCGACATTCCTCAGCTGTTCAATCACCAGTAAGTCACTGAACCACCCTGGACCCCACTTATTGATGAGCCATCAGGAAAATGGGGCTAAGAGAACAATGGAGCTTAGAGCGAGAGAGGAACCATGGAGACCAGTCTAATCAGCTCATTTTACAGATGAGGAAACTGAGGCAGGCCTGGGTTCAATGACTTGCTCAAGGACACACAGCTAGGAATTGGTGGGAAGCCAGGGTTTCTGATGCTAAAAGCAGTGTCTGACTCACTGGGAAGGGAATAAAACATTCACTAAGCCCCCACGACGTGCCAGGCACTGTGCACCCTTGACAATTGTGATCTCATCCAATCTTCCCAACAACCCTGCGAGGGAGCTGCTGTTATGATTCCCATCTTATGGATGAAGAAACTGAGGCTAACAGGAGTTAAGTGACTTGCCCGGGGTCACCCAGCTGGATTTGAACTCAAGTCTTGCTGACTCCAGAACCCAGGCTCTGTCAGCAGCCTCTACACATTGACCAAGCACTTTCTTTTCTTTCTTTCTTTTTTTTTGGCTAGGCAATGGGGTTAAGTGACTTGCCCAGGGTCCCACAGCTAGTGAGGCTGGATTTGAACTCAGGTCCTCCTGACTCTAGGGCCAGTGCTGTATCCACTGCACTGTCCCGACCAAGCGCTCTGCAGAGGCATCTAGGAGCAGGCAAGGGGGCCTGGGAAGCCTCCACTCCCACTCCCCTCACTGGGCAAGACAAGGAGACATCTCCGCTGGCTTGCCCCACACCGCTGTCCCTCCCGCCTCCCCAGGCCCCTGAGCAGCAGGGCAGGCGGAGAGGGGGGTCTCCTAACGATTCTCCAGCTCGCGGCTCGTCCTGGAAATGGAGGCTCCCAAGGCGCTACCACCAATGAGCTCTCGAAAGCGGCCTGAGCGGAGGGGACAGGATTCCAGGGCTGCCGAAGGCTCCCTCCCTGCTGGGGGATGGGGGTGAGGGGCCGCTGGGCCTGCTCTCCACCAGAGGGACGAGTCTGGGGAGCTGGGGGTGAGAGACGCCCCGGAACAGCCAAACGAGCCCCAGCTCTGGAGTCAGAGGCCCTGGGTTCAAATCCTGCCTGCCTCAGCCTCCAAAGTCTCTTCTGGCTCGAGACCCAGGAGCCTGTGACTTGTTCCGCTCGGTTTCGGAGGGCAGAAGCCGGAGTCGACTCCAAGGAGGCTAATCGAGGCCAGATGTAGAGAAGGCCCTGGCAGAGAGCCCGAGCGCTGTCAGGAGGACGCAACGCGGTTAGCGGGGCCCAGCTGGAGAACGGGGGAGGCCAGGCACAGGAAGACGCAGAGCTCTGAAGAAGAAAGAGCAAACAGAGGCGGCCAGCGGAGATCCCACCATCAGCCCAATGGGAACCGGGATGCTGCAGAATGGAGGGTTTTTAAGGAACCTACCGGGCTGGGCAGAGCAGACCCCCAGGGAGCCCACTGCTCCTGGGTTGTGCGGGCTGGGTAAGGGCCTGAGCCGCCGACCAGGCTCGCCCATCGGGCCCATTTCATGGATGAGGGAGCTGAGGCCCAAGGCACGGGGCCTGCAGTGAGCTGGGGCGGAGCTCAGGCCCCCAGACTCCCAGGCATCCTCTCACGGCCCCTCCCTAATCACTTTGCAGACTGAATGACGTCCCTGAACCATCAATCATCCTTCCTTCCCCTAAGGACCCGCCAGGCACGGGCAGAAAACAGCTTGAGGGGGGTCTCTCAACTTGAGGGCCTCCCAGCGGCTCCTCGGGTCCCCACGTGGGGCCAGTCACGCAACCGAGAAGCATGGATCTAGCGCCTGCTTCATGCTGCTCCTGCAGGCTCCGGCCCCCCGCCTCGCCACAGGCTTGCTGGGTGACTGTGGGCCAGGCCCTTTCCCTCTCTGGGCCTCGGTGGTCTCCGAGGCTTCGCGTGGCCCTAAATGCTAAGACTCTGAAAAGTCACCGACTTCCCAATGCCCGCTGCACACTTTACATGCCGTGTCTTGACATTCAAGGCCTCCCCCGGCTGTTCTCCTGGCTGCCTCTCCAGCCTCAGCCCCCCGAGAGTCCAAAGCTGTGCCAGTCTTCTCCTTTTCCCTTGGCGACCCAGAGGGCCAACAGCTGGAGGCTTTAGGGGCAAGGGATCCCTGCCAGGGCTTCTCCTGCCGCCCCCCAGCACTTGAAGGATTCTAGAGGGTGGAGGGAGGGAGCTGCGCCCAGGACGACCTGCCAACGCCCTGTTTCTTGCTGACTCCAGGAAGGAGGCAGGCCGGGGTGCCCTGTGTCATAGATGGGGCCCAGAGGTCAGGAACCGGAGCGAGCATTGGCAGAGGGCTTGACAGAGATCAGCTCACTTCAACCCCACCACCCTGGGAGGCGGCCCGTCATCAACCGCACTTGACAGATGAGGACGCCGGGCTTAGCTCCATTTATCCAGGACGTTTATCTAGTTACGGACAGACCTGTTTGCATACTGTGTCCCAGGGCCAGTCTTATGCCTCTTTTTGTAACCCCAGTGCCTGGCACACAGTAGGCGCTTAATAAGTTCTTGAGGACTTGATCTGATTAAGAAGGAGAGGTGAAATCACTTGCCCAG
>NW_020950172.1:9574724-9584904 GCF_900497805.2 Vombatus ursinus | reverse complement strand
AAGTCAGAGCTGGGAGGGAGCTTAGAACAGGGGGAAGCCAGAGCTGGGAGGGGGCTGAGAACAGGGAAAGTCAGAGCTGGGAGGGGGCTTAGGAAAGGGGATGTCAGAGCTGTGAGGTGGCCTAGGAAAGAGGATGTCAGAGCTGGGAGGGGGCTCAGAGAATGGGATTCCAGATCTGGTGAGAGTCTGGAAAGGAGAATGCCAGAACACTGGACTTCCAGCTCTGGAAAGACCCTCCTCCAGAGGGGAAGTGACCTGGCCAAGCAAAGTGAGAAAGAGAAAGGGAGCCCTCACGAGAGGCAGGGGCAGGGGCTGAGCCCCCCAGGCTGTCTGGCCTCAGCGTCCCCCCTCCAGTAACCCACGGAAGAGCAGTGCCCACCCACCCCGGGCACCCTGAGGACAAAGCAAACAGAGTGGCCCAGAGACACCTGGATACTGGTCCTGGCATCACCCCCTCCTCCCTGGGGAGGCCAGGAGATACTTGGAGAGAGCTCTGGACCTGAGTTCAAATCCTAGTTCTGTCGCTTACTGGGCAAGTCACTCCCTTCTCCAGGCCTTGTTTCCTCCTCTGTAAAATGACAGGCCTGGCCTTTGGGATTCCCTTCCAGACCGAGAGCTAAGTTCCTGGGAGGGGGGAGCCCCTGGGCCTCAGTTTCCCTTCTATGACAGGGCCACTGTGCCTCAGACATTACATTCTGTCTCCTACCTCCAAGCGTTTGCCTTGGCTATTCTCCACGCCCTCCTCACAGTTGCCTCTTAGAATCCTTCATATCCTCCAAGGCTCAGCCCTGCCTGACCTGACATGACATCCCCCACCTGCAAGCCTTTGCACGTCAGTGCCCCAGGATATTCTGCAAGACTCAGAGGGGAGCCGGGGCACCTCAGCAAAGGGAATTCCCTACGCTAATGACATCATGGGTCCAGACCAAAAACATCTAGGAGGGAAAGTGGACATGACATCTATCACTTGAGAAATGACTGAAAAACCCCAAGGCCTATGACTCTAAAGGAAAGGCCCAGCACAGCCTCTGCACGGCTCCAGAGGACAGAAGAATGTCCCCCTCTTCTCAGACAGGCGGGGAGCCAGGGGTACAGAATGGGACATACACCCTCATCCGACACGTTTGGCTTAGCTTTGATTCTTTCTTTTGAGGGAAGGGTCCAGGGAAGGTAATGGAGAAAGAAGTAAAAATGCCATAAAAAAAATCATTAAAATCACCAATAAAAACAATTACAAAATGCCTCTTTTGTCCAAAGGGACCCCCCCTCACTTTCCCAGTTCGTCTTTCCAGCGCCGCAGTCACCTGGGATCCCCAGCCCCTGGTAGCGGCTTCTCTACCCTTTTAGGCCCTGGACCCCTCCGGCCCTCTGGCTGGGGAAGCTTGTGGACCCTTCCTCAGAATCAGGCTTTGGAATTCATAAAAGAAAGCATGTCGGATTACAAAAGAAATCGATATTGAAAGAAAGACATCATTGTTTTCCCAACCAAGCTCACAGGCCACCTGAAATCACGCACCATCCTCCCTCCTCAAAGTTAAGAGCCTCAGAATGTAAGCTCCCTGAGGTCAGACCATGCTAAGTGGCATTGCACTCTCATTGCTGAGTCTAGCTTATACAGACTAGGTGTTTAATAAATACTGGTTGAATTAAGAAAGCAAGCATTTATTAATCACCTACCCTGTGCCGGGCACCGTGCTCCTCACTGAGACACACAAAAAAAGAAACAGTTCCTTCCCTCAAGAGGATTATATTCTACTGAAAGAGATGACATGCACACATGGAAATATACCGAACAACCACAAAAAAAGAAACAGTTCCTCCCCTCAAGAGGATTACATTCTACTGAAAGAGACACGTACACATGGAAAAATACTGAACAAAAAAAAAAGAAACAGTTCCCCCTGCTCGAGGGGATTACATTCTACTGAAAGAGACAACACGCACACATGGAAATATACTGAGAATAAAAACAAGACAGGTTGGGCCCTCCCATGGGCACTGGCATTAGGGGCAATCAGGAAAGGCTTCATGGAGGCGGTGACGCTGGAGCTGAGCCCTCAAGGTAGAAGGGAAGGCAGAGGGAAGCAGGGATGCATTCCACACCCGGGACACAGCAAAGGTACAGAGAGGGCAGCCCATCAGTCACGCCCCTGAAGATGGGTTCCCCCTCCTTCAGACGGCCCCTCCACAAGCGGGGGTCGGCCAGCCGCCCTCCTAGCTGTAGATGCCAACATCCCTCTCCTGCCTGAGCCCCCCCAGGGCCCCCCACCCCGGCTCATCCTGTCTACAGAGGGAGCGCCAGCCCGAAGAGGCTCCCCCCCCCCCTCCGCCCCCCCCCCCCCCCCCCGGCAGCAGGCCTTGCTAACTAACGGTCTTAACAGCGGGAAAAACCCAGAGGAAAAGACAGTGCTGCCAACTGGGTCAGGACCAAAGGCATGCCATCAAAATGGATTTTCTGGAAAATATAAGCTAGTCATTCACCCTAAGAGTTTTTACTGGAGGCAAAAAATAGTCTACTCTTTCTGAGGCGGGAAGGCAAGGAGTCCCGAGCTATCTCTGGTCTTCCTCTCCCGTCTTTATTAGTGAATCTGGACACACAGAAGACTCAATGAAAAACTCAAGGCCCCTAAGCAGCCCTGGCGTCTCATTTCCTCGTAGCTTTCATTTCGCAGAAGGGGCCTGTCTATTCTCCCAAGGCCGCGGAAGCAGGGATCCGACCACATTCCAAGGCAGAGGGCACCTAGCTTCGGGCCCCCGGCTTCGAGAATTAAGACCATCCCCCAAAGGAAACTGAGTCACAGGCTCTGCCGGAGCTGTCAGCCACATCACCAGGAGGCCATGTCCAAGGAGAGCAGGGAGGCAGCTGAGCCAGGGAAGGAAGACAGGACCTTCCCACATGGGGATGATGAGTATCCTCACCTGTAAGAGGAGCTGTGCTGCGTGCTAGGGATTCTAGAAGGAGGCATCAGGCAGTCAGTCAACAAGCATTTATTAAGCACCTACTGTGTGCCAGGCACTGCCCTAAGTAAGCACTGGAGATGCAAAGAAAGGCAAAAACCATTCCCTGCCCTCGAGAAACTCCCAGTCTAACGGAGGAGACAATGTGCAGAGAGATAATAGAACGTGTAAGATATACCCAGGGTAAACACAAGCTCATCTCCGGGGGACGGCGGCCCAGAGGGGGCAACTCCAAAAGATTTCCTGCCCAAGGTGGGCTCTGAGCAGTGGTCAGGGAAGCCAGGAGGTGGACCCTGAAGGCCTTCAGGATGCAAAGGCCTCGAGAACAGAGATAGAGGGCCTGAGGAGGGGAAGAAGACTGGCAAGGCCTCTCAAAGTCAAACAGAAGACTCTCTATGAGATTCTAGAGGTAACAGGGATTTGTGGACGTAGGCAGAGTAGGGGGGTGAGCCTCAGAGAAGGGTCTTTCTCAGAGTCACCGAGCTGGTATGTGACTAATCAGAACCAGTATCTGAACCCCTTTTTTCCCAAAGCCAACATCAGGCCTCTTTCTGCAGCGGCACCTGAGGAGCACTGGGTTTGGAGGCAGGAAGGCCCGGGTTCAGATCCCGCCACAGTCACTTCTGAGCCCTGCACCCCGGGCGGTCCCCTAAGAGAAGAAGCTACAGAGATGCTAGGGAAAGTGGCAACCTGCCATGGAGGAGGGAGATTCCTCCCACGGGAGCTACAGAATCCCAGGCCCAGGCCCTTTTCTGGTCCCCTTTTAAGTTTAGCTTTTGCACATCAGGCAGAAATTATCATCCCATTTTACAGAAGAAGAAACAATGGGTCAATAAGCAGTTATAAGTGCCTACTGTGTGGAGCAGCTTGAGGCCCAGGGAGGGGAACCTGCCCTGAGCCACAGGAAAGCGGTGGGAGCGGAATTCAAACTCAAGTCTCTCTGTCTCCCAGTCCAACTCTCTGCCCGCCTGTGGGTCCTCCAAAACTCACAACAGACCTGGCTGGAAAAAAGGCTGAAAAGTCTGTGAGGCAGCTGGGGGGGGGAGGGAGGAGAGAGGAGGAGGAAGGGGGAGAGGAAGGGGGAGGGGGGAGGGGGGAGAGGAAGGAGGAGGGGGGAGAAGGGGAGCAAAGGGGAAACTCCTCCCCAGTCACAGCTCCCGGCCTCGGCCCTCCTGCCTTCCTTCCCTCCCAGGAATCCCCCCAGCTGCCGCCAGGAGCCTGCCAAGGGATGGCTTGCTATACATATGCTGGGGCTCTGTCGTTCACAGTCACAAAGACAGGCCCAGAAAGAGAAACAGCCCGGGATCCAACCCCCCCTTCAAGGCTCCACCTCAAACCGGGAGACCACGGCCGTTATCCTGGCCAAGTCGCTTGTTTTACAGGTGAGGAGACTGAGGCAGAGATGTCACAAGATGACTGGACCCTAGGTCCAGAGCTGGTGGGACCTTGGAAGTCGCCCAGTCTGACCCTCTCGTTTGTCAGACAGGGACACTGAAGCCTGGTTTCAAGCGGCTTGTCAAATAGGTGGCAAGTGGAAGAAGCAGGGTTCAAACCCAGGACCTCAGACTCCTGCCCAGTGCTTTGCTCACAGCCAGTCCAGAGGCAGATTTCCAACGCGATAACAATCACTAGCATTTCTAAGCCCTGGAAGGTTTGCAAAGCGCTCTTTACATGTGTTATCTACTTTGATCCCCACACAAACAACCTGCTCCTGTTATCCCCATTTTACAGATGGGAAAACTGAGGATGGTAGCATGAATCGTAACAAACCATTCCAGTCAAGCGAAACAAATCAACACATCGGCCCATCAGAAAACACATGCCTCATTCTGCCCCCGGAGTCCACCGCCTCCCCGCCATCCCCACGGGGAGGCAACGCGCTCCATTCTCCAGTACTCGGAAGTCACTCTGGCCACCGCCTTCAGCAGGGATCTCACGTCCTGCAGCGGCACTGTCCTTTACGGCACTGTAGTCATCCTACAAGGGCCGGCTCTTCAGCGGACACTTTGGGTGGCGTACAGGAAGGGGAGAAGAATTTGGTTCAGAATGGGCTGCTCGGCAGGTAATGAACCCCCCATCACTAGGAGTGTCCCAGAAGAGCCGGGGACCTCTCGTTAGGGGTTCCTGCAATGGGCAGAAGGTTAAACGACATGACCCAAGGTCCCTTTGGACCACAGCCCCCCAGGTGGGTCACTTCCCTGGCCTGGGCCTCAGTTTACCTCCTCTGTAAAATGATGAGGTCAGACAAGATGCCTCTGAAGCCCTGACCAGGCAATTTGCATGACCTCTAGATCAGCTCTCCTGGATCTGGGCGGCCCGGCCTTCCTCCCTCAATCCGCCCTCTGCCTCAGCAGGTAACAGAGGTCTCAGGGGAGGGCCCCCCCACCCCCCAGGCGCCAAACCCTCCGAGAGCGGCAGATGGGCTAGGAAGAACGGCCCTAATTAAAACAGAGCTCCCAAATCATTAGCAAAATGGTGGCAAAGAGAGTTTATTAAAGCGGGAGGCCCGGGGGAGGGCTGAGGAGAGGAGCTCAGGGCTGGAAGGGACCTTGGAGAGTGTCTATACGCAGCCTCACTTCGGGGAGGAAGAAAGGAGGCCTTGGGAGGCCCGGGGGATGGCAGCGATGGTGGGAGGGGCCACCTCATTTACACAGATAGCATCCATCCCTCCATCAGCCTGTGCCAGGCCCTGGGCTAAGCAAAAGCCAGGCCGGGTTCTCACGGAGCTTCCGATTCAAGGGGGAAGACACCGTGCGGGCGGGCAGACAGACAGACAGACAGACACAAAGCAAGCTCTAGGCGGGAGGGGGAACAGGCTGGAATGGGGGGTGGAAGGCTGCCTACAGCAGGTGGGATTTTAGGCTTTAGAGTTGGAAAGACATCTTAGGATACAGAACACGGGATGGCAGAGCTGGGAGGAAGCTTACAACCTAGAACATCAGAGTTTGGAGGGGCCTCAGAACAGGGAGTGTCAGAGCTGGGAGGAACCTTAGAATAGGGAGTGACAGGGCTGGAGGGGCCCTAGGACAGGGAGTGTCAGAGCTGGGAGGGAGCTTAGAACAGGGGATGTCAGAGCTGGGCGGGGCCTCAGAACAGGGAGTGTCAGAGCTGGGAGGGGCCTCAGAACACGGAGTGACAGGGCTGGGAGGGGCCCTAGAACAGGGGATGTCAGGGCTGGGAGGGGCCTTACAGCCGAGCTCTACCCCCACCCCCACCCCTCCTTATTATTCCGATAAAGAAGCTGCAGCCTCTGGCAGGGCAGGGTCTTTAAAGGGCTGCCAATCTCCCCAGCAAGGAGAGAGTAAATCATGGCAGATTCATTTCAAAAATCCGTCCTGGGCAGAGGGGAAATCCCTGTGTGGTTACTCTTCACTTGCCAAGACCTGCATCAGGGGCTGGAGCTCTTCTCTGACTGTGGCATTTGATGTCTGTGAGTGCTGATCCTCCGCAGGGTGGGGCCTACGTGTGCCGGCATCTTGGGAAGCAAGGAGGCGAGAAAGCCCAGAGCTGGCCGCTGGCCGGCGCTTAGAAAACAACCCAGCCCTCGATGCGGTTACCAAGCCCGAAGCGCTCCCTTTGCCCAGGCGGTCATCGCAGCTCACCTGGCCAGCCCTTCCCCCACCGTTCTCTGCAGGCACCAGAAAGCTCTGGGTGGGGCTCCTGAGGTCTTCAGCCTTCCTTAGAGGCCTGCACCTGCCTCTGAAGGACCAGCTGGGTGACCCTGGGCCAGGACAGCTAAATGTGTGACCTGGCTCTCTGCCCCTTTGGGCAAGTCTCCTCCCCCTTCCCAGGCCTAAGCTTCCTCCTCTGTATAGCGAAAGGGTGCCAGCTCTATACACTAGGAGCCTATGAATCCAGCCACCAGGCAGGTGACCAGCTCTGGATCTGCCAGAAGCTGCAGTAGGGCCCCAGTGCTGTAAATGGCAGCTGGTCCCCACCCCCAGGGAGGCATGAGAATGGACCTCAGAGAAACCAAGCCCGTTCCCTGGCTGCCCGCCAGGTCATCAGCTTCCTCCAGAAAAGCCTTCCAGGAACAGGGTACTATGGGGCAAGCAGGAACAGGGAGGGGGGAGCTCTCACCTTGGAACTCCACCGGCAGAACCTGCTCCTGAACAAATACTGAGGCTGGCTGGAGAGTCTGGGGGACAGGACTGTGCCCGGGGCCGGCAGCTCTCCGGAATGGAACCTGCCAAGGGAGGCCCAGCTTGGGGAGAGGGGGAGGGGGTGGACGGCACGTCAGGGATCGACCGGGACGCCCTGAACACATCCTGGCTCAGTTTCCCACGCTGCCAGCCTGCTCCCCCCAGCAGCCCAGGTCTGGACAGAGCCAGCAACTTCTCAGAGCTGGAAGGGATCTGGGAGGCCAGCAAGCCCAAGCCCTTCATTTTACTGGGGAGGAAACTGAGGTCCTCAGAGGAAAGGTGACTTGCCCAAGGTCATCACTGTGATAAATCCTATTAATACAGAGCTATTGCAACTCAGCTGGATTGGAACCCAGGCTTTCAGACTCCCAATTCCATTGCTTATTGTCAATGACCAGTCATTTCTCCATCACCAGATAAGCTCCCCGAGGGCAGGGCTTGCTTCTGTTTCTTATTTCTAGTTTCGGCTCTTGGCACAGTGCCTGGCACATAACATGAGCTCAATGAGGGCTTGCGGATTGACGAGAATCCACAGGCTGGCTCCTGGCATTCCACAGACACGTGGCGGTCGGATGAAAACAGGAACAAAGCTGGGTTCCAAACCCAGCTCTGCCTGCTGGGGGACCTTGGACAGGGAACGTGAGCTCCAGGGCCTTCACCCTGCTCACCCTCCCCAAATCGTCACCAGGAGGGCTCAGCGGACCCCAGGGCACCTGCCCAGCCCCCTCCCCCAGGAATCTGCAAGTGGGGGTAAGGGAAGGGGGCTCCCAGGCTGGCAGGAGGCCCCCGCCTGGTTCCCTATTTGCAGTTACTTGAATAAAAAGAAATTCTTTTTTTCTAGGTCACAGGAGCATCATGAATCAACTTCTTTGTCATGTGAAAAATATTTTATTACTGTGAGTTACTCTAATAGCTGGGGAAAGGACCACAGTGCCCGGCTGGTTCGGCTGCCTGGCTTTAGGCGAGGGCTTTGACAGGCAGGGGGCTGTGGCAGAAAGGGCAACAGATCCTGTGCCGAGGACCATCCAACAGGTACGGCCCACGCGACCTGGAGCAAGCGGCCTGGCCCCTCCCTTTCCTCCTCTGTCAAAGGAAAAAGATGGGCCAAGTGGCCTCCGATGGCCCTTCTATGAACCGCCTCTATCAGAGGAAGGAGAAAACTCTCTTTGGCCTGAGCTCCTGCAGCATGGGCCCACTACAGAGGGCCGAGAGGGAAGGGAGGGAGGGAGGGAGGGAGGAGGAAGGAGGAAAGGAAAGGAAGGCAAGGAGGGAGGAAGGAAGGGAGGGAGGGAGGAGGAGGGAGGGAGGAAAGGAGAGAGGGAGGAGTAGGGAGGAAGGGAGGGAGGGAGGAGGAGGGAGGGAAGAGGGAGGAAAGGAGAGGAAGGAAGAGAAGGAGGGAGGAAGGGAGAGAGGGAGGAGTAGGGAGGAAGGAGGGAGGGAGGGAAAGAAAAAGGAAGGAAAAGAAGGAAGAAAGGAAGGAATGAAGGAGGGTGGGAGGAAGAAAAGAAGGAAAGAAGGAAGGGGGAAGGGAAGGATGGAGGGAGGAAGAAAAGAAGGAAAGAAGGAAGGAGGGAGGGAGGAAGAAGGGAGGGAGGAAGGAAGGAAGGAGGAATGAGGGGGGAGGGAGGGAGGCTCCCATATAGGGCAGCTCCCATAGGCTGGGGCTGGGAGCAGCAGAGCCAGGGGCCCCAGAGGGTTGGCATTCTAGGTGAACACGCCCTCAGATGCCATTCGGCAGGAAGGAGGTACCTTCAGGCTTTCAATGAGTTTCCAGAGACAAGCCATTTAAGGACAGTGAGTGACTGGGGAGCTGGCCTCCTGCCTGCTCTCCGGTGGGATCACAAGGGGCCTAGCTCAGAGGTCACCCAGGCCAGCCCTTCATTTACAGAGGAAGACACTGAAGCCCAGAGACAGGAAGTCACAGGGACCAGCGCCCCCATTCTACAGATGAGGAAGTGTAAGTGACCAGACCAGCCAGCCCCTTCATTTTTCTGGGGAGGAACCCTGACGCCCAAGAAAGGCAGGTGACTTATCCAAATGCACGCAGAGAATAAGATCAGATCTGTTTCCCCACGCAGCCCTGGAAATAACAGCTGTTTTATCACCCATCTCTATCTGTTTCTCTCTCTCCCCATCTACCTGTTTCAGGGCTCCCCAAGGGCTATAGGAGCTAATGCAAATTCCTTCCCCTGCATTCAAGGCCCTTTGCAAACAAACACCGTCCCCTCCCAACATCCATCATTCTGGGCCCCTGCCCACCATCAGGGGATGTGAGATTGGGGTCAGGAGGCCTGAACTGGAACCCTGGCTTTGCCACTTACTGGGGGAATCTCTCCATCTCTCCCACTGAGGGGGTCAGACTGGAGGAGGGGTCGTCACAGGTCCCTTCACAGATTCATGGCTTTCAGAGCACAAAATAACCAACCACAATGAAATACAGCAATCTTGATCAAAATATTTTTAAAAAACGAAGTCAGGGCCCCAGGTTCGGAAGCCCTGAACCTTTTATTTCAAGGTCCCTCCCAGCTCTGAACCCACCTGGCACTTTACCACCTCCACACCTTTACTACTCTCTTTCCTGCCTCCCACATTAACCCTAGATGCCGTCCATCCCTTTAACCAGTGAAAAACATCCTACATCCTAAGCAAGGCCCTGTCAAAGCACCTCTCGATCACTCCTTCACTCAAGAATCAGTTTTGCCAATCACCAAATGAGGCCGACGGCCTTATAAGCCCATTATAATAGAACAGAGCTGGGAGGGCCCTTAGAACACAGGGCAGCACAGGACCTCATCGTCACCTAGTCTCGCCCATATGGGAAAGATTGTCGGGGGACATTCTGGGAGGGGCCTTAGAACATGGAAGTGAGGGCCCCAAAGGCCCTTGGAGCACAGAATGCTGATCTGGGAAGGACCTTAGAATGGGGGTTGCCAGAACTGGGAGGGCCTTATAACACGGAATATGGCGGTGAGACCTTAGAACTTGGAATGTCAGGGCTGGAAGGGGCCTTAGAACAGGAAAGGTCAGATTTAGTGGCTCCGCATTCTAAACTCCTCCTGTGCGGGTCTGACCTTCTTTAA
>NW_020950172.1:9573189-9574624 GCF_900497805.2 Vombatus ursinus | reverse complement strand
GGGACGGCACACCTCAGCCTAGGCCAGGGGATCGGGAGTCCCACCAAGCTGGAGACGAGGGGAGGGGGGAAGAAACGGCATGGGGAGGGCTGGCCTCCAAAGAGGAACCTAGATCAGGGAAGGTGTGGACATATGGAAAAAATCACAGAGGAAGAAAGAAAAACCCTTCCCAGATTTTCAGATATCTCGTGGCTGCAGCAGCTTTGGGGGCCTCCCCGCCCCCCCCCAATTTATTCTCTCCCTGGCTGAACGGGCTTCATGAAGAGGGAAGGGGGAGGGGACGGTGAAGTCTGGAGTTGCACAGGAGAAAATGAGTTCATGGGGCTGGTGGGGGCAGGCACACACACGCTCACACACACACGCTCACACACACTCACCTGGGAGTGTGCAAGGAGACACGGGCTCAGCCCAGGGAGCCAAAGAGGTCTCAGAAGACTGCAAAGCAGGCACGGGCGACTCAGCCCCCGTTTCACGAACCTACTGCTCCCCACAGACCCCTTTCTGCGAATCCGGAGTTGAGGTTACCCCGATAAGTAGAGAAATGGTCCAAGAGGCTGAAGAGGGAGAAGGTTCTCCCCCTACACCCACCCCGCTCCCAGGTGGCGGGTCCAGCCCTAACACCCCCCCCCAAAAAAACTTAAAGGGCAAAGACTGCTAGAGGGTCACATCGTGTTATCCTTCTCCCTGTACGGCGCCCACCCTCATCCCCCCCAAAAGGACTGCAGAGGGACCAGGGAGCTACAGAGAAAAAGAGGGGAGAGGGGAGAGGGGAGAGGGGAAAGAGAAGGAGGGAGAGAGGGAGAGAGAGGGAGAGGGAGAGAGGGAAAGGGAGGGAGGGAGAGAGAGAAGAAAAGGAGGCGAGAAGAAAACATTAGAGGAGGACGGTTCGGCGCCTGGACTGGAATCTCGTTGGGGGAGGGGGGGAATTCAACTAAACCCTAAGCCCCACCGTCGCCTCCAGCCCCGGCCTGGGATCCCCCAGTCCTCTGGGCCACCGAGTGAGGAGCGCACGCAGGGGATTGATCTGGGGGGGCCTGGCGGCGGCTGGGACGGGGCGGGGCCTGGGGTGAGGGACCCCGCCATGTGAGTGTGTGTTTGTGTCTCTCCAGGTCGGGAGACGGTGCACGGTTGTGTTTGTGGTGTGTCCCGCTCGGTGTTGAGTGTGGGAATGCGCAGTGTGTGCGGCTCTTGTGAGAGATGTACGAGTGTCTGCGTGTGCTGCGGTCGGTGTGCATGGCTGGAGTGTACTCAAGTCGTGCGCGGTCTGTCGCTGTTGTGCATCCGTGTTGTGAATCTACGTGGAGGTGAGTCGGTGTACACGGGGGGCGCGTGCAGAAGTTGTGCGCGTGTGTGCGTGTGTGTGGTGAGTGTGTGTGGTGAGTGTGTGCGTGTGTGTGTGGTGAGTGTGCGTGGTGAGTGTGTGCGTGTGTGTGTG
>NW_020950172.1:9568799-9573089 GCF_900497805.2 Vombatus ursinus | reverse complement strand
TGTGGTGAGTGTGTGTGGTGAGTGTGTGCGCGTGTGTGGTGAGTGTGTGTGTGTGTGGTGAGTGTGTGCGCGTGTGTGGTGAGTGTGTGCGTGTGTGTGGTGAGTGTGTGCGTGTGTGTGCGTGTGCGTGTGTGTGAGTGTGTGCGTGTGCGCGTCGGCGAGGATGCTGGGAGCGTGCACAAGTTTGCGCGCGCGCGCGCGCGTGTGTGTGTGTGTGCAGGCGGGCAGGGCTCCGCTCGGCTCGGCTCTCCTTACCTCGGGGCAGTCTAGACTCTCCCGGGCTCTCTGCGCACTCTCGCTCCGCTCGGGGCTCGGGGCTCGGGCTCTGCGGGGGGCCCTAGCCCGGGCCGGCGCGAGCTCCGGGGCCTCGCGCGCACATGGCTCCCAATTCTATGTAGCAACAATGTTGCCGATCCTTTGTTGTCACGTGACTCGGCGCGCCCTCCCCTGCGCCTCGGGGGACGGGCCGCGCGGGGCTGCCGGGGTTGCCGGGGCTGCCGGGGCGGCGGGCTCCACTCGGGCCACACACGGGCCCAGGGCAGGGAGGGCGGGGCCTCCGGGACCTGCGGCGGCGGCGGCGGCGGCGGCGGCGGCGGCTGCTGCTCCGCGCCCGGCGTCCGCGCCTCCGATTGGAGCCCGGGAGGCCGAGAGGGGTTCCTGATTGGAGGAAGAGGACAAGGGTGTGTGCGCGCTTGTGTGTGTGCGTGCATATGTGTGTTTGTGCGTGTGTGCACATGTGTGAGTGTGCGCGCGCGTGCAAATGTAGATAGGTGCTTGTGTGCGAGGGTTTGTCGGGGGGGGGGCGGAGAGGGGGAGGGGGGGGGGGAATGGGGGATGCGGGGGGGGAGATGGGGTGGAGGTGGGTGGGTTTTGTCTTGGCTCCTGGGGGAGGGGGCGCCGCCTCTCTCCTCCTCTTTGGCCTGCCCGGGTCCTGATGGAAGAAGAAGGAAGCAACCGAGGGGAAGATGTTGGAGAGGATCCCAGGGCTGGAGAGCGGGCCGTCGGGACTTCTTTCCTTCCACCTCCAGCATTCATTTGGTCAGGCAGTAAACACTGAGTAAGCGCCTGCTGTGTGCAGAGAATGGCATTCTGCCCTAATGGACCTCCCGGTCAAACGGGGGGGACAAGACACCAACATCGCTCACGGTAGTCATAATAACCGGCATTGATTTAGGGCTTTCAGGTTGGCCGCTCTGGGAGGGAGGGGCTCTTCTCATCCCCACTTTACAAATGAGGCTACTGAGGCAGAAGGGGGCTGTGACTTGTCCAGCCAGGGCCACCCAGCTAAGGGATTGCCAGAGGACCCCAGCAGAGGCTGGATCTGGATCGTGGAAACCCTAGATTTCAGTCTTGCCTTTGGCTCTCCTGACTGTGTGACCCTGTGCAAGTCGCCCTCCCCCTGCCCCCCAAACTCTGAGGTCCCCGCCTCGGTGCCGATCGCCATCTGTGGAGGGAGCCCCTGGGCACACAAGTTCTGTTGGAGAATGAAATCACGTCCCTGTATGTTTTAACGATACTGATGAGGGGCTGACAAATTACTCTTGTGCAGCCACGAAAGGGAAGGGAGTTTTGTTGTAGTTTTACCAACATTGGGGTGTGGATGAGCCAGGAAGGCTGCTAGGAATATAGACTTCAGAGCTGGCCTTAAAAGCCACCTGGGCCCACTGCCCGATTTTACAGGGGAAGAAACCAAGAGCTAAGGACTTGTTGGAAACGAGGGCAGGGCCAGTTTCCTTTTGGTGTTTGTATGTGTCCCCAGCACTTAGCGCAGTGCCTGACGTGCCTGACGCAGGAGTGGGCGCTTAATAAATGCTTGTCAGGTGATTGATTGGCTGACTGAATGGGGGCAGTCATGCCTGCCCTCCCCTCACAAGCGTTCTGAAGTTCTAGTGAGATAATGATGTAAAATCACTCTGAAAAGGGAGAAGGGCTGTGCCAGTGCAGTGGTACCACTGAAAAAGAGGGTACTAGCTGAGGGAAGTGGGTAAAGGATTCCCTGGAGGACCCAACAGGAGACCTGGAACCCAAATTCAGGAACACTGGACCGCTCTCAAGACCCCGATCTCAGCACCCCAAAGGTTATGTCCGTTGGACTACTGAGCTGTCTCCCAAAGGAAGGGACTGGAGACGCCCCAGCAGAAAGTGCTAAGGGCTTAGGAGCCAACCCCAGCCTTTAGGAGCCTGGCTGGACAGCAGGAGTATTCATTGTCCAGAGAACAGATCAGGTGTCCCATTTTTACCTGAGGAGCCTAGGAATGTGAAATGATCTGGGGAGACCTCGGGGTGCCTGAGATGCTTAGCTCTGGAGAGGCTGGGGGGCATCTGGAGCCCCAGCTGGGAGGGACAAGGGCAGAGGTCTTGGCTTCTGTGGTGCTCAGCCTGTGTGCAGAAAACAGTCAGGGCTGATACCAGAAAGGCTGATCGCCGTTCCTTCCTCCCTCCTCACAATCCCCCTGTTATCCCACTTGTCTGTGTACTGTGTATATCCGGCCAGGACAAAGTAATCTCCTTGAGGACAGAAATGATGCCCTTTTTGTTTGGGTTATCCCATCACTGAGCACAGAGGCCTTGCTTAAGAAATGTTCATTCGCTTACTTTGACAACAAAGGCGGCAAGCATGAACTGAGATGACCTAGACGGCGCTCCCATTTCCGGCCTCCCTGCTTTTGGATGGCCCCCAGGCCTGGAAGGCACGCCTTCCTCACCTCTGTCTCTCAGAATGACTGCTGTCCTTTATGGTTCATCTCAAGCTCCTGATTCCCCAAGTTAGCCTGAGCCTTCCCCCCCAATCACCTTGCCTCTATTCTATGCCAATGAGACACCAGTTTCACTTGGGCCTCCCTCTCTCCATCTACCTTATTTTACCCATATGTATACATGTTATCTCCTGCAGCTAGACTGCAAGCTCCCTGAGGGCAGAGACTGTTTTAGATAAGTACTGTGAACCCTTGTTTCCCCATTTGGAAAATAGAGGGAGTTGGGCTGATGATCTGATTTCAGTCAATCTTTGCTAGATTTAGAGATGCCAAGACTTCAGAACAAAGGAGGAAACTGAGGCCAGAGAGGCCTGGTGTCTCGCCCAATGTCACACAGGCAGGAAGGATCAGAGGCAGATCTCTGTCCATGGCACTCTGCTAGATGGAGCTTTGGAGCCCTGGCTTCTGCCGGGCGTCTTGGTCCTCTGCTCTGCCTTCCTGAGACGGGGATGGCTGGGCTGCTGAGGACGGCTGTGTCCTCACTTGTAGCCTAGGGCTGACATCAAGCTGAGGGGTCCTCGAAGCCACAGGCACATGGTGGAGGCAGGCTGGCTTGGACCAGAGAGGCTCAGACAATCTGGAGAGCCCTCCCAGAGCCTCCCCCAGCTCTCCCCGCTCCTTCGGCTGTGGGCCTCACCTCTCACGACCAAGTGAATGGAGACTGTCCACCATCGACTCTCCCCTCCCATTCTCCTCATCTGAGAATCCCTCGACTTACCCTTTCTTCCTTTTCTGACAAAGAAGGGGCTCTTTCTTTCCTGAGGGTAACTTCTCCACTTGGCCCATGATCTCATCCCTCCTGCCTTCTCCAGCAGGTCACTCCCTCCACCATTCCTCCTCTCTCCAATCTCCAACCCCCTCCTCCCAACGGGCTCCTTCCTGATTGCCTGAAAACATGCCCAAGTCTCCCTCATTCTTAATAAAATCTTCACTAGATCCTGTGTGCGTCCCCTCGAGTTATCTCTCATTTTCTCATCTAACCTCCTCACAAAAGCCCCAGACTGGTGCTCTCGGCTGCCTCTCTCTCCCTCTGCCCGGCCCTGGACAATCTGCTTCTGGCCTCCTCGCTCCACTGAAATGCTCCCTGTGGTGACCAGGCACTGCTTAATGATCAAAGGTGACCATCTTTTCTCAGTCCTCAGCCTTCTGGGCCTCTCGGTGGCCTTGGACACCTCCGAGTATTCTCTCTTCTGTGGGTTTTCATGATTCTGCTCCTTCCTGGCTCTCTTTCCAGTCTGGCCGCCTTTGCTGGTTTATCATTCATATCATGTCCCCTAACTGTGGGTGTTCCCCAGGGCTCTCTCACTCTCTCTCTCTCTCTCTCTCTTTTTCTCTCCTCCCTCTCTTCCTCTGTCTCCCTCTCTTCCTCTCTCTCTCTCTTTCTCTCTCTCTTTTCTCTCTCTCTCTCCCTCTTTCTCTCTCTCCTCTCTCTCTCTCTCTCCTCCCTCTTTTCCTCTCTGTCTTTTTCTCTCTTTTCTCTCTCTTTCCTCTCTCCCCTCTCTCTGTCTCTCTCTCCCTCCTTCTCTCTCTCTCT
>NW_020950172.1:9557472-9568699 GCF_900497805.2 Vombatus ursinus | reverse complement strand
CTTTTCTCTCTCTGTCTTTCTCTCTTCCCTCTCTCTCTCTTTCTCCTGCCCTCCTTCTCTCTCTCCTCTCTCTCCTCCCTCTCTTCCTCTCTCTCTCTTTCTCTCTCTCTTTTCTCTCCCTCTCTTTCTCTCTCCCCTTTCTCTCTCTTTCTCTCTCCCCTCTCTCTGTCTCTCTCTCTCTCTCTCTCCTCTCTCTCTCTCTCCTCTCTCTCTCTCTCTCTTTTCTCTCCTTCTCTCCCTCTCTCTCTCCCTCCCCCCCATCTTGTAATGATCATCTCTATGTAAATGAGTCACAGGCCTCCATGCCCAATTCCAGATCCCAGTCTCTCGCCCAGGCTTCAGTCCTATATCACTCACTGCATATTGGACCTATCAGACTGGAGTCCCAGAGGCATCTCAACATGTCCAAAGCTGAGCTCATTCTCTTCCAGACTTCCCTCTTTCTGTCCAAGGCCCCTCCCTCTCCCAGCCTCTCGGGTCATTAACTCTGGTGCCACCCTGGCCTCCTCCCTTGCCCTCACCCCACATCTCCAGTAAGTCATCACATCTTGCCATTTCTACATTCCCAACATCTCTTGCCTCCAAGCCCTCCTTTCTGCTCCCAGTCACTCCCTGAGTCCAATCCCTCATCACCTCTCATTTCTATCATTGCCACTGCCTTCTGATTGGTTTCCCGGATTTGAATGTCTCCCTATTCCGGTCTATCCTGGTTATAAACAGCCAAAATGATTTTCTTAAAGCGCTGCCAGGACCGTATCCTGGTGACTGTGTCATGGAGCTCGGGAAAGCCCCTGATCCCCGCAGTGTTTGCCTACCAGCAGGGACACCTGCTCAGCCTTTGGTCCTTAGAGCATCTGAGAGGATCTCCTGGCACCTTGAACTCGACTTCAGGTATGCACTCACTGGAGCCTCTCTGACAAATTCCAGTTGTAATCTCATTTTCCTCGGAGAAAACTCTCTCCCACAGTTTAAAGGGATGCCCTCAGTCCTCACTTTTGAATCCAAGGCTGCTGTGCCCAGGAATAGCTGAGCAGCTTCACACTGTGAGACTGGACCTTTCTTCTAACAAAGTGGCACTGTGGAAATCCAGGCACACAAACTGCTCTGAAAAGGTGATTCAGCATTTCATAAAAGGATTTATTTGCCATGGGCTCGAATTGTGCAACAGTTTTAAAATACAAGTCCATTTCCAAAAATTGCTCTTATCCACAACTTTAGAGGGGCGCCATGATTCCATAAAGTGAGGCAAGCCTGTGTTGCCCAGTCATAGCTTCTTGGCTGGAGAAGGGATTTGGCATCTTTTCTCTTTTCCATAAGTTCTCACTGTGGCTAGAACCATTGTCTACCTGCTAGAGTAAAGGGTGGGTGAGAAGGAAAGGGAAAGGAGAGGAGTCAATGCCACGTTCAGATATCAGAAGGATTGCCATGGCAAAGAGTGATTAGCTTTGCTGTGCTTGGTCCCAGGCCACCAAAAACTGGGAGCAGTGGGGCCAACTGGGGCTTGACCTCAGGAACAGCTCATTCCTAATTCAAGCTGTTCCAGTGTGGAATGGGCTAATCCCAGAGATGGTGACTTTCCCCCTCTTTGAAGCCTTCGGGCCCCAGCTAGGCCATCACCTGCCAGGTCCATTATCCCGAGGATTCCTTCTGGGGAGTGGGTGTCATCTCCAAGGCCACCGAGGGCCCATCCAGCTCTGGAATTCTGAGATTCCAGTACATCCATTTCACAGATTAGAAAGCTGAGAAGCAGAGAAGTAACCCAACTCATCCAAAGCCTTGCTTTGCAGGTACCCTGGACCCACCTACTCTCCCCTGCTCTAGCAGAGATCTCTCCCTTAATCTCTAATTTTCAGTCTGATCTACTGGGTTCTTTCTTGAAGCCCGTGGACACCCAAATCCCCCTACTCCCTAAAAAACTCGTCCTAGGTTGTCCGGCTAGTACCATCCACACCAGCTAACGTTCTGTCTCTCTCCTGCCTTTCTCAGCCATCTCCTCGAAAAAGCAGTCTGCACTCGGTGCCTCCACTCAGGCAGGGCCTGCCAGCCGCCTGCTGGGCTGTTACTGTGGGGATTCCTTCTGCGTTCAGCGAGCGGAGAGGGCCACTGACCTTCCTCCCGGCTCCCAAATTCTGCGAGTGACCGAGCTTGAGGGAGGAGAAGAGACAGGAGGAAGACAGGAACAAGAAGAAAGAAGGGAAGACAAGAATGCGTCTCTACGCTGTGTCACCCGGGCAGGGCTGGAGAAGACAGCCCCCACTGCTGCCCCTCTCGAGCTTTGTCACCTTGTGTAGACATAAATACAATAGTGGTGTTTATCTAGCACATTGGGATGGGCAACGTGCAGGGACCAGAAACAGCCTTGGAAGGGGACTGGACCAAACCCACAGGGGGCAGGAGGCTGCCTGATGGAGGGGAGATGCCCCCCGCCCCAGGCAGAGGGGAGGAAGTGGGAGGGGAGAAAGTCTTGGAGATGGAGAGGAGAAAAAAGGAAGAGGAGGGAGAAGAAAAAGAGGAATCAATTAGCAGCACAGGCCAAGGGTCGGAGACCACAGGACTTGGGTGAGAATTCCAACCCTCCAACTTGGTGCTTGGGTGGCCTTGGACACGTCGCTTCATTCCTCTGGGTCTCAGTTTGCTCTTCTCTGAAATGAGAGGGTAGCATTCAAGGCTCTCTAACATCCCTTCCTGCTCGAAATTCTAGGACTCTTTTTGGCCCAGTTATGATGGCACTAAAAAGTTAAGTGACTTCACCAGGGTCACGCAGCCAGTGTTGGAGGCCAGGCTTGAGCCCAATCTTTCCTGGCTTCCCATCGACTCTGCCAAACTTTTTCGGTCACAAAACCCTGTTAGTAAAGAAATTTTAAGCACACACTCGCAATATATTTACAGATTACACTATACTATGGACAGATAGGGGGCACTGTGGATAGAACTTCAGGCCTGGAGTCAGGAAGACTTGAGTTCAAATCTGTCCTCATACACCTACTAGCTGTGTGACCCTGGGCAAGTCACTTAACTCTGTTTGTCTCAGTTTTTTCATCTGTAAAAATGAACTGGAGGAGGAAATGGCAAACCACTCCACTATGTTTGCCAAGAAAACCCCAAATGGGGTCACAGAGAGTCAGACACGACTGAAAAAAGACTGAACAGCAACAGTATAACTAAACTATAATAACTCTAATAATATTATAGTATGTACTCTATAACAATTTAATACATGTGATATAATAATACTATATAACAATATAGAATAATCAACATTCTAATACTACTGTACTAATAAAGATGTACATTATAAAACTTACACAGAAATAGAAGTTTTTAAAAGGATGCGATGCAGGTGAAACAATATTCCATCCTAGAATCAATGGGGAGCCACTGGCATTTACTGAGCAGGGGAGTAGCATGGTTAGGCCTGTGCTTTTGGCAGAGCCCTTTGGCGGCTATGTCAGGCGGGAAGGAGAACGAGGAGAGATTGGAGGTCCAGGTGCAAGATCATGGAGGTATGATCCAAGGCCTGGCCTCGGGAATAGGGAGAAAGGGGAAGATTTGGAGGAGCTGTGGAAGTGGCACTGGCCAGGCTTAGGATCATGGGATCGTACATTTGGAGCCAAAAGGGATGCCAGGGACCATCCGGTATGAACCCTCATTTTACAGCTGTGAAACCCGACTCCCCTAGAGGGGAAATGACGTGGCCAAAGTCATACCTAAGTAAGAGGCAGAGATTTGAACTGAGGTCCTCTGACTGGCCAGTACTCGTTTTGGGACAGCACATTTCCACGACCATTCATCTCTTTCCTAACAGCCCACGACCTGGCGCCTGCTTGTTTATGTGGGGTGAGCGAGAGGAGGAGTCCAAGATGGCGCCAAGTGGAGGGACCACGACTGACTGGGAAGATGGCAGTGGCTCTGGACAGAAAGGGCGATGGCCGGAAAAGAGGTGGGTTTGGGGGAGAAGGCAATAAAGTAATGAGATCTGTGACGATGATCAAAGCCCACCCGTGTTGACTTTTCCTGCCCCGACCCAGGCTTTCCCATTGGAATTGAAAAGGGGAAGGAGACAGGGTTCCAAAGGCCTGGACCCTCCCAAGAGAGCAGAGCTTTAACCCGAGGGAGCAGAGCCAACTGAAGGGTGCTGCCTCAGCCCCAAGGACACCTGGGGCAGGAGGGAGGCAGGGAATTTCGCCTCACCAGCTGCTGAGGACGTTTCCCAGGTTATAAATAGATGGCAAATCCTCCCCTAGAGGGCCTAGGCCAGGGCAGAGGGGAAGAGGTTAGGAGATTGTGCAGCCAGGGGGATGTGGTTGGACTGGGGACATGCTGGGAGCTGATGGCTAAAGGGCACAAGGGGCGGTTTTGGAAATAAGACCCCAAACTGGCATAGAGGTGGCATGCAACCCATCTTTCCACCCTCCCACTGACTACCCCTTTGGGTAATGGGGTCATGTCACAGCCCACCCGGGATCCCAACGGCCTCCACTTTGTAGGCCACTGCACTCACCAAGCTGCTATACTGGAGACTTTAACTTTGGGGTAGAAAAATAGCTGTGCTCCTATTTACACCTGGAGGACCTGCCTGGTGTGAGGAAAGGAGAGGGGCTGTGTAGTCAGAGGGCCCGTCTCCTCCACTTCCTCCTGCGAGACCTTGGGCAAGGTCTGTCCCCAGTGCGGGCCTCAGTTTCCTCCTCTGCCCCTGAGGGGCTTGGACCATGGAGCACCCCGGAGATGCCTCCCCCCTCCAGGGCTTCCCACCCCAATGTCAGTCCGTCTCCTGCCCAGCTGACTGATGTCCCCTGGCAGCCACCCCAGCCCTTCAGCTCTTACTAGCAAGCTCCCTCTGTCAAGTAAGTAATGACCTAGAAACCCACCCGGCGCTGGGGACCAGCTGCTGCCAGGAGCCCGCCGAGCATCATGGGATCCCTCACCTGCTCCTACCCGGGCTTTGGAAGCATGGGGAGCGCTCTGTAAAAAGTGGGGCACCCACGAACGGGACAAGCATTCCTCATGGGTCAAGCACGATCTGCCTTCCAGAGGACGCCGAGGCATGCAAAGAGCTTTTCATGTGTGATTTCCTTTGAGCCCCCAGCCCAAGGACAGAGGTACGATCAATTATACTATTTCAGTCTGACAGAGGAGGAAACTGAGGCATGGAACAGGGAGGTGACTTGGAATCATTGATCTACAGCTAGAAGGGGCGAGCCTCTCATTTAGAAAGGAGGAAACTGAGGCTCAGGAGATTTTGTGACTTGTCCAAGGTCACAAAGGCATGGCTAAAGGCAGAACTGGAACCCTGAGGTTCCTAATGTGTTTGAAGGTCTCTCCCAGCTCTGACTTTTATCTGCTTCAGGGCCCCTCCCAGCCCTGACCCTCCCTGTTCTAAGGCCCCTCCCAGCCCTGACATCCCCTGTTCTCAGGCCCTTCCCAGCCCTGTCCCTCCCGTTCTAAGGCCCCTCCCAGCCCTGACCTCCCCTGTTCTCAGGCCCCTCCCAGCCCTGACATCCCCTGTTTTCAGGCTTCTCCCAGCCTTGACTGTTAGGAATGTAGCCATTTCTCTTTCTATGTGAACTCAGTCCAGCTGTAACTCACAGAATCGCTACCTTGAGGCATTACTTCATTTTACAGAATTTAAAACTTTGAACTCCCAGCCTCAAACCCCTGGAGCTTCAAAGGGGACGCTCAGAGACTGAGGAGCTCAGAGGAAAAGTGACCTGGGGGAATGAATTCAGCCCCTTGGATGCTTCCCTGGTAAGCTTCAATGCCCAGCATGACCCAGACCGACCTTGAGAGACTGGCCGTCAGGTACTTATTGTCCTCAGCAGTGCCCCAAGTGCTATGCTCAATACAAGGCAGGATGACTAAATGTCAGAGTTGGGGGAGCCTTAGAACAGAGAAAGTCAGACCAGGGAGGGGCCTCAAAACAGGGAAGGTCAGAGCTGGGAGGGAGCTTAGGACATGGAATGCCAGAGCTGGGAGGGGCCTGAGAACAGGGGATGTCAGAGCTGGGAGGGGGTGCTTAGAACAGGGAAGGTCAGAGTTCAGAGATGTTAGCGACTTTCTAGTCCAATCCCCTAATTTTCCATGACAGGAAACAGCTTTAGACGGGGCAGTGAACTTGCTTCTCCTCGATTAGTTCCTGGACTAAGGAGACTGAGAACCCACGTTCCTAAGCCAGTGTTCTCTTCATGACCACTTGGTACCTTCATCACTCCAGCCCCAGCCCTGGCTACTGTATACAGCTGTTGCCTACTAAGCGCTCCTGATGGTGACTGAGTGCTTTGGGACTCCCCAGCTATGGTCCGTTGCCTTTCCCTCAAGGCAGCTTGGTACCATGGGAAGAATGCCCCACATGGACTTTGATAGCTTCGGGCCTGGTGCCCAGCCCTGCCACTGAGTGTCAGTGCGACTCAGGGCAAATCTCTTGGCTTCTCTGAAACAGTTTCCCCATCTGCCAAATGGGCACCGTGACTCTCCCTGCCCGCCTTGCAAGACTGTTAGGATGGCGCACCCCAGAAAGGTCGCATGGTGTGTTAGCTGGTCTAGAATGGAACCGTAACAGGGGCAGGGCCTGGACCTTTTCTGGAGGGAGGAACGTCCCTCTGCTGGGGCAGGTGGGCACCTTCCTGGGCAACGTGTCGAGGTGCCTAGGACACTGCAGTGTGAAGGAGGCTTCTCGAAGGCTTTGCCAGGGCCCACAAGCTCTGCGAAGCCCTAGAGAAGCTGGAAAGTTTTCAGTCTGCGTCTGGCTCCAAGAACCAGCCAAGTGTGGAGAGGCCTATGACCAGGGTGGCGAAGGGGAAGGACTTTTCTGCCGTGGAGACTCAGAGAGACCATCCACCACATCCTGGTCTCTGTCTCCCCAACCACTGACACACCATTATTGATGGCAGCAAGAACGATGAGCTAAGAACTTGGATGCGGTGTGTGCCCAGTGCTGTGAACCGTCCCCCAGTTCTCCTTGGCTCGCTGTTCCCAGCATCCACTCCCCTCTAAGCCAAGCTCAGCCCTGTTGATCCTGGGGAGACTCGGGCTAAATCAAAAGCTTGTCACGGCCACTGATGTCCCATGCCGCCCCGCCAAGACGCTCTCCCGTCCCAGTTGGCTGCCTTCGTCTCCCCAGCCCACCAGCCTCCGCCAATGCTCACGCGGCTGCCCGACCTCGTCCACTCCCTGGCCTTCCTCTTCGGCTGCCCCACCTGCTGCTGCTGCCAATGAATCCACCCAGCTCCCAGACCCTGGGCCTTGACCCTTCCCCCAACACAATGACTGGGTGGGAAGGGAGAGCCCCTGGCGCCATGTTTGTTTGAGAGACAACTCCCTAAAATTAGATGGGTTTGCAGTGTGTGGGAAGCACCTCTCTAGGATTGGTGAAATAGGGCCACCCCCCTCAGTGAGCAGAGGAAGAAACCGAGGCTCCAAGAGGAGCCATGAGGCAGAGCTGGGAAGCCAGCCCAGCGTCTAGCTCCAAGCCAGGAAAGGCCACCCTCCAGCTGGCCACGCGAGATCAGGCAGGCGCCTCCCCCCACTTTCACAAGATGGGGGTGATACCTGGGATCAGAGGAGCTGAGTCTGCTCAGCTGCGTGAGGCCTGGGCCTGCTCCCCTCCACTCTCTTGGGACCTGTTCCCTCCCGCCAGAGAACTAGGCTTCGATGGTGGCTCAGGCTCCTTCCAGCTCTAACGTCCTGATGGAGGGACCTGGCCAGAGAGGCCGGGGGCCCCCAGCCTTCCCTTCCCCCTGCCTCCCACATCCTAGCGCAAGGACAGTTGGCTTTGGGTTCAGGGGATCACCGATCCCATGGAAACGACCTTGGGGTCCAATCTCTCCCACTTTGCAGGCCTTTCTGGGGCTCAGAGGGGTTCAGGGCCTTGTCGGGGTCACCCAGGCAGGGGGAGGATTTGAACGCAGGTTGAAGGAGTTGGCCTCGATGATGCCCGAGGTCCTTTTTCAGACCCAAACCTTGAATCATAATATGACTATTAGATGTTTAATGGACTGGAACTGGAAGGAAGCCCTTCCTTGTGGGGGGGGGGGGCGGCAGGGGTGAGAGATCCCGCTCCAGGGCCCCCGCCATGACCAAGGCCCCATCGCCCCCCCTGGTGACCCGAGGGGGGGGCCGGCCATCACCAGCTGGGCGGAGGGCAGCCCTGATCCCCAGCCCCTTCCACCTCCAGCCCCAGGCAAGCTCAGGGGGCCGGTCCCAGTGACCACCGCTGCTGAGCATGGGCCTGGCCAGGAAATTGGGTTCATAGAATCATCGATTTAGAGCTGAGCTCTGAGGCCAGAGGTTAACCGGCACGAGGTCATTGATTTGTAGCTGAAAGGGAGGCCCTTGGGGGCTACCTAATCCAAACCTCTGATTTTTACAGAAGAGGAAACTGAGGCCCAGCCAGGTTCAGTCACTTGGGATCATAGATTTAGAGCCATAAGAGATCTCGGAGGTCACTAGTTCAACCTTCCCCATCTGACAGATGGGGAAACTGAGGCCCAGAGAAGGTGACAGAGATAGCAAGCAGCAGAGATGAGATTTGAAACTGGGTCCTTTCTCTGACTTAAAAGTCGAGCAGGCTTTCTACTGTATCATGATCCTTCTCTCGGACCCAGACGCTAACCTGCTGTGTGACCTGGAAAAGTCAGTGTCCATCTCTGGGCCTCAAGCTCTGCATGCTACAGGGTTTCCTTGGTGAGATTCACTTAGGATCTTAGGTCTGGGGTCTGAGAGGGGCTCGAGAGATCGCCTGGCCCAGCTCTCTCATTTTGTGACTTGCTCAAGGTCCCACATCTAATCACTTGAAAAGGCAAGATTAGAATTCAGCTCCTCCCACTCCAAACGTAGCACTCTTTCTATGGCCTCATCTATGAGTGATACGTTTAAATTTATATCACATTCACCACCCAGGTAGCCTCTGCACCCAACAGAACCCTCTGCTGTAAGAAATAATCACATTCAGGCAAAATGCATCAATATATTGACCATGGCAGGCGTGTATGCCTCATTCCACACCTGTAGACCTCCACCTCTTGACTGAGAGGAAGGAAGGAAGTGTGCGTCTTCATCAGCCCTCTGGAGTCCAGATTGGTCCTGGCGTCATTCTGAATTCCATTACCTCTTAGAGTTGTTTCCTTTTGCATTATGGCGGTCATTGCCTGTGTTCCTTCTCTGGTCTTTCTTGTTTTGCTGTGTATCCATCCATTAAACAAGTCTTCCCAAGGCTTTTTCAGGATTCCTTGTGCCCATCATTCCATTTGCCATAATCACATTTCATCCTAGTGAGATACCCAGCTTGTTCAGTCATTCCCCAACGGATGGGCACCCACTTTGTTTCTAATATTTTCTTACCACAAAAATGCTACTCTGGACATTTCAGTCTATGTGGGACTTTTCCCCCGATTCCATCCCAGAAAACACAGTGGAAGAGATTTGTGATGGGAAGGAGATAGCTCTTGGTGATATGTGGTGATAAGAGTGGATGAAAGGACCTTGGGGCAGGTATGAGTGAGGAGAGGGAGTGGACAGGACCAGGGAGGTGGAAGGAAGAGAGTGGGAAGCCCCCAAGCATCGTGGGGAAGAATCATGAAGTAGAGAGAAAGGATTCTTGGTTTGATTAATGAGAAGCTTACCCCTAGCCAGCCCCCAACAGAGCCTTAGGAAGGGAGATCATAAAACACAGAGTTGGAAGGGCCCTCTGAGGTCTCCTAATCCTGTATCTATCTAAAGCACAAACCTGCCCTCCACCAAATCTTCCAGAAGCATCATTAGCGGCGTTATCAGAGGGAGATTGGAGATGACAATAGTGCCGCTGAGATAATGCAGTAGGGGGTGGTTATAATGTAGCCTCAAGGCCCCCTGAGGATAGCCTCTTCTCAGCTACACTTAAGCCCGGTGGTACTGCTGGGGTAACCACCGACTCAAATTCATGGTTCATGAGCCCCCACTGGTGCTTCTTTTAGAAGACCAGACCAGATAACAGTGAATTTAAAGCAAAAGCATAGAATGGAACAGAATGACTTGACAATAACGGGAAATTAAATCCGATAGCAAATGCTCTTGGCACCCATTTCCAAATTTGTGTTGCCCCCACATTTGTCTCCCAGGGAGCACTGATCTCAGTGTCTGGTTAATCATACTGTATCACCGACTCAGCAGGAAGGGTATATATCAGTCACTCACCAAGGAGTGCTATGGAAACTCACTGTCACTCTAGGGAACTAACCCCAGCGTTGAACTGTAGGCTCGTCAACACTGCTCAGCCCAGGAACTGGGGGATCAATGAACCACAGGCTGTCACTCACCCCGAGGCTCAGGGGGAATGCTGGCACTTGGGTTATTGTTGTTCAGTTGTTATCAGTTGTGCCCGACTCTCTAGGACCCCACTTGGACTTTTCTTGGCAAAGACTCTGGAGGGGTTTGCCATTTTCTTCTTCGGCTCATTTCACAGATGAGGAAACTGAGGCAGAGAGGGTGAAGTGACTTGCCCAGGGTCACAGAGTTAGTGAATGTCTGAGGCTGCATTTGAAGTCAGGTCTTTCTGACTCCAGGCCCAGTGCTCTACCCACTGCACCACCTAACTGCCCCCAGGCTCTCAGGACACAGCCGGAATTTTCTTCCCATTTCTTCTCAGCTAACTGCCCTCAGCCCCCAGCTCAGGTGTCTCGTCCAAGCCAGATTTCCCCAGCACTTTTCAAAACCTGCTACTGCCTGGAGACTCCTCACATGCCACCGTTATGTGCGACCTGGACATCATGATTCCCAAGAAAAAAAAATGGAATTTGTGATTGGAATGGCCATAAAATGGAATTTATGACCCTTCTGCCAACAATATGATTCCGCTCTTTGTGATTCTAGACAAATGGATTAATAACATTATTAACAATACCTTCTATGTTGATATATACATTTGTATTCACTATCTCATTTGGTCATAGGATAATAGATTTGGAGTCAAAAGAGACCCCGGATGCTGGCTCGTCCAAACTCCCGTTTTTACAGATAAGGCTTAAAGAGACTGGATGACCCATCCATAGTCATACAGTAAGTGACAGTAAGTGTCAGAGGCACGGGTCTTCTGGACTCCGGACCAGCACTTTAACCATTCCACCAGGCTGCCTCTACTCAAAACAAAGCCCATGAGAGAAGCACGACCAAGGCCACAATCCCCATTCTACAGATCAGGAAGCCGAGGGTCAGAGAGTTTAGGTGATCTGCTCGTGGTCGCACAGTAAGGGGCAGA
>NW_020950172.1:9523787-9557462 GCF_900497805.2 Vombatus ursinus | reverse complement strand
TCAGAGAGTTTAGGTGATCTGCTCGTGGTCGCACAGTAAGGGGCAGAGAATTCAGAAACTCCTGACTCCTCTGTGGGAGGCTGTGTGTAGAAACAGTAGCATGAGACGGTAAGAGGCTGCCCACGTAGATGCCTCCTAGCTCGACGTGGGAGAAGTCATGGGATTCCTCGGGGGCCTGGGGAAGGCGAGAAAGGGAAAGGACAGCGGAGGGAAAGGAAGATCCATCCTGTCCGGGTCTTTGGAGGGAGCTCAAAGCGCATCCGGGCCGTGTCCTGATGGACAGCTGGATGTATGAGCTGTCCGAAGAGGTGCTGGGGAGGTCAGCTCCCATTCCGTCCCCGATACGGCAGCGGCAGAGGACTGACGCAGCCTCATATCCTTAAGAGTGGGGAAAAGGAGAAGGGACCCGCGATGAGACCTTCTTTAGAAATTCTCATAGATGCTCTCAAACTCCTTCACTCCCGGCGGCTGCTCTGTCTTCAAAATAAGCAACAATAACAACGACAAAAAGTGGGAGAAATATTAGTTTGCCAAGTGGAATGACTTCAGGAAGCTGTGTCTGTCCAAAATCTGCTGAAAAGTGGCTCTGGTGGGGGGTCGAAATCGGAGCAGAGGGTAGTGGGGGGCTACAAGTCACTGAAGGGGCTTCAGGGAGAAACTGCCAGCCACAGAGTCACGTGACACTGTGGAACCCAAGCAAGTGACTGAATCTCTCTGGGCCTCAGCTTCCTCATCTGTAAAATGGGAATAGCCCCAGTGTTAACAATAATAATAGCTAACATTTTAACAGCACCTGCTATGTGTCAGGTTCTGCACCAAGTGCTATACAACTATGATTTCAATCGATCCTCACAACCACCCTGGGAGGGAGGTGCTATTATCATCCCCATTTTATAGATGAGGAAACTGAGGCAAACAGAGGTTAAGGGACCAGCCTAGACTCACACACCTAGTGATTGCCTAAGGCCAGATCTGAACTCAGGTCTTCCTGACTCCAGGCCCGATGGAATTAGGGTTCTAATTCCAGGCAGTTTTCAGCCGTGATGGACATTTCCACCTGGGTGACCCAACATGTCCTAAATGGAAACCAATTTTATTTCTGAACTTGACCCCCCTTTCAAAGGTCTCCATCCTCATTGGCTCAGGTCCAGAATCTGATCCCATTTTTATCACTCATGGTCTGGATTTGTGCCAATCACTCTCTGGGCCTCGATTGTCTGCTAAAATTAGATGGTTGGATCAGATGTCCAACCAGGGGCCGCCTCCTCCTCCGTGAAGCCTTCTTTGATTTCCTCCTCAGGACATCTCTCTATCCTAAAAATCTCCCAGGTCTCTCTGACTTCTCTTATACAGTATCCTGTGCTGCCCTGTTTTCTACAAAGATGGATCGGTATCCATCTTCATTTCCCCATCATACTGGAAGCTCCCAGAGGGCAGGGCCTGTCTCCATTGTCTTTGAACTCCTAGGCCGGAATACAGGGCCTCGTGTACAGAAGGCATTGAATAGATGGTGAATTCATTCAATCAACAAACACTTCCTCAACACCGGCTCCTACTGAGTGAAAAGATGGGCAAGACATTGGGGGACTTACAACATTTTCGTAAGACATGGGCCCTGCCCTCGTGCATCTTTCAGTCTAGAATCTGCACAGCTGTGAGAACAGCCTTGGAAATGACCCAGTCCTGCTTTGACAATCCACAGGCCAGTGAAATGAGCCCAGGGATCTGGATTTAAATCCTAGGCCTGCCCTTCGCTACTGTGTGGCTGGAGAATGGAGCTGGCGAGTTCAGATAGTCTGTGTTCATGGGTCGTAGATGGCAGACCTCAGAGGCCAACCCCCTCATTGGACAAAGGGGAAAACTGAGGCTCAGGGAGATTACATGACTTGCTCTATGTCACCATGTGACTTTTCACGTAGATGGTTAGTGGCAGAGATGGGACTGGCACCCAGGTTCTCTGACTCCAGAGCCAGGATTCTTTCTACCGTATCAAGCCGCCTCCCAGCGCTGCCATTCCCTGTTCTAAAGTCTCTCCCAACCTTGACCTCCCCTGTCCTAAAGCCCCTCCCAGCTCTGACATTCTATGTCCTAGAAATGGGGAAATAGTCCTTTCCAAGAGGGGACTCTTTTGAGAACTAATTAGGAATTGCACCAGAAGACGTGCACTCAGAGACTTGGCTTTGTAGTGTGCCTACAGTGGAAGCATGAATCAGATCTGCTCCAATTCTCTCTGAGTCTCTCATCCAGCCAGAGACGGCTCCTGTCCGGGTGCCTGGGAGCCACGGCCGTCCGAGTGATCGAGCAGCCACAGGGCAGAGCTTTTGGGCCGAGGAGAGAGTGGTGGTCTCACCGGGGCCTCATCAGACCTGAATGTGATAGGCCACGTTTCTCCTATCACCCCACTTTATAGATGAGAAGCCGGGGCTCACAGGGCCAAGTGAACACGGGAGGTCCTCCGCCTCCCAGGCATTTAGTCTGGTCTTAGGAGGCATTTAATAACTCCTCATTAGATGAACGTTCTTGTCCCAGCCACAGGCATTTAAGTGATGGGGGGAGGGGGGAAGGGAAGGGAATGAGAGTTTGTTAATCACCAGGCATTGTTCTAAGCACTTTACAATGATTACGTCATTCCATCCTCACAATAACCCTGGGAGGTAAGTGCTATTATTATCCCCATTTTACAGGTGAAGAAAATGAGGCAGACAGAAGTGAAGTGACTTGCCCAGAGTCACACAATTAGAAAAGATCTGAGGTCAAATTTGAACTCAGGTCCACCTGACTCCAGGCCTGGCACTTTAACTTAAAGGGACAATTTAGAAAGACTAGTCCAGCAGCCTAGCCTTGCTTTTCCTTCGCGCACCCTGGGGGAGGGGAGGGACACAGTAAAGGCCGGGGGCCCTCCTCAGGGTTATCGGCAGCAGCTGCTGACCTCTGCCTCTCCACCCCAGCCCCACCCCCAGCCCTGACAACAGTCACAGCTTCATACAAAGGTGGTACCTGGGTTGGTGGGCTCCACTCAGAGGGAGGGGCGCTGACATCCTTCTGAAGGCAATCATAGACCTCAGCTTGGTGGGTCTGAAGAGCCTGCAGGGGAGAAACAAAGTCAAGGGAAGGGGAGGAATAGAACCCAGGGCTTCTCTCTGGACCCACTCCTCTCACATCTGGATGTCCGGGTGCAGCCTCCGGGGCTCAGGGCGGGCTGATCCGGCCCAGGCAGGAATCAATGAAGTGGGGAATGATCCTCGGCTTTCCCAGGGATGGCCCAGTTTCCAGGGCCAAGATCCCACTGGGGTCTTCCCACCTCCAGCCCCTCCTTTGTGTCACATCAATCCGCTCTTCACCGGGGCGACTACAGGCTCTTAGAACCATAGGATTTCAACCTGGAAGAAACTTTTGACGTCATCTACCCCACTCTCTATTTCAACAGGGAAGGAAACTGAGGCCCAGAGAAAGCATGCTGCAAGGAAGCCTGGGTTCAAATCCTGCCTTGGATGCTTTATAATTTTGTGACGCTCAGTGAGTCATTTAATGAATCTCAGTTTTCCCAGCTGCAAAACAGGGATAATCTCACAGCATTTACCCCCCAGGATTTTGATTGAGGAGCCAAAGAGATAATGCACGTCCAGCACTGTCCCCTAGGAATGTGCCCCTCCCAGCAGGTCCCTCTGATGGTTGGGACATCTGTGGGAGAAATGCCCCATGGCTACTTGTCCTAGTACGCTCATTCTGAAGGCATGTGGCAGACTGCAGAGTACCTGGAACTTGGAGCAGATCTTTAGATTGGAGAACATGTGCAAGCCAGAGTGCTGATTCCCAGAGCCCAACCAGGGTGGGGAAGTCAGGGCTTTGTCCCAGGGTGCTAAGTTAAGAGGCTCTAATTACACTAATGCTGTTTTGTTATCGTCAGTTCTTTGTGACCCCATTTGGTGTTTTCCTGGCAGAGACACTACAGTGCTTTGCCATTGCATTCTCCAGCTCATTCTACAGATAAAGAAACTGAGACAGACAGGGTTAAGTGACTGGCCCAGGGTCACACAGCTAGTAAGTGTCTGAGGCAGGATTTGAACTCAGGAAGAGGAGTCTTCCTGGTTCCGAGCCTAGTGCTCTGTGCACTATGGCGCCCTCTAGCTGCCCCTATGCTATTTCAGTGTCATAGAAATCATTGATAATTACTTAATTACTGATAATTAATAATTACTGATAATCACAGATAATTAGTTAAAATAGGAAGTAATGGGTTGGTATCTCCCTCCTCCCTTCCAGCTGCCCCATCCTAGGTGAACCCGCCTTCACCCCGTGGCAGACTGACTTCAGAATGGGCTTGTTGTGCCCTGGGGTCTCTGCCCAGAAGGACGGGTGCCTGGTGTCTCTGCGTACTCCCCTTGCCTGACTCTGGCCTGAGAAGATGACGTGAGGGTACATTTTCATGTCTCGCGCTGATTGCCTGGGTGTGACAGACGCCAGCCCTGACCCTGGGCCGCTTCGTCATGGAGAGGAGCGCCCTGGCTTCCTGAAGGCTTTTCCAGTACAGTAGGAACGCAGGAATAGCTTAAAAAGGCCTATGCGAGGGTCTGGTGAGGGATTGTTAGCGCATCCTCCAAGGACGGCTCAGCCAAATGCAGAGAGCTCCCTCACCAGAGTCAGTGACTTTGCTGGCCACGGCATCCCAGGAACCAAGAGCAGCCCCAGTGATACCGATAAATCCATGCTTTGCTGGGCCACAGACTCCCCCTCCGGGCAGTCCCTCCACACACGCAAGTTGCCACTCATCTCATCCACAATGACTCCATCAGGCCAGAGGTCCTTCAGTGGCCGATGGGAATGACCGGAGTGCAGTCCTAAGCCTCCCCTGTATGTTACTCTTGCAAAGTGACCAGCCCAGCTCCCTTTCCGGTCCCATAGCCTTGAAGATTTTGTTGACGTTTCTTCTCACAAATAAGTCAGCTTGGCTTGTGGTTGGCAGTCTATTAGCACCCACCTCATGTCTCCTCATTGCCCTCTGGGTCCCCTGCAGTCCTTGCTCATCTGAGAGAAAGCAATGATAATCATGGTAATAGGCGGCCTGCTGATAAGCCGTGCGCTGCCTCCCTCTCTCTCGGCCATTCTGCCGCAGGTGGCAGGACAGGGGTTATCCTAAACCAGCAGCAGAAGAAATCCATCCATTTGTAGTGGCTGAGTGCCCCCGGGGTCGGCCAGTCAGGTACCACCGCTGGTGTCCCGAGGACCTCTGACGGGCCTGAGGCTCCTCCGCCGCTTGGCAGGTTGATGCCCGTGAGAGAGGGTACTTGTGTTCTGCTTGATGGCGTGGGGGTCCCAGACGAGAGCATCTGCAGACAGAATGCCTGACTCTCAGCACAAGGGAGCTTAGAGGTCATCTCATCCAACTCCTCTGTTTTGCAGAAGACGAAGCAAATGACTAGAGAAGGGGCCTGACTGGACCAAGGCCACACAGCAGAGCGGTGGCGGGGCAGGGATGTTAGGTCGGGTCCTGGCCACCTCTGCCACCATGAAGGACGCACAGCATCCCAGAATTGTAGCCCTCAGAAGCAGGGGGAGCTCAGGAGAGAGTCCAGTCCAGCCGTCTGTGGTCATGATCACTGACGCCCTCCTGGGTGGAGTGAATGGAGCCAGCACGCTGGGATGAGCTTGAGGGAGAGATGGGGACTTCTCCCTGTGTCTCAGTCACATGGAGGAGAGAGGGTTGCCAAGGAGGTGGTTTCTCTGGTAACAGGCAGGCAGGATCTCTGGAGGAGGAGGAGGAGGAGGAGGGGGGAGAAAAGGGGAGGAAGGAGAAGGAAGAGGAGGGGAAGACAGCTGCAGGACCAGGTGGCTAGCCCGGACAGACGAGCTGGGAAGAGGCTGCATGGGGGTGTGGGGTCTGACTGCAGAAGGGGATGATGAGGAGCACCATGATGTCAATCAGCAGCCCTGCTACCCCGGGCATTCTGGGGAAGGATGCGTCAGTTCTGAAGCACTCAATGCCTCCATTCGCAGGGGAAGGAGCTGCCTTGACTGTGGGGGCAGCAGCAGGAAAAGACAATTCTAACCCTTGCCTCCATTGTGAGCTAAGGCTTGTCCCCAACACCCCTGGAGGCCGAGGAGGTGAGAGCTAGAGTCCCCAGTTGAGTAGGGGAATGAGGCTCAAAGGGCGGAAAGGACACCCCCTCCTGCAATAAACTTCAGAGCGAGGGGGCAGTGAAGGGCAGCACAGTACTGTGGGCAGAACCTGGACCTGGGTTCGAATCCCACTGCCCCTCTTCCCTAGCTGGGTGCCCTCTTTGAGCTTTGGTTTGTCCCCCTGTAACATGGAACAATTACACACTCGCTACCTGCCTCAGAGGGCAATTGTACACCATGTGTTGTGTAAGCGTTAAGAGCCCTTGGGAACAGGGCTGATCACCATGGAGACATTGGGAGTCTGCGGGGGCCTGAATCCTGGCTCGGGAGGGGCCTTTTTCTGGGCCTCAGTTTCCTCAAGATGGCTCTGAGGTCTCTCAGCTCTAAATCCAAGATGCCCAGAGTCAATGCCCTGTGGAGCTCTTGCTCCTCTCCCTGTCCCCCGTCCTCAGCTCTGGGGTAGGGCATCTCCTGAAGGCTGCTACATATTCTGATTTTCTCGAGGGGTAGGGGCCAGAGCCTATTCTCTGGGCCCTGATGGGATGAAGAAGCTGCTAATGGTCTGATAAGCAAGGGGCCAATTAACAGCTTGGAGAGAAGAGGTTAGACCAGGGGCGACCTCTGGGACCTGCGTTTTTATTCAGGTTTTGACCTGAATTTTTATGAGGAGAATTTCCATCTGCCTGGGTTGAGCTGGTGGTCTGCAGGATGTGGGTCTCTTCTCTCCCAGGAAATGACAGAACAGAGCTTTCTGTATCTCTGAGATCCGCAGCTCCCCTGGCGTTGATGGGCACACTAGACTCCAGGACCATGGAGAAGGACTGATGCTGAGTCCAGATTTCCTAAGAGCTACAGGGAGCATCTGGCAGGGAGGGCGATGGGGGCCCCTCCTTTCTCCCATTTTATCATCAGGGAAAGGTGATTGGCGCAGGGGGCTCTAGGGCAACACCCCCTCTGTGAAGGTGGGTTTTTTTTTTTATTTGGCTAGGCAATGGGGTTAAGTGACTTGCCCAGGGTCACACAGCTAGAAAGTGTTATGTGTCTGAGGCCAGATTTGAACTCAGGTCCTCCTGAATCCAGGGCCAGTGCTCTATCCACTGAGCCACCTAGCTGCCCCTTGTGAAGGTGAGTTTGAGGGGCCTCAGAGAAGCCACTCGTGAGTGAGGAGAATAACACGTCTAAATAATAACATCTACGTTTGGCCAACAGTTTACAAATATTGCCTCCTTTTCTTCTCAAAACAATCCTGTGAGGTAGCTGCCATCATTCTCCACTTTTTACAGAAGACGGAGTTAAGTGGGACTTACCCAGGGTCACTAAGCTAGTGAATGTCTTGAACCCAAGCCTGAATGACTGAAAATAAGAATAGTTTGGGTTATTGGCCGTCTCAAGATTCTAAGTGAGCTAACCTCTCTGAGTCTCAGTTTCCTCCTCTGTAAAATGAGGGGCTTGGACTGAGTGACCTCCGAGGTTCCTTCCAGCTCCAGAACCGGGACCCTGGGTAAGAAGGTTCTGAGGCTTGAACACACACGATGAGCCAGAAGCAGCCCTGCCCGCATCACGAAAACAAATAGCGCCTGGTTCCCTCGCTGACTCACTAGAAACACGTCGTCAGAGGGCCTGGGTTCAGATCCCGCCCCTGACCCGCTGGACCCGGAATCAGGAGACCCGGCTCTGCCACGCGACGGCTGTGTCGCTCTGGGCAGGTCACTGCGCCAATCTGGGCTTTTGATTCCTCACCTGTAAAATGGGCGCAGTAACATCCGTTCTGCCTGCCTCAAGGGGTTCTCGTGACACAAGTAGACTGTAAACCCTCCTCGCGCTCAGAAACACTCAGGGCTGCGCCTAAGGTCAAATCCGGCCTCAGACGCTTGACCCTCACCAGCCGTGTGACCCTGGGCAAGTCACTTAACCCCGACGACCTCGCCAAAAAGCAAAAGGAATGCTCAGGGTCCTGTGCAGAGCAGCCAGGGCGAGGCTCGCTCTTGTTACCCAGCCGTCCGAGGGAGCGGGGGACGGCCCCTCGACCCAGCCGTCCTCCGCCTTCTCCTAGCCCTGAGCAGCCGAGGGGGGCCGGGGACGGCCCCTTGGCCCGTCCTGGGCGACCTCGCGGGATTTAGAGCTGGGGGCGGCTTTAGAAGCCGGCGAGTCGCCTCATTTTACAGATGAGGAAACTGAGGCTCCGAAGGAAACTGATCTGGGGCTGGGAGGGAGCTCAGATGCCGTCTAGTCTGACCGACCACCTCACTTTAGAGAAATTTACAGAAAGCTGTGGCCCAGAGCAAGGAAGGGGCTTGTCAGAGGTTCCAAGGCCACACGTTTGAGTCAGGATTTGAACTCGGGGCCTGTGACCTTAAACCAGAGCTCCTTCCGCTGCACCGTGCTGCCTCTTTCAAAGACAGCCAGGCCGTGCCCGGTCATCGCGAGGGCAGGAGGAGCTTCTGCCATTTCCTTAGAAATGAGATCTTCCACAAGAACTTATTACAGGCCTACTGTGCGCAGATCCCTGGGCTCTGCACCGGGGGAACTGGGAGGCTTAGCTCAGATTGTCAGTTGATTAACAGTTAGTCGATACGCATTCATTAAGCACCTGCCATGTCCCTGTGCTAGGTGCTGGGCTGGGCTGGGCCTGGCCTTCAGGGAGCTTACAGGCTTTTAGAGACCTTCCATTCCCGGGCAGGCACGGACCCCGTCAAACACCAGGGTGGACGTCTGGCTTTGAAGGAGCTCACACTGGGATGTGCCCGAGGCAGGATTCAAACCCAGGACTTCCTGACTCTGAGCCCAGGGCTCTAACCACTATGGCACCTGACCTTAAAGTGCTTCTGAAATCTGCCAAGTACTGGAGGAAGGACACCTATTATTATTCACCTATGAACCGCAAATTATGGGCTGTTCTCAGAGTGAGATCAGCGTGCTTCCCAAGGAGACAGAGGCCACACAAGTAGTATAGGGCAGAACCCCTGATTCCCAAGGCCCCTCCCAGCTCTGACCCCCCTGTTCTCAGGCCCCTCCCAGCTCTGACCCCCCTGTTCTCAGGCCCCTCCCAATCCTGACGTCCCCTGTTCTAAGACCCCTCCCAGCTCTGACACTCCCTATTCTCAGGCCCCTCCCAGCTCTGACGTCCCCTGTTCTAAGCTCTTCTTTCTCCCAGTCTGGGGTTCTTCCCCTTGCCTCTTTCTGTTCAGCAGCAGCCACGTGTCGGCATCCTACAAGAGGTAAGTGAGGGGACAGAACAGATTCCTATGACATCTCCAGAGTGCCTAATTGGCCCTCCCAGGAACCTCCCCCCACCCCGCGTCCTCTGGCCCCCTGTTTCAAGGCTGTTGAACGCATTCCCCAATGGGCCCACCTGCAGGGAGTTTGAGTCAGGCCCAGACCAGGAATGATCCACTCACAGTGTATATGGAGCCTGCCGGATCAGGCTTGGGGTCTGCTGAGCACTCAGCTGGGCCCGGGTCTTTCTGATGTGGGATCTTCTTGGCAGACTTCCTCTGTTTCTGCAGGGACAGAAGGACAGGGCAGGTAAGTGCCCAGGAACCTCTCCACTTCTCAAAGGCCACTTATCCAGAGAGTGGCTGTGGGCCTGCCCCTGTGGTGGGGTGTCCTGCAGGCCTGTGCACCCCCGGCTCTCTGGAAAGAAAGCTGCAGCCGCCAGGAAGACACCCCCCCGCCCCTCCCCGAGACCCAGTCACTCATCCCTTTTATTCCTTTCAGCATTTATTAAGCATCTGCTGGGGGCCCGGCCCTGAGCTGTGTGCTGGGCTTCCGAGGACAAAGACGGGACACCCCTTTGGGAAAAGCAATCAGCACACCGAGAAATAAATGCAAAAGGGGCCCAGGGGAATTCTGGGGCTGAGGGTCAGAACATTGGTTGGCCCCAGGGCTGAGCCTTGAAGGCAGTCAGACCAGGATTCTGGAGGGGCAATGAGGAAGGGCGGGATTCCAGGCACAGCGGATGGCCTAGAAAGGCATGGCCGGTATGGAATGTTGTTTAGAGGAAAAGGCAAGTGGGTGGATCTGTTATGAACATCCCATGTACGGTCAGAGTTCTGTGCTTGGAGCTGGGGCAGATACAGACTGGAGGTAAGGCCTGGACCTTGCCCTTTGGGAGCCTAGAGAGTGAGGAGAGTGTTTCCCATATTTGTCCATCTCCTGGAAGAATATAAGACCTCCCCTGTTCTAAGGCCCCTCCCAGCCCTGCCATCCCCTGTTCTGAGGCCCCTCCCAGCCCTGCCATCCCCTGTTCTGAGGCCCCTCCCAGCCCTGACATTCCATGCTCTAAAGGGGTTGGACCAGAGAACCTCTCAGGTCCTTTCTAGTTCTCGATCTTCTCCAATCCCATGACAAGACCATGAGGAAAGGACCACCACACGGCCCCCACAGTGGCAAACTTGAAGAACTGAGGAGGGACAGACAGGCTCTCTCCTGCCCCCTGCCCCCTTCCTGGCAGTGGGGAGCCGGCCCAGGGTCCAAGAGGTGGTGGCAGGGGGCCCCTCGGGAGAGAGACACCCTGAGCCTCCTGGCCCAAGCCTGGACTCCTCTGGGATGCCCATGGGCATGGAGAGAGGGTGAGGATGGTGGATCTTAGCCCTGGCCTTCATCCCTGGGGGGGGCCGGGATGTACCTTTGCCTTCCAGAGCAACAGGCCTGTTCCCAGGATGCTCAGCACGGCCAGGAGGCCTGTGAAGGTGAAGAGGTGAATCTTCTTGGAGCTCTCTGGGGGTTCTTTATACCCAGCATCTGTGAGGACATGATGACAGGGTGTGAGGACAGGGCTGAGCAGAGCTTGTGGTCTGCACTGGTGGCTTCCTGGTGGCCCCAGGCTTCCTTCACACGAGCCTGGGGCGTTGGCTCTATTTTATGGTGAGAAATCTAGATCTTTGATCTAGAACTTGAGGAGGACTTTGGAGAGGCCAAATGATTTGTCCACAGTCGTCCAGCTGGTCGGTTCTGCTGGGACTCCAGCCCAGGTGGACGGTAGTTAGAGCAGAGAAGTGGAAGCAGAGGGTGTGGGCTTGAAACTAGCTCTCTGAACCTGGGCCAGCAATAGAGAGTGGGGGCTGAGCTCTGTCCAGGGTGAAATCCAGGTTTCCAGAGCCCGCCTCCTGCCTTCTCATGAAAGCCTCCCAAGGTTGAGGTTTCCAGGTGGGGCTTCTGATTCTTGGAGACTGGAAGGCCCATATTCAAATCTTCCCTCCCTACTCCCTTGCTGGGTGACCCTGGGTAGGTCACTGGACATGTCAGTGCTCTGGTGCAGGAGATGTGGGAAGGCTGCCCTTCTAGCGAGCTCCGCTCCTTACCCAACTGACGTCCCAGGGACGTTCTACAAGAGAGCGGCTAACATCTGTGTAGTCAGAGCCTATGTCTCATCTGATACCTTCCATAATCCTCCAAGGAAAGAGCCGGGGTGGAGGAGATGAATCCCATTCTAGAGGAGAAAGCTGTTCAGCTTCATTTAATGACCTATCTGTGGTCACACCGCCAGGAAGTAGGATTGGAACCCAGCTCTTCCTTTGATGCTTTTGGAGCCTGAGTGGAGAGGCAGGGGTTGGGGGAGGTAAGATAGTTCACTCAGGCCACTCTGGGATGCTGCCTCTCAGCCCCTGAAGCAAAATCCTCACTGCTACAATTTCTTTGGCACCTTCAAGTTCATAGAGCACCCTCCCTGTGCCCAGGCCTTGAGGTCTAGGTTTGGAGTCAAGGGCCCCGGGTTGGAGTCCCAGCTCAGCCACCTCAGTTTCCACCTCTGTAAAGGGTGGGTGGTGGACCAGGTGAGCTCCAAGGTCCCTCCCACAGCCCTGAATCTGCTGCTCCTTCGGCCTCTGCTCTCTCCACCCAGGGAAAGCTATGGGCCAGCCAAGACAGCTTACCTCGGACCAGGATAAAGGTCCCCCTGCCCGCCTCTTCGTGGGAAGGCCACTTCACCAGGCAGTAGTAGGTGCCTGTAGCCGAAGCGTCGTGCAGAGCGGTCAGGGTGAAGGAGCACGTGTCGGTGTGGGTCATGTTCTCGACTCCCGGGGCCTGACTGCAGCTGGCTGAGACGGGGGGGCTCTGCCTGCCCTGGAGGTCAACGTGATAGTAACTGAACGCGTACTTCTTGAAGGCTGGGGTGTAGGGGTAGGTGACCTTACAAGTCAAGGGAAGGCGATGGTTGGCCAAGGTCACCTGGATCGGGTCTCCGAGCTGTGTCAATCGCTGGCCTCCTGTGGGAGAGAGGGAGGAGAGAAGGAAGGAGCCATGAGGGGGCACTCTAGAGTCTAGAAGGGCCTGTGGGCTTCTGGAGCTCTGTCCCTACCCCAACGCGGGGGGACAGAGAGGGCTCGCCCTCCCTTCTCCTGGTTATCTGCTGTAGACCTAGGACTTGAGCAGCAGAGGAAAGGTTGATCTGTGCTGCTGAAGGGAGATTGCACACTGGAAGTTCCCTGCACTGTGGTGAAGAATGAAGTTCTCATCAATAAAGATGCACAACTACTCTGCCACCAAGGGCATGCAGAGCTCCTGGTGTGCAAAGGCCCTTCAGCAATGCTGACAGCAACTCCTCTGTGCCAAATGTTTACGTGTGTACGTGCATGTCATTGTTGCTTTCAGTCCTGTCTGACTCTCCACAACCCCATTTGGGGTTTTCTTGGCAGAGATGCTGGAGTGGTCTGCCATTTTCTTCTCCAGCTCATTTTACACATGAGGAAACTGAGGCAAGCAGGGTGAAGTGACTTGTCCAGGGTCACACAACTAGTAAGTGTCTGAGGCCTACAGCAAAGTAAACCGCCAAAAACTCAGTAAGTGGAATTATAATGACCAGACTTGGGCCTCGAGATTGGCTTTGAGGAGGCATCTCTTCCCACCTCTTTGCAGAGGTCAGACTTTCATTATGTTGGTTAGTTTTGCTGAATAGCGTCCCCACCTCTTTTTTATTCTTTGTGACGAAGGACAGGGCTCTGAGAGGGGGACAGCAATATAAAAAAAAGTGTCTGTGAAAATGCATTTTAAAAATAGATAAAAGTAATCAACATCAATCAAATTCCTGGTGCCTCAGTTTCCTCATCTATAAAATAAGGTCTTGGACTGACTTCCAAGTCCCTTCTAGTTCTAAATCCCATAAGAGTGCCACTTTGGGCAAGTCACTTCATCTCTATGGGCCTCAGTTTCCCCATCTGTACAGTGGGGGGATTGGGCTCTGAGGCCCGTTCCACCTCTCTGAACCTCTGGTATCAATTCTAACTTGGAGGGCGCTTTAAATGTTTTCCAATTTCTTTTCATGCAGTCCTTCCAAGGAAATGAGGGGATGTGCGAGGTTTGCTCAGCAGCACATGGAATAGCGGGTCTGTCTGGGCCTTGGCCCAGCCCCCTGCTCATTCTGCCTTGGCAAAAGAACCGCAACTTCCTGGGACCCGACCCCACGAGCCCCTGAGATGTCCTGTGGAAGTGGATGAGATTGGCCGCTGTCATTAATCCGGTCTTTAAGATTCGGGGGAAATCTATTAAAAAAAAAAAAAGGCTTCTGTCGTCCCCAGGTCCTTCCTGAAGTCATTATTTTAAGGCCACCGGGTCAGAAGCATGCAAATTCATGATCTGGGCTCAGGGCTCCTGCTGCTGGGAACGCTGGGGAAGAAAAGACCTTGGCGCTTTGATGCGTCGGCAAGGGCTCCGAAATGTCGAGGGGTGGGATGTTATCTGATGGATTCAATCAATACTGACAGCCAATCTAGGGAAGTCGGGCCCCGAATCATTTTTTTAAAAAGTTCTCCACTTACGCTGCTGGCGTGCGGGGGCTGTGCTTGTGTAGGGGGCCGGGTGACTGGACCTGGCCACAGCTCGGTTTCACAAAGACCCACCTGGAAGAAGGTCGCTGGGGTACTAGAGTACGGGGGTGCTGCAACATTGAGGTGCTGGAGTACTGGGTACTGGGGTGGTAGGGTACTAGAGCACTGGGATTCTAGAGTATTGGGGTACTAGAATGCTAAAGTACTGGAGCACTGGTGTACTGGGATACTAAAGTACTGGGGTGCTAGAGTACTTGGGTAATAGGGTACTAGAGTACTAGGGTGCTAGAGTACCTGGGTAGTAGGGTACTAGAGTACTGGGTACTGCAACACTGAAGTGCTGGAGTACTGGGTACTGGGGTGGTAGGGTACTAGAATGCTAGGGTACTGGAGTACTGGTGTACTGGGACACTAGAGTACTGGGGTGCTAGAGTACTTGGGTAGTAGGGTACTAGAGTGCTGGGGTGCTGCAACATTGAGGTGTTGGAGTACTGGGTACTGGGGTGGTAGGGTACTAGAGTGCTGGGATACTAGAGTACTTGGGTAGTAGGCTACTAGAGTACTGAGACACTGGGATACTGGAGCACTGGGGTATTGAGGTAGTAGGGTACTAGAGTACTGAGATACTGGGGTACCGGAGGAGCAGAACTCTAAGGAACTGGGTTACGGTCCTAGCTCTGCCACTTCCTGGTCATGTGACCCAGACCCAGTCACTTGACTTTTCTGGGCCTCAGTTTCCTTGTCCAAACAACCAAGGTGTTGGACTCAGTGACTTCTGTGTTGCCTTCCACCTCTAAAGCTGTGATCCTTTGAGCTGGCTCCACGCCTTCTTGCCTGCCCCGGTAACTGGGAGCAATTGACTTTTTCTCTCTGTGCCTCAGTTTCCTCCTCCATACAATGAGAGGCTTGGATCGATGGGTCTGGAAGTTACTACTCATCGGCCGCCTGCAGCTTGACTCTGTCTTTGTAACTCCTCAGAGGGAAGCTACCTCCTTAGTCATCATTCCCTCCCTGTATTGTCTCCCCCTCGTCCAACGTGGGCTCCTTGAGAACAGGAAAGCTCCAATGCCTCGAGGAAGCCTCGCTGACTGATTGACTAGAAATAATAGAATTTAGAGCTAGAAGCCACCTTAGCTCATCTAGTTCATCATCTTCATTTTACAGATGAGGAAACTGAGGGCCAGAAAGGGGGAAAGGCTCAGCCCAAGTCACAGAAATGTCAGGAGAAAAGCCAATGTCCAAACTCAGCTCTTCTGACTTCCAGACTAACAATCACTAAACAAGAATTGGTGAAGTGCTTACTAAGTGTCTGGCACTGAAGGATAGATACAAAGACAAAAGGGAAGCAAACCCTGCCCTAGAGAGGCTTCCGTTCCACTGGGGAGGCAGATGTGTAGGTCTGTGTATGCTCAGAATGAATCAACTCTTGGGGTAAAGACTCACTATTTGATCCAAACAGTTGGGAAAAGTGGACAGCAGTCTGGCGGAAGTTAGCTAGAGACTAGCATCTCACACCATTTACCCAGATGCATACATGCCTTTAAAGGTCTCCTCACAAACAATGATTAGATAAGGAAGATAATGGAGAGGGAAGAATGAAGGTTGAGTCTAAGCAGGGGCCACACGTGGCCCTCCAGGTCCTCAAGTGCAGCCCTTTGTCTTCACAAGTTTGGATTCTGTCAAAGAGCCGCACTCAAGGACCTAGGGGGCCACATGTGGCCTCGAGGTCCCAGGTTCCCCACCCCCGATCCACGGCTTCTAACCTGGGTGTCTGTCCTGGACAGAAGAGAGAGGGGCTTATTGGTGTGATGGGAGGGGGGTTAATGTTGTGGACATGTTGAATTTGGGATGCCTGGGGGACTTCTAGGTGAAGATGGCTAGCAAGCATCTGATGACCTGGGACTGGAACTCAGAGCTGCGTATGTCACCTTGGGAATCATGGGAGCCTACATCTGAAACTGGAAGGGACCTCTGATGCCATTGTGTCCCGTTCTTTCATTTTATGGGAAGAAACAGGTTCAGAGAAGTTAAATGACGCGCCCAGAGGGAGGAAACTTTAGGGGTAAGAGTTGAACCCAGGTCTTCTGGATTCCAAGCCCGTACCCGAACTGCCACCCACAGGGCAGGCGTGCCAGCCTAGCTGAGGCAGCATGTAACAGGCAAGCCAGCCTAAAGCCCCCATCTTCCCTCAGCCCCTCATCCTGGGAACAATGGCATTAAAGAAATCACAGCATTAGAGAAGAGCCATTCCTATCCATGTGCAATGCGGCTGCATCCTAAGGACCGGGGAACTTTTCAACGCGATATGCAGTCATAGGTGTTGCTTCCCTCTTTAGAGTGGGTGCTCCCTGAGAGCAGGGGCTGGCTTATCTATTCTCTTTGTACCCCCCAGTGCTCTACACATAGTAAGTACTGAACAAACATCTCATTCATTCACTCCCTCCCCATGGAGATGACGACTGAACCCACAGGGGAAAATGAGATTCATTCATTCACTAAGCATTTATTAAGCTCCAACTCCATGCCAGGCACTGTGCTAGGCACCAGGGATACAAAAACCCAGCTACAGTTTACTGTGAAGAAGTGAGAACAAGATGTAGACAGAGGAACGTAGGGAGAAAAGAGGAGAAGGCCCAGGTCAGGGTCTTGGGACAATCTCTCACTCAGAGGGGAGGAGAAGGAAGCTGACCCTGCAAAGAGGCTGAGGAAGAGTGGTCAGGCAGGCAGGAGGAGAACCAGGAGAGAGTAGTGTCTTAAAAACAACAAAACCCAACCCAGAGAGAAGAGAATATCGAGGAGGGGGTGGTCAGCTGGCCCCCTGGAGAGAGAGGCCAAGGAGAAGAGAGGAGGACTGGATCAGGCAGGGGAGAGGCCTGGGATAACCTCAGAGAGGACAACTTCAGGTGAGGAGCCCATTGGGAAGCCAGACGTCAAGGTGGGGAGGAGCGTGTGGGAGGTGACGATGTGGAGACGCACAGGGAGATGCCTCTTTCTAGGATTTTGGCTGTGAAGGAAAGGGAGGAGAGAGACCTCTCGAGAAGGCAGACACCCGAGGAGAAGGCCGCCGGAGAATCGAGGCTTTTAAGGACAAGGGAGGGCTGAGTGTGCCTGTAAGCAGCAGGGAAGGAAGACGAAGAGAAATGAGGAGGGGGCAGGTTGGAGGGTGATGGTAAAGAAAACCAGCTTTTCCTGTTGCTATAAGAAGCATACCCAGAGGGCTACGGCGCAGAGGAATGCATGACAGAGGAGCGCTCATTCTATCAACCCCAATTAAGATGCCCAGGCCTGGCACACAGGAAGAGCTGAATAAATACTTGTTTGCTCTCCCTTGACTTAGGGCTGGCAAAACTCCTTCCTCGCAACTCCTGTGGAGTCGGCAATGCAGATTATCATCCCATTTTATAGAGGAGAAAAGCAAGGCTGAGATGTCGCACAGCCAAGGCCACGGATCGTAGATCTAGGACTGGAAGGGAGCTCAGAGTCTAACTCTCTCTCTCTCTCTCTTTTTTTTTTTTTGGTTAGGCAATGGAGTTAAGTGACTTGCCCAGGGTCACACAGCTAGTAAGTGTCAAATGTCTGAGACCGGATTTGAACTCAGGTCCTCCTGAATCCAGGGCTGGTGCTCTATCCACTGCGCCACCTAGCTGCCCCTCTAACTCTCTTTTTATCCGGAAGACAACCAGTAAAGGACTTGGGGCGCCTTGTTCATTTTGCATTCCTTCTCCATGTCAACGAACATGTATGAAGTGCCTACTATGTGCCAGGCACTGGGCTAAGTGCTGTAGATACAAAGAAAAGCAAAGAACAGTTCCCTGTCCTCAAGGAGCTCCCAGTCTAATGGGGGACACTATGCAAATAGCTTTATTTACAAGCTGTGGGCGGGACAGATGGGAACTAATCAGTACAGAGAACCTACTAGCATTGAGAGGTATTGGGAAGGCAGAACTCAGAGACAAGCAGCTGGAGAGAATTCCAGACATGGGGAAACAGCCAGGAAAAATGCGGAAGAGTCCACCTTCCACCTCCCCCCAGTAGAGTGTAAGCTCTTTGAGGGCAGGGCTATTTCGGGCTTTTTGTCCTTGAATCCTCAGTCAAGCACAATGCCCAGCATAGTGTACTTAAGAAATGCTTGTTGAATGGAAATTAATAAGTCCATATTTTCTTAGACAAGTTTCTTTCTTGTTTTTATCTGTATTGAAATATTTGTTTGTTGATAATTGATAACTGGAGTGAAGAAGATCTGAGTTCAAATCCAGTCTTAGACAATGAATAATTGTGTGACCCTGAGCAAGTCACTTAACCTCTGTTTGCTTCAATTTCCTTATCTCCAAAATGGGGATAATAAGAGCACCTACCTCTCAGGATTATTGTGCAGATTGAAAGAGATAATAATTGCAGTACATAGTAAATGCTATATAAATATTAGCTATTATTATTATTAATTGATAAGCTAATCATAAAAAAGATTTTTAAAAAAAATATGTCAGACTCTGGATTTGAACTCTGGCCTCCTGATTCCAAGACAAAGTGCTGTGTGACATGATTTAGCAGCTGCCACTATAAAGGAGTCGAGAGAGCTTGAAATATGATATTCCAGAAGACAAAGGCTTAGGACCAAGAAATAACTTACTCTGCAAAACTGAGTAAAATCCTACAAGGAGATAAGGGGATCTTTAATGAAATAGAGAACTTCCAAGAATTCCTGATAAAAAGAACAGAGCTGTATAGAAACTTCGTAGTACAAATACAGGCATCAAGAGAAACACAAAGAGGTAAATACGAGGGAGCAATCATAAGAGAATAAACTGTTTCTATCATCCTAGCCCCATCACCATCAGGCTTCAGAGAGGGAGTCTAATCAGACAGAAGGCCTGGGACAGATTCTGTTATGTTCTGATGATATAAAAAGAGGGATGTAAAGGGAAGGGAAGGGAGAAAAAGGATGGGGGAAATTATTTCACATAATCCAGGTGTTGATAGAGAAATCCAGACAAACAAGAAGGAGATGGGGGGAGTGACCGACCCTTGACTCTCATCTGAACTTGTCAAAGGAAGGAAGAATACACAAACACGCAGAGTTGGGTACGTGAGGCAAAGGAGAGAAGGGAGATGGGGAACCAGAAGGAGGATAGAATAAGGGAGGGATTCATCTGAAGCGAAACAAACTTTAAAAATATACAAGAATATTTACAGCGGCTCTTTTTGTGGTGGCAGAGAATTGGAAACTGAGGGGATACCCATCCATTGGGGAATGGCAGAACAAGTTGTGGTATATGATTGTGATGGAATGCTATTGTGCTATAAGAAATGATGAGTACGCAGACTTCAGAAAAACCTGGAAAGACTTGCATGACCTGATGCTGAATGAAATGAGCAGAACCAAGAGAACTCTGGATACAGTAACAGCAACTTTGTACAATGATCAGCTGTAAATGACTTGGCTATTTTTAGCAATACATCAATCCAAGACCATTCCAAAGTACTCATGATGAACAATGCTATCTACCTCCAGAGAAAGAACTGGTGGAATCTGAGTGCAGATTGAAGCAGATTTTTTTAAACTTTCTTTATTTTTCTTGTGGTTTTTTTTGTCTGTGTTTTCTTTCACAACATGACTAATATGGAAATATGTTTCACATGACTGCACAGGTATAACCTATATCAAATTGGTTGCCTTCTTAAGGGAGAGGGGAAGGAGGGAGAGAGGGAGATAATGTGGAACTAAAAAATTTTAAAGCAATGCTAAAATTGTTTTTATGTGTAATTGGAAAAAAATAAAATATAAAAATGTGAAAAAAGAAATGATGAAGGGAGTGGTTTCAGAAAACCTGCGAAGACTTGTATGGATGGACGCAGAGTGAAGTGAGCAGAACCAGGAGAACAATTTACACACAAAAAACAAAACAATAAAGACTACCTAAGGACTCTGAAAGACCTGGGAGCTCTGATCAGTCTAATGGCCAGCCAGGATTCCAGAGGACTCACGCTAACTCATAGAGTCCCCTCCTGAGAGAGTTGGTAAAGAGGTGAAAGACTCAAGGGGCAGACTGAGACTTTTGCGGAGTTGTTTGGGTTTTTTGACACAACCAACCTGGGAATTTGTTTTGCTTGACCGTACATGTTTGTAACAGGGGTTTTGCTTTTCTTTCTTTCTCCATGGGGGTTGGAGGGAGTTGGGAGAAAGAAAAAGGTGAGTTTTCATTGATTATAAAATTTTTAATTTTGAAAAAGAAAAAAACTTTTTAAAAAAAGAGCAAGGTGCTACATGAGGTTGGGGGTGGCAAGCAGGGGAAAGCTGATACCAGAAGAAATCAAAATGGGATCACAGGTCAGGCAGGGTGGGGAAATACCAAAGAGCAGCCAGGCTGTATCTTCTTCTGGCCAATGTCTGGTCACGGACTACAGGGACATAAGAAAGCCAAAGCCCAGTGTTAAGCTTAAGTCTGTGATTTTGGAGTCATTTCTGAGGGTCCAGGCCCCTTAACAGGCTCTCTGTGACCAGCCTTGGTTCCCAGACCTTGTGCAAGAGGAATTTCTCCAATTGCGTTAACTCTTGGTGCAACAGGGGAAATGCCAGTCTGCTTTTATTTACAGGAGGTGATGGTTATGAAATCCTTGCTCAGGATGGGGGCCGGTGGAGGAGAGCAGAGCCAGAAGCGCCAAGCTCTGTTATCGTCTGTACCAGGACCGCTTCAAGAAAGTGCTAATGGGAAACATGCCAGCTCTGAGTAATGTGAGCTTGGAAGCACATCCCAAGCAAAAAAAGATTCTCTGAATGTTGAGTCCCAGAGAAGCTCTGAGGCCCTGAAGCCTGAGTCTGAGCATGTCACCCAGGGACCTTAGGGGGCTCCTTCTGCTAAATCATGCAAACTCCTGGGTTCTAGAGTCAGAGAAACTGGGATCCAGTCCCACCTTTGATGTCACTGCCTAGGTGACCTTGGGCAAATTGTTAAACCCTCCCTGGGTCTCAGGCTTCTCATCTGTCACCTGAAGGGGTTGGACAAGAAGGCTTCTGAGTTAATCCCACCACCCCAAGGTGAACAAAGCCCCAGAAGAGGAGTGGGGGGGGGGCCTGGATGAAAATGACTTTGATGTGATAGCACGGGAGAAGGTAGGAGATAAAAGCAACACTCACCTCCTGGCTGAAGGGTCCATGGGAGTAGAATGAATCCAAGGAATCTGAAGGCCATGCTGGGGTGGAGGAGGAGGAGGAGGAGGAGGAAGAAGAGCTCTCTTTCCTAAAGGAGGCTGCTCTGAGACAGTCTGTATCTCTGTGGTTTAGTCAAGTTTCTTTGCTTCCTCTTTAGGTACCACAGGATAGAAGGCCCCACAGACTGCCTGTTTCAGGGAACCAGAGTTCCCCTTAGTTCCCAGTTAGTCTCCTTCCTGCTTGCTGCTCTCATTTACAAAGAGCCTGCTCCAGAGGACTTACAATCCATTGTCAGTCAACAGATCTGGGATTTCACCAATGGGGGCTCATTCCACCAGGACAGATGGTAATCCCATCCACCTCTCCTTATCCTATGAGACCCATGTCCTTTCCTTCCTCCTGTTCTCCTGGAAATCCTTCATCAGTGATTCACCCTTCATAACAAGGACTGTTATTTTTTGTAATTGCACACTCCACATCTAACACTGTGCCTGGCATACAATGGAATGTAAGCTCCTTGAGAGCAGAGACCATTTCATCCTTGTCTTTGTATACTCCACCCCTAGAAATGGGCCCAACAAAGAGTGAGTGAATAATAAATGCTCCTGGGACTTTTACTATTTCATGAGGACCAGTGCAACCCTTGGACCATCCATTGGTTGTCCTCTACTCACACAACAGTGTCCGACCCCCTCATTTCCTGGTTGATGAGACATCTCATGGCTCTTCTTGGGCTCAGGTCACCCTCAAGTGACACTGGCTGACCTCAAAGGTTTCTCCTGCTCAAAGATTCTGTGATTCAAGTACTGTGGAGAAAGCTCCAAGGATAAAATTAGAGGGTATTCAGGACTCCTTTGTTACTGATGATAATAGAAGAGTTCCCTTAAAAGCACGGACCATTAGAGCTGGAAAGAGTCTTAGAGATCATTTAGTCCAATGTCCTTGTTTTGTAGAGGATGAGGCAGTGGTCCAAAGAGATGGAGGGGGCGACTGTCCAGAATCCTGCTGCCCCCAGCAGCAGAGGAGGGAGGAGAGAACAGCAGGGATCTAACCTCAGGCCACCGGAGTGTTTGTTCTTACATAACATGTCAGAGCTGGGAGGAAGCTCACACGTGGTCTCTCACCCAACCCCCTCCTCTGATAGATGAGGAAATTGGAGCCCCATGAGGGGAAGTCATGTGTCCAAGGTCCTTCTTGAATCAATCCAGATTCTTATTCATTCCACTGGAGGACCAGGCCAGGGCCAAGTTTCCTCTAAGCTCTGCCTAGCTACCTTGATGATTTCCCCTTTTCAGTAAAAACCTTCCCCTCCCTACCCAAAATGTACTCGCCATGCTGTAGTATAAAGTCCATATTCAGGATATCTTGCAGACTTTTCAGAAAGGGTGGGTGAGCCAATGAGCTGAGCAGGTGGGAATAGTGGAATCATGGGATGGCCTTAAAAGCCTGGGGGCGAAGGAGTGGTCTCTTCCTGGGCTCTCACTGGGTAATAATAACCAAGGATGGCTCACAGCTACTTTCTTAGACATAAGAAATGACCTAACCAGCCCCCAAATCCTTCTCCCTCCCCACTTAATAGTGTTTTTTCTCCAATTACATGTAAAAATGGTTTTCAACATTCACTTTTATAAGATTTTGATTTCCAAATTTTTCTCCCTCCCTTCCCTCCCTCCCCCCTCCCCAAGACAGTAAACAATCTGATAGAGGTTATACATGTACAATTATATTAAGTATATTTCCACATTAGTCATGTTGTGAGAGAAGAATCAGAACAAAAGAGAAAAACCATGAGAAAGAAAAAGCAAAAAATAACAATAAAAAAAAGTGAAAATAGTCTGCTTCGATCTGCAATCAGACTCCATAGTTCTTTCTCTGGATGTGGATAGCCTTTTCCATCATGAGACCTTTGGAGATGTCTTAAATCCTTACGTTGCTGAGAAGGGTTAAGTCTATCAACGTTAGTCATCTCACAACATGGCTGTTACTGTGTACAGCATTCTCCTGGTTCTGCTCACTTCACTCAGCATCAGTCCATACAAGTCTTTCCAGGTTTTTCTGAAGTCTGCGTGCTCATCATTTCTTACAGCACAATAGTATTCCATTACATTCATATACCACAACTTCTTCAGCCATTCCCCAATGGATGGGCATCCCCTCAATTTCTCATTCTTTGCCACCACAAAAAGAGCTGCTATAAAAATTTTTTGTACATGTGGGCCCTTTTCCCATTTTTATAATCTCTTTGGGATACAGACCTAGTAATGGCATTGCTGGATCAAAGGGTATGCACAGTTTTATAGCCCTTTGGGCATAGCTCCAAATTGCTCTACAAAATGGTTGGATCAGTTCACAACTCCACCAATAATGCATTAGTGTCCCAGTTTTCCCACATCTTCTCCATCATTTATTATTTTCCTTTTCTGTCATATTAGCCAATCTGATAGGTGTGAGGTGGTACCTCAGAGTTGTTTTAATTTGCCCCAAATCCTTCTTACCCACCTACACATCCAGATCAGTAAGCACCCCACTAGTGATTTCTGCTCTTTTGGGTGCAAAGCAGACATGGCCTCCTTCCTCTGAAATGATCCTCCTTGTTTCAGGACCATTAGTCATTTATTCACTCATTCAGCATCTTCTATGTAGGGAGCACTGTGCTTGGGAGTGAGGGGAAGAGAAATGGAATATTTAGAGTAGACTTAGTCCCTGCCCTCATAGAGCTACACTTTAGCAAGGAGATAAGAAAGGAACAGAGAAAACTATTTTTGCATAATAATAATATCAACATCATAGTATTATTAGCTATTATTATTTTGAATATACCTTTATATAGAAATAAAATATGAAACATTGTATAGATACCTTTATGTACACATGAAACGTAAGCTCTTTGGAGGCAGGGACCGTGTCATTTTTATAATTATATACCCCACACCTAGCATTGGGCCTGGCCTATGGTTAAGATCCTTGAGGGCAGGAGCTATTTGCTAGGTGTGGGGTGTACTTCTTGGATTGACATGACAAGTGGTTTAGAGGGAGGGCAAATAAAAGCTCCCCGGGAAGACCAAGAGGGAAGACGTTGCTGCCTGGGAAGAAATGAATGGGGAAGTTTTCCTGTAGAGGCAGCATGTGAGTTGGGCTATAAAGAGGGGTAGGAATTCAACAGGTAAAGAGGAAGAGGGAGGGGCTTCCTGGGGCTATGTGGGAGCCTTCATGGAGCCCCGAGTGAGGAATCCAGGGTTAAGGGGCTAGAAGTAGCCAAACGGTTGTATGAGACCAAAGTATTTTGAGAAGATCCTGAATGTGGAGTCAGGAGAACAGAGTTCAAGTTCTAGTTGGGCGGCTCCAAGTGGTTACTTCACTTTCCTGGGCTTCAGCGTCTTCAAATACAGAGTGAGAAACGTAGACTAGATGACTTCTAAGGCCCCTTTCGATTCTGTGATTTCATGATTCTGCCTGACCTGCAGCCATGGACAGCTCCTCACAAACCTAATTGATGCTTCCTATAAAAGGCGACTGATTTCGGGCAGGGGCCCTGGCTACCCTCTATGAGGATCAGAGGGGGTGACCCAGAGGGAAAGTACACCTGCTGCGTACCACAGCAAGGCTGGGCTGACAGCTGGACCCCATAGGAGAAGAGTTCCTTACTAGGCTCAGTTGTGCTAGGCCTCCCTGGCTGTTTTCTTGCTAGTTACAAACACAAAGCCCCTGTATTTGTAAGGACTTGTCAGCAAAGCTGGGAAAGGAGCTGATTAGAATCACTGGCATGTCAGGTTTCTGATGCTGGCTCTTAGAGTAACAATCACCATGCTTCCTACTGGGACTAGGGTCCAGGCCACGGATACTACTACAATGCAACATCAGGTGAGTTTGTTTGCTGTCCAGGGGCTCAAGACCTTGGTCAGCGTGCAACTATCAAGGCCTTGGCTGGGAAAGTATTTCAGACAGTGACGACAGGAATGGGTGAGGAAAGGTGTAGGATGGTCAGAGACCTAAGAGGTAGCTGTGAAACACAGCTTGGCAGAGCTGTGGGGTCCTAAAGCCCCAATCTCAGATAGGGGCACAAGTGTCCATCTAGAGCTCGTGGGCGTTTGCTAGAAGTCATTTCCTTAGTTCTTCAGATTTTGAAAGGGTAAGGCAGTATGGCTCAGTGGACTTGGCATTAGGAAAACCCGGGTTCAGATCTTACCTCTGATGTCACTGCTATGCATATCCCCCAAGGAGGTCAAAGACAGTGCGGCACTGTTAAGAGGTTGGTGTGGTGATCAGGGCGTACAGCTCCTCCTATTTGTACCTTACTTCATGACTGATTCAATATTTGGATGGGTTTGCCATCATAATTGTTCCTCTGTTCTGAGAAATAGCATTAAAGTAACTGTATGATCCTGGATAAGTCATTTAACCTCTTTGTGCCTCAGTTTCCTCACCTGTAAATCAAGGGGATTGGACTAAACGGTCTCCAATGTCCCTTCCAGTTCTAGAGATATAATCTATGTGTGACCTTTGGTAAGTCACTTAAAATTCTTAGGCCTCAGTTTCCTTGTCTATAAAATGGGATTAGACTTGAGAATCCTTTCAGCTTTAAATCTCAGCCTTAACTTCCTCATCTGTAAAATGGGGATCATAGTAGGACCTCCCTCAGCAGCTGTTGTGAGGATCAGATGATACAATATGTAAGGTTTGCTTTGCAGACCTTCAAACACTTCAGAGGTGCTACTCTTGTTACTAACATTATTTGTTTTATTATCTGTTTAATTATAATGACCAAGCTTAGTCCTAAAGATGAGAAAATATACCTCTTTTCCTTCTTTGCAAAGATGGGGGTGGGGGTCTGTGGGTGTGGAATACTACATGTACTTGTCAGATACTACTGATTTGTTGATTAGCTTTGCTGGACTTTTTTTCTTTCTTTCTCTTGGTGGGAGTAAGGGGAGAGAGGTATCTGGAAATGAAGGTGGTATTAAAAACAAAAAAAATTAATGACATTTTAGAAAAAAAAAAACCAAACTAAACCACCTTGGGCACTAACTGTGCAGCCCTTTGCAAGCGAGCTGCCCTCTCTGAGCCTCAGTTTCTACTTCTGTAAGGGGGAGGATGATGCCTGCAGCCCCTCGCCAACCGTAGAGCCCTCTATCCAAGATTGTCTGTCATCATCATTCGGGAGCAGGTCAATTCCTCACTCATCCGAGCCCTGCACAGAAGGGCTAGGACGAGGGTCTGGCCCCTTCAAGTCCCAAGGCTGTCCAGCTCCAAGCGGAAGGAAAGCCTGGCTGGGTGGCATGCAGGACACAGTAAGTAAGGGATGATCGATGAAGAAAGGATTTTTTTTTCCGGCTCCCGTTGGGGTTGGGGGGTGGAGGGAGCCACGGGGATATTTATCGTCGGTCCCTCACGATGATAGATGACGGCACATGTCTCGGGGAGATATGGATAATCTGTTTCATGCTGTTCCTGCAATCCTCCGGGGGGCCATCTGTCTCAGCGCCTCGATGCCATGGTGATAGACATCAGAAGAATAAATGCTTGGAGAAGCAGGGAGGGGCATCGCCCAGCCCAGCCCTGCCTGGCTGGGAGGCTGTTGAGGGCCCCTCCTGTCAGGGAGGATGAGCACACACAGATAGGACGCGAATGAGCCCGAGAAGGTCCAGAAGGCAAAGAGATCGGCGACGCCATGGCCGGGCACCGGGGACGTCCAGTCCGGAGAGGGGGCGAAAGCCATGAACGCAGGAGAACTCTCGCCAAGTGTTTGAAAGGCTCCTGCCTTTCAAGGGAGGGATCAGCCTTGGTCTGCCTGACCCCAGAAGGTGCAACCAAGAATAATGGGGGGTGGGGGTGGGAAGGGCCATAACCCCAGCTTGGCTTGGCTCCTTCAAACTCCCAGCGATGGACGCTCCACGTAGTCCGACAAAGACGTTTTTGCCGAGTTTTGCGCAATGTCAGAGCTGGGGAGAATCAGAACATGGAAGGTCAGAGCTTGGAACGAACCTGAGAACCTACAAGGTCAGAGCTGGAGGACTTTTAGGACATAGCCAACATTTATTAAGCGCTTTCTCTGAGCTAGGTATTGTGCTAAATCCTGGGGATAAAATACAGCAGAAAAGGAAGAATCCCTAGCACATTGTTCTCAAAGCACGGCCGAGTCCCTGGGCCCTACCCCAGACCATTTCAGAGGATCTTTAAGGTCAGAACCATTTTCATAATCGTCCTAAGGCATTTTGACATACCCTGCCCTTTTCCAACCACATATCTGTGTGAAGCCAGATTTTCTTCACGCATTTCAACCAAAACAACACAATGCAACAGATTGAGCGCAGAAACAGAGAGAAGAATCCAGCTGTCCCCCATTAAGCCACACATTAAAGAGATTTGCAAAAACACAGAAAACAATGCCACCTTCTCACTGATTTTTTTTGTTTTGGAAAAGTCTTTTTTTTTTTAATAAAAATGTTATTTATGTTAACATGCTATCGATTTAGGGTTGATATTTTATGAAATAAATAAATATTTTAAATGTTTTCAGTTTTAATTTCTAATACAGTAAATTTGAATAGAAATGACCCCAAACAAAAGCTCTCTGGGGTCCTTTGTAATTTCAGAGCGTAAAGGGGATCTGACCCCCAAGAGCAGGAGGAGCCCTGTTCTACCCTAGCCCCTGGATTGGAGAGACAAGGCCGCCCCAGGGTAGTCGGGCTGTGCCAGCTCACCCCCTCTAAAGGCCTAAGGGCACTTCTCTTGCCTGTCTACCACAATGCCTCTGCCATCCTGAGGGGCCTCAACTCTGGAGGGATTCAGGCATCCCTGGCACCTGGGTTTTATCTGAGCATTGGGAAATCATCAGGGACAGGCGCTGTGGGCGGGGTTTTCACTCTCTCATCTTTCTGTGCCTGAATACATCCTGTTAAGCTGTTTACTGAGGCCCCCCGGGCCCCAGGGCTGGCCTCCACCACAGAAGATGCTCTCAGCAGCTCAGTAATATTGCCCCTTCTCCAGAAATACTCTCACCCCTCAGCCCAAACCACCCCCCCCACACACACAAACAGGTTTACCTGCTGGCTGTCCCCTGGGGCCTAAAACTCCCTGAAACATGGACAGAACCTTTTGAGCCAAAATCAGAGACTGGTCTTGAAATGAAGATTTCTTTAGGAGAGAGAGCATGATGACAAAGGCCCCCTCCCAGCTCTCTCTGTCCCTGTTCTAAGCCTCCTCCCAGCTCTGCCAGTCCCTGTTCTAAGGCCCCTCCCAGCTCTGCCAGTCCCTGTTCTAAGGCCCCTCCCAGCTCTCTTAGTCCCTGTTCTAAGGTGCCTTGACACCCTCTGAAACCATACAATGGTCCAGACTGTGAAGGGTCTCCAGGCTGACCTCAGCTCCTTCCCAACTCTCACTATCATCAAAAGGTTCAATCCCCTTATAGACAATCCACATCCTTCCCTCAACAGCCCCCCCCCCAAAAGTAGCTGATTGAGTTGTGTGTGACTTTATCATTCTACCTTGGCCTTTTCTCTGGGGACCGCTTGATGAGACTGGAAGAGGCCCTGGGAGGCCCCAGCAAGAAGGAAAAACCTTCAGGAGCCTGGAGAATCCCTCCTGAGTGGAGTTTGTTTCTTTTACACCATGCTAACACTCCAAGTCTGAAGCCCTAAGTCTTGTCTTGTAACGAAATGGCTGAAGGCAAGAGGTCCAACAAAGACTAGCTTCGGCCTGACTCTGGACAGGCGATGACCCCTCTCTGGGTCTTCGCTTCCTCGTCCACCTCTGAGTTTTCAGATTCCCATTTTCTGAGCCCTGGCTATGGACAGTGCCCCATGCTGGGCACTGAGAGAGTTCCAAGGATCCAGACCTGGCCCTTGTCTTCTATACAATTATTGATTTTGAGTGAGAAGGGACCTTGAAAGGTCATAGAGACTTCTGATACGGTCCTTGTAATCCAGGCTATTCAATTCGTAGATGCAGAGCTGGACATAATTGAATCCAGTTCCCTAATTGTAGAAACAAACTGAGTCACAGAAGTAGGGAATGACTTGTCCCGTGTCACAGCTAGTAAGTATGAGAGGCAAGATTTAAAAGTTCACTCCCAAATTTTCATTTTCCCCTTGTTTAAGTAAATGCTTTTGTTTCAAGTTATAATATACACTTGCATTTGGTCTGGTTAAAAAAAAAAGAAAGCCCCAGATGGGGGCTCAAGAGCTGTGCTGGGGGCAGCTACGTGGCGCAGTGGATAGAGCACTGGCCTTGAAGTCAGGAGGACCTGAGTTCAAATCCAACCTCAGACCAAACACTTGACACTTATTAGCTGTGTGATCCTGGGCAAGTCACTTAACCCCAGTTGCCTAAAAAAAAAAAAAAAAAAAGAGCCGTGCTGACCCAAAGCATTCCTTGGCCCTGCCCCAGGAGTAGCCTCCAGAGGTCTACTTTGTTTGTAGGCAATTTGGGTTAAGTGACTTGCCCATGGTCACACAGCTAGTAAGTATTAAGTGTTTGGTCTGAGGTCGGATTTGAACTCAGGTCCTCCTGACTTCAGGGCCGGTTCTGTATCCACTGCACCACTTAGCTGTACCCAGAGGTCTACTTTGAAGGAAGCCTCCTGCACAGCAACAACTCACATTTATGTAGCTATTTATAGTATAATGTGAACAGAACTCTAGAAGGCCCACACTAGAAGAGACTTCAGCCTAACCAGTCCAAAGTCTCCATTTACTGGATAGAGAAATAACTGATCTCCTGGGGAGGGAAGTCTCTCTGGGTCTCTGTCCTTGAGGTACAGCTAATGTAGGAGGAGAGATAAGGGAAGCATTTGCACAGATAATGTTACAGACAGATAAGCAAAGAGTTGGGATCCGCTTGAAGTGGAAAGTCCATTTGCAATTGTGGGGAGAAGGGGAGAGACGTTGGCAGACTTCCTGGAGGAGGAGGTCTTTGAAGAGGAGACCAGTGACCTTTCATAGGTGGTGAATTTAAAGTGGGCTGGGTGAGTTTGGAAGGAGCCTTTCCCCTCTTCTCTTTTCCCTTATCTTCCTTCTTTACAGATGCTAGGTTTGGAGTTTTACTAAGTATTTTGCTCCTTATTTGTCATCACCACTCACCCACACCCACATAGCTGACCCCACCACCTCCCCTCAGCTCTGATGGAAACTTTCAGACCTTCAGGGGGAGGTGTCCCCTTTGTAGTAAGGATCTGATCTGGGATGTCAGAGCTGGAAGAAACCTAGGAATCTAGTTCTACCCCCTCATTTTACAGAGGGGGAAACTGAGAACCAGAGAGGGGAAGGAATTTCTCTGAGGTCAAACAAGTCATTTACTGTGGTCTTGTGGCAAGGGGGAGCCACTGGACCTTTGTGAGCCAGAGGGAGTGAAGGTATAAACAATGGAAATCTCTAAATAAATGGGGCAAGAGTGGAGTGAGAGAGACACTGGCCACTTGAAATGAATCTGAGGCTGCAGGCACAAAGGACCCAGGAATTTGGAGATGGACCATGAAGCCACCCGAAAAATCCTATGTGGGGCAGTGGATAGAGCCTGGGCCCTGGAGTTAAGAGGACCTGAGTTCAAATCTGGTCTCAGACGCTGACTAGCTGTGTGACCCTGGGCAAGTCACTTAACCCCTATTGCCTCAAAGAAAGAAAGAAAAGAAGTTCCAGGCAATGAAGGAAGTGCTCAGGAACCGTGGAAATAGGGGAAAATTGTCGTTTTCTTAGAAGGGAAGATTTTGGCTTGTGAAACTAACTAGGGACCCAAACTCAGGGATGAGGAATTAATGGGATGACTTGTGGGCGCTTGGGAAAGATTGAGGGGGTGCCTCAGGGGACGGTGAAGAGGAAAGGCCGGATTTGGAGAGCCCCTGGAAAACTTGGCAACCCAGGGCAGGTCCCTCGCCTCCGTGGGCTTCAACTGCTCCTCTGGCAAGCGAGGGGGTGATCGAATGGCCTTCAAGGCCTCTCCTTCAGCCCCAAAGCGGGGATCCAGGCACCCTGTGACTCGGTCATGCTGTTGTAACCCCAGCTCCTCTGCTGCCCAGGTTGCTAAAGAAGGGGAACACTACAGACACAGAGTGTGTCGCTTCTGCCCACACATTCAGAAGTCTTTTTTGTGATTCCTCCTGAATAGGATTGAGAAATAAAGACTGAATGAAAATCTGAGAGAGGTGTCATCCTGGCTGGGTTAGTAACAATGCGAATGCCTGCCTGAGGTGGTCTCTGACGGTGGGTCACGGAGTCTGTCCGGTCAAACATTTCGGCCCATTACGCCGAAGATATACTTGCAAATGACTCAAAGGACGAATGGCTGATCCAATGTATAACAGTAATAGCTAAAGTTTATATAGCATTTAAGATCTGCACAGTATTTTACCAATATCAGGGGCACCCAGATGGCTTAGTGGATAGAACACAGCCTGGAGTCAAGAAGACCTGAGTTCATAATCTGGCCTCAGACACACTTACTAGATGCATAACCTTGGACAAGTCATTTCACCCCGTTTGCCTCAGTTTCCTCATCTGTCAAATGAGCTGGGGAAGGAAATGGCAGATCGCTCCGGTATCTTTGCTGAGAAAACCCCAATGACACCATAGTCCTCAGTGTCACAGAGTTGGACGTGACTGAACAATAAAAACAACAATTACTAATATTATCTCATTTCATTCTCATGACAATCCTGGGAGGGAGATGCTATTATTATGCCCATTTTACAGTTGAGGAAACTGAGGCAAGGAAAAGTTGAGGGGCTTGGGGTAATCCATGGTCACACTGCTAGGAAGTGTTGGAAATATTCAGATGGTGCCTCGTACATGAAGCAGAATTCAAACTCAGCTCTTCTTGGGTCCAAGTTTAGGGTTCTACTTGCTGTTCCACCAAGATTTATCTTTAAGGGAACAAGTGGAAGGCTTAGGTTCAAAAAGAAACTGCAAAATGCCAGATTGGGGAGGTGCTGAGAAATCCTCGCTGGACGGCTTCAGGAGGAGAATGGATGACCGATTGACGACCTGTTAGGTTAGGGGTGCTGAGGGGGAATCTTGGTGCTGGCTGGAGGGGGTGTTTGATGCATCCCACCCTCGGTCAGCCCCTTATCATTTCTTCCCCCACCTCCCATCTCTCCCCTCTCTGATCTATCCATAGAGTTACCCCATCTATCCTACCAAACCACCCAAGTGATTGCCCTAAAGCACAGGATGAAATATGTCAACGCCTCTTCCCTTCATCATCAGCATCCTATAACTTTGTGGATCCCCAACACTTTCTAGCAGTGCAACCATGGGTTGCCCCAAGTCATTTAACTTTTCCTTGCCTCAGTTTCCTCAACTGTAAAATGGGCATAATAGTAACATCTCCCTCCCAGGATTGTCACGATGAGCTCCTCTGCTTGGTGTGTGAAGCTTTGTACAGTCGGGAGAGGGGAAGAGGTTGGGAGGGAGAGAAGGGGAAGAAAAAGGGCTGCCCTCCCCCCAAAAAGGGAAAGAAAGAAAAAGCCATTGATGTCGTTAGAAATGCATGGGTGAGAACTGAAGGAAAGATGGCCAAGCAGGACAGCTTTGAAAGTTTGGAACTGAATTTATTATTTATACTTTTTAAAAGTATCAGTACTTAAAAAGTCTATGTACTCAAAAGCTATAAGTAACAGTTTCATGTGCAACCAATTTTTACATATGGAAATGTCCATTTTATTTGGCGTTAAGTCAAGAATTTTTTGGAAAGAACGTAAGCTTCTCGAGGGCAGGGATTCCAGAGTTTGGGCAGTGACAGGCCTTTTGCTTCCCCCATTCATGCCACTTTTGTGCGCTAGACGCTCTGGTGACGACTGTCCACGGCGTCCCAGTTAGCTCAGTGAGCAGCAGTTGCTAGATCGGGGCAGCGGACATTCTCCTCCCCACTGCCTCCTTTCTTCCCATTTGGAGCAGTCCCTTGTCCTATCTCCCTCAGAGCTCAGATATTTCTACCCGTCTGTGGCTGAACGGTGCCAAGGAACAACAAGAAAACACCGCTGGAGAATCCAGGTGCCTAGTAATGAGTCGTGCCTGCCCTTGGCTGGAGCCCAACCCTTCCCACCCCCCAGGCCGCTGGCACCAAGGGAGATTCTTACGGTGGGACACTGGGCAGCGTTCTCACCAAGAGGCCAATGTAGCTGGCCTGCGACTCTTGTGGTGAACTCTGATACTGGAGAGCCAATGGCCATAGTCTCTGCACCTCCGCTCTCCTTGTCTCAACTCCTTTGGGAAGAGTTATCGCAGATCTGAACCTCCGTGACATTCCAGAGTCAAAGCACTCACGGAGGGAACCTGACATTGCTCGTCCAGCTGACTCCCGGCACGTCTCCCTCCCGCTCACAACCTTTGGTGTTGGACCCGCAGTGAAACAGCCTGTTCTCATGTGGGGCTCCCAGGGGAGCAGCCCCATTGGGGTTCTCTGTGGGCGGCAGGGAGGCCCTTCCTAGGAGAAGAGCCCCATGACTTCTGCCGCAGGCCTTCTCAAGAGAATCGGGAAGGACTCAGAAGGTGTCGCCAGTGACGCAGATGACCTAGCAGCGTCCGTGAGCCATCACACAACCCTTCGGTATTCTCAGGGTTAAGACCCCGGCCTACTGAAGCACAGCAAGGGCCTTCCGCCAGGGACAACACACACACACACACACACACACACACACACACACACACACACACA
>NW_020950172.1:9522245-9523777 GCF_900497805.2 Vombatus ursinus | reverse complement strand
CACACACACACACACACACACACACACACACACACACACACACACACTCACACACATACACACTTTCTCACACACACACACAAGGACACTCACACATACTCACACTCACATATACTCTCACACTCACACAAACACACTCTCACTCACACTCACACACACTCTCACACTCACATACACTTGCACACACTCACACACACTCACATACTGTCACACACTCATACACTTACTCTCTCTCTCACACACACACAGTCACACATACTCCACACACTCTCACACTCTCTCACATTCTCACATACACATTCTCACACTCACACTCTCTCACATACACTCACACACACTCACACATACACACTCACATACTCACACTCACGCACACTCTCACACTCACACACACATGCACACACACACGCGTGCACACACACACACACACACAGAGCCTGGTCTCTGCTCTGCTGGGGACAGGACCTACCTGGAGCTCTTGCCCTCTCTCCTTTCGGTGCACACCATTGTTTGGAGGAAGTGTGAAGACCTCCAGCCCAGGGGCGTTGGCTCTCCTGACTTTTCTCTGCTGTGGGAGCCTGCATTAGGGCTACTTCCTGCCCACAGCTGGGCTGCCCTGCCTCCCTGGTTGTGGGCCCCTCTTACTGAAGACTGAGGTTCTGGAGCCCAGCAAGGGAGCCCAAGCCCCTGACACTCTCATCACCTCTGGGAGATGAGGGTTGTCTCCAGAATGGCACCAGAGCCTTTACAAGGGTGTTTTTGTAGGACCCAGTCCCAGCCCACGGGTCTAGCAGGGGTGTCCTGCTTTGTCTCGGGGGAGGCAGGTCCTCTGGTCTGTGACCCTCTTGGGGCACGGCTGTTCGGTGTCACCCTGAGAGGGCCTGGCTGGCGGCAGCACTGATGGAGCTGGATGAGATTTGGCTCAGGGGACAGCCGGTGGCTTGACTCCTGTCTGAGTGACAGCATTCGGAGACTTCCCCTCACCTGGGCATGACTAGAGTCGGGAACGGGGAGAGAGAGTGGCCCATCTGCTGTCAGATGAGCCCAGCAGGTGGATGGGGCCCAGGGCTGCGGGCAAAGCCAAGAAGGAGGGTCGGGGGAGAGCGAGAGGAGGCTCCTGATGGACACTCACAGACACTCACACACACACACACACACACACACACACACACACACACACACACTCCCCTATAACCCAATTCTTCCTTCCCTTTTCTAATTCTTGTATGATTCAATCAACAAAATGTCTCTTTGCCCTTGATATTTTCTTTGCCTTTATTAGTCAAAACACCCAGCATGGTACTGTGGAAAGAACCTGGATTGGGGGTCAGAGAACCTTAACTAGCTGCATCCTTATAGGTACAACAATTCCCCATCTTTACCACAGTCTCACTTTCTTTAAAATGAGGTGGGGAAGAGAGTGTGAACAAAATAATTAAGTAATCTCTCAGGCCCCTCCCAGCTCTGACCTTCCCTGTTCTAAGGTCCCTCCCAGCTCTGACCTTCCCTGTTCTAAGGCCCCTCCCAGCTCT
>NW_020950172.1:9520093-9522235 GCF_900497805.2 Vombatus ursinus | reverse complement strand
CCCTCCCAGCTCTGACCTTCCCTGTTCTAAGGCCCCTCCCAGCTCTGTCCTTCTACAACTCAAATGAACCTCAGTCATGACTGATACCTATATGAATAGTGTCAGTCATACAATTTGTTGTTCTGTCGTTTTGGTCAAGACTGACTCTCTGAGACCCCATTTTGGGGTTTTCTTGGCAGAGATACAGGAGTGATTTGCCATTTGCTTCTCCAGCTCTTTTTACTGATGAGGAAACTGAGGTAAACAGGGCAAAGTGACTTGCCCAGGGTCACACAGCTAGTAAGAGTCTGAGGCCAGATTCGAACTCGGGAAGATGAGTCCTCCCGCCTGCAGACCCCGTGCTCCGTGCACTGTGGCGCCACCAGCTGCCCACGGTCACACAACAGCAGGGAGGAAGGAAGGTGTCAAGGTTATAACTAGAATCAAAGCCGTAGGCACGGAGCCCGGCAGGCTTGTAGCTTTCCCAGTTCCCGTCAGAGCCTGCTCCTGGCTGCTCCCGGGCCTTAGAGATCATCTCGTCCCACACCTTTGTCTTACCCCGAGAACAGGCAGGGCCCAGAAGTTGGGCCGGGTCGGACGGTGGGGAGGAGCCCCCAAGCGAGGGTCAGGGGCCCGGAGACAAGTCCGGCCATCCCTCGGTCACCCCCTGAGCCCACCGTGGGGCTGGTCTCTGCCAGCTCGCCAGCTCCCCAGGGTCGCAGGCGCAGAACCGGAGGGGACTGCGAAGGCCGCTGAGCCCAGCCCCCCGTCTGCATCCGTACCGGGTGTGTGCCTGTCCTCTCCCCACCAGCCCGGGGGCTTCTTTGCCTCTCTTCCCAGGCCGAGCTCTCAGCCCAAAGCCTGGCACACACGAGAAATGTTTGGGGACTTCTTGGCTCGACTTGCTCGAGGTCACACAGACAGGATTCGCACCCAGGTCTTCCCCACCCCAAGCCCAGCCCTCTCTCCAGGATACCGAGAAGCAATGTTATAGAAGCAGAACTTGAACCCATCACCTCGGCCTCCAAATTCCGAGCACTTTCCTCCCTGAGGCCCCTTCCATCTAGGGTCTTCGAGGAAGAGGGTGGCACTGGGGGCCGGGCTGCGCTGGAGCCCTGAGCCCGTCTCCTGGACTGGGTGGCCAGGAGAGGGAGCATGTAACCAAAGCAACCCTTCAGGGAAGAAGAGTCCCTGGGTTTTGATTCATTCATTCATTCATTCATTCATTCATTCCTCCATTCATTCATTCATTCGCCACCTCGCGCATTTGTCAGCAGGTTTCCGGCAAGCAGAGCCATCTGGGGGGTGTTGCTGAGAGCCGTGTTCTTTTGGAACTCCCACCCCCTCTCTTCTGCCAGGGGAAGCCCCGGCAGCCCAGCTGGCGTCACGGCAAGGGCTCTGCCTGGCTTCATCTACATGAGAGCCCGTCCCTGCGGTGTCGGTGGTGGGGAGCGGCCCCCACCACCGGCTCCTCCGACTCACGCAGCTCAGCCTGGTTCAACTGGGGTCATGGATCGTGGTGGAGTGCTCCCGACTGTGTGCTGACTGGGGAGGCGGCATCTGGGCAGGAAGCCCAGCGAGCCAGAGGCCACGGGAGAGGGGCCCACCGAGGCCACGGGAGAGGGACTCACAGCCTGGCCCACTCCCTTCTTCGGCGGGGGACCAGCCCAAACCATCTCCTCCAGGAAGCCCTCCTGCCTTTTAGAAACACAAGCTGAGCTCTCTCTCCTTTGAACTCCTGGAGAGCTTCCTGCCTGCATGTGGCCTCAGAGGGACCTGTACCCCAACTGCCTCACATTAGGACAGAAAACAGAGAAGGCCGGAGCTGGGAGGGCCTGGGAATGAAGAAAAAGAATGTCGGTGCTGGAAGGACCCTTAAATGAGCAAAGTCAGAGCTGGGAGGGCTTTTAGAATAGGGAATGATGTCAGGGCTGGGAGGGGCCTCAGAGCAGGCGATGTCAGAGCTGGGAAGGAGCTTAGAACAGGGAATGTCAGAGCTGGGAGCAGCCTTAGAACAAGGAACGTCAGGGCTAGGAGGGGCCTTAGAACAGAGAGTGTCAGGGCTGGGAGGGGCCTCAGAACAGAGAAGGTCAGGGCTGGGAGGGGCCTCAGAACAGGGAGTGTCAGGGCTGGGAGGGGCCTCAGAACAGGGAGTGTCAGGGC
>NW_020950172.1:9465844-9520083 GCF_900497805.2 Vombatus ursinus | reverse complement strand
GGGAGTGTCAGGGCTGGGAGGGGCCTCAGAACAGGGAGTGTCAGGGCGGGAACATAAGCACATGCACAAAGAAGAGGGTCCTTGCCCTCAGGAGCGAACACTCTAGAGCGGGAGAGAAGACAGAAAGAGGACCTGAAAAGCAGATTGGTAAAGACAGGAGTTCCAGAGAGGAACAGAGAAGTGGACATTGCAGGGCCGGGCCGGGCCATTCCTTAAAATGGACGTGCCAAGTCACCTGGAAACCCCAGAGGCGTTGTCATGGTCGGGGCCCGCTCCGTGGGCCCACGCCATGATCCCACTTATTGTTGGTAAGAATAGCTGGCACTGATAGAGCATTTTGAAGTTGGCAAAGCACTTCCCTCCAGGCACCAGCTCTTACGCCTTGGAGTCAGGGAGCCAGCCCAGAGACTTGCCCAAGATCACTCAGAGTCCTCACCAACGCAAAGGGAATCCCACGGTTCCAGAGGCAGTGTTCTAGGTGGTGCCATGTTGAGAGAGGAAGACCCAGGTTCAAATCCTGCTTCAGGCGCTGACCTCACCCTGCCCCAGCCTCAGTTCCCCAATCTGTAAAATGGAGATAGTAAAAGCACCTACCTCACAGGATGGTTGCGAGGATCAAATACTGGCTTATGTGGTTTGAACTGTAGAGGTGCTATTACTATCCCCATTTTACAGATGGTGAAACTAAGGTGAAATGACTAGTCCACAGCCACACAACTATTAAGGATCTGAGGCAAGATTTGAGTCATACCTTGCTGACTCCAAGGCCAGTGAACTCTCCACTTCACATAGCTACAGCATGAAGAGCTTTACGTATGTTTTCTCATTTGACCCTCCCAATAACCCCATTAAGAAAATGCCCCAAGTATTTTCACCCCCATTTTACAGATGAAGGAACTGAGGCTCAGAGAAATGAAGGGCTTTGTCCAAGGGCAGTGAGATAGCCAGTATTTGAACTCAGGTCCACTGACAGAGATAGAGCCCTGGGCCTGGAGTCGGGAAGACTGGAGTTCAAATCAGGCTCCAAAACTTCCTAGCTGTGTGACCCTGGGCAAGTTCCTTCACCTCTCTCTGCCTCAGTTTCCTCATTTGTAAAATGAGGGTACCTATCTCCCAGGGTTGTTGTGAGGGTCAAACGAGACAATGTGTAAAGCGCTTGGCCTGGCGTGTAAAGGTGCTTTATAAAAGTGTGTTCCCTTCCTTCCTTCCTGACTCCAAATCTAGCATTCTCCACAATGCCAAGTTGAACTGATTCCAGTGTATTTCTGTAAAATCAGGACCCGACTTCTTACCCCCTTTGCCTCCCAAGGTGGCTGACAAGATATCTGAGCATGCCCAACCCCGCCTCTGGGCCCCTCCGGCTCTGCCCTTGTCCGGGAGCCTGGCATTGGTGCCATGACACAGACCCAGGTGTCTGATCACTGGGACTGCCAGGCAGAGCGGGCTCTCCTGGGCCCTCCTCTCCACGCTGCCGTGCTGGCTGCCAGCTGGTTCTCCAGCCCAGCCTCCTGCTGTTGGCGGCTTGACAGCCGGGTGTGAGGAGGATGCTTGATGGGAGGGGGACACAGGGTGCCAGGTGCTGGTGAGGCCGTGGCAAGGCAGGCTGCCCCCGCTGGGGCTCGTCAGCGGGATCTCTCCCATCACAGTCCCCACCCAGCTGTCTGCTCCAGGGCTCTGGGGACGCAGAAGACGTAGCTCCCGGCTCCCTTCCTCCACTCTAGAGGCCTGGGCAGTATGGAGGCACCAGTGATGGACGGAGGCATCGCTAAGACACGCAGGGTCCTCAGCCCTCAATGGAGCTGCCAGGTCACGGCTCTTTCGTCCAGCTCTCCTCTCTCCTCTGGACCCAAGTGCTTAGATTGATTCCCCTCTTGTCCGGCCTTGGAGAGGAGAAATCGGCTTTGTTTCTTTCTGTGGCCTTGAAACCCTCCCGCGAGATTCAGCCAGGCCACTCTAACCCCTCAGGGAAAGAACACAGAAGGCGCTCACTAAGTGCAGAAGGGGCCATTGCGGGGGCTGAGAGGAACCTTCGCGACTCCTTCGCCGGGATCGTAGGGCCGTCGCTGGAGAGGTGGAAGGGCTGTCAGAGGCCATCCCTTCATCCAGTCAGTCAGTCAGTGGGTCAACCCAAGCATATATTAAATGCTTAACATGTGCCAGGCCCTGGGCTAGGCACTGGGGATACAAAGAAGGACAAAAGACAGTCCCTGCCCTCAGGGAACTCCCAGTCTGATGGGAAGACAAAATGTAAACCACCAGGTACATGCAAGTTAAGTGGTAAACTCAGAGAGAAGGCTAGGATATAGCTAGGATTATTACCGCCATGTTATTATTAAGCCCATTTTACAGAGGAGAAAACTGAGGCTCACAAAGAAGGGACCTCAGAAGCCAACTCAGATCTGAACGGAAATCGCATCCACAACGTGCCTGACATGTGGTCCTCTAGGCTTTTCTTCAAGACTCACAGTGATGGGGAACTCACTACCTCTCCAGATAGCTCACTTTGTCCTGGCAGGGGTTACGAACCTGGTGTGTACCCATACCTCCAAGGCGATGACAGGAGCTGCCAACAGAGTATGGAGAATATTTGATAAATAGCTATATTATCCTATTGACAGTGTAGTCCTGGAGTCAGGAAGACTCATCTTCCTGAGTTCAAATCTGGCCTCAGATACTTACTGGTTGTGTGACCCTGGGCAAGTCACTTCACCCTGTTTGCCTCAGTTTCCTTCTCTGCAAAATGGTCCAGAGAAGGGAACAGCAAACTACTACTCCAGTATTGTTGCCAAGAAAACCCAAATGGGGTCACAGAGAGTCAGGCACGGCTGAAAGGACTGAACGACAACAAAATCTTGTTCATTGCTTTATTTTATTTCTTATTACATATTCACGGCAAGCTCTAGAATTTATTTCCTTTCCAGATGAGTGGGGGTGTGGGAAGGTTTACTAAAAGCCGGGACGAAGGGGGTTCAGGTGCCCTGGTGTTTTGGGACGGCCCCCATCCAAAGGGAAGCTCCCCTGACGTCCTGCTTCCATCTCCGAACAGTCCTCTGCCCCCGATGGCTTCTGTGGGGCCCTGAAGGCCTGCCCCCAGGGAGACCTAAGCTGCAGGTGCTTTGCACCGTGAGCCCTGGTTCACTTAGAAATGGGCCGGGGAGAGTCCGATGAGGAGCCAGAATCCTCAGCAGGCTCCAGGGCCGCACTCCGTGGAGCTCTTGGTCTGAGAATGACCATCGGCCGGTCGATGAGAAGTCCTTTTGTGGCGCCTCCAGGATGCCAGCCGCATGGCAGCTTGGGAGACACACTGGAGGAGAAGCCGGGGTGGCAGCAGACCCCGGGGGCCCATTTCCTGGCTTCCCCAGAGCTGCACGAGTCCAGGCAACGGGGACCAAGAAATTAATTTAACAGCCAGACTGTTCACTCTTCCTGTCTTGGCAGCAGGCGATTGGCCCGAGCAGCTCTAGTCCCAGGACCCCAAATGCGACTTCTTGTCGGCGTCAAGGCTTTGGGGGCACAGCCAATGGGAGCGTCAGGGGAAGCTCACCCATCAGGCTGAAAACAAGGTGGAGGAGAGTGCCGTGAAGGCCCAGGGCCAGGCCCTCCCTAGGGGTCCTCAGCAGCCGGCAAGGCGCCCAGAGCCAACCTCTCCTCCTGGCTTGACTCGGTTTGGCAGGCCTGTGCCCTGGCCAGCTTTGCCCAGAGATTTATGCCAAGCATCCAGGCACAATCAAGGCCTGGCAACGGGAAAGCTGCTTTCTTTTTTGTTCTCCTCTTCCTTCTTTGTCTGATTCAATTTAACAAACCTTTGTATAGGGTCTACTCCCATCAAGGCCCTGGGCTCGGATCTGGGGATACCAGCAATAGCTGGCATTCATTCTCTGGGCCTGTAACAATCACAGGAGCCTTGCTTTAGGGCTGGAAGGGACCTCAGGGGTCAACTAGCCTTATCTCCCTTCATTTTAAACAGAAGGAAACTGAGGCTCAGATAGGTTAAGGGACTTGCCCAAGGTAAAGCAGGCAGTAAGTGTCAGGGCCAAGATTGGAACCCAGAACTCTCCTACTTCCATGTCCAAAGCTACTTCCCGTGATCCAACCATTCTGGAGAGCAATTTGGAACTATGCCCAAAAGGCTATAAAAATGTGCATACCCTTTGACCCAGCAGGTCTGTATCCCAGAGAGATCATACAAATGGGAAAAGGACCCACATGTACAAAAATATTCATAGCAGCTCTTTCTGTGGTGGCAAAGAATTGGAAATTGAGGGGATGCCCATCCACTGGGGAATGGCTGAACAAGTTGTGGTATATGAATGCGGTGGAATGCTACTGTGCTGTAAAAAATGATGAGTAGGCGGACTTCAGAAAAACCTGGAACGACTTGTATGGACTGATGCTGAGTGAAGCGAGCAGAACCAGGAGAACGTTGTACACGGTAACAGCCACATTGCGCAATGACTGACTTTGATAGACGTAGCCCTTCTCAGCAATGCAAGGATCTAAGACATCTCCAAAGGCTTCATGATGGAAAATGCCATCCACGTCCAGAGAAAGAACTATGGAGTCTGAATGCAGATCAAAGCATATTATTTGCTATTTTTTTTCTTCTGTTGTGTTTTGTTTCCTCTTTCTGGTGGTTCCTCCTATTGGTTTTAATTTTTACTTACAACATCACTAATGTGAAAATACGTTTAATAGGAATGTATAATGTATAGCCTATATCAGATTGCGCGCCGTCTTGGGGAAGGAGGTGGGGAGAGAGAGGGAGAAAAATTTAAAACTGAAAAGCGTATGGAAGTGATTGTTGATGCTTCAAAATAAATTAATAAAAAAAAGTACTAAAAAAAAACAAAGAAAGAAACCAAAGTTACTTCCCCAGCTGCTCGTCAAGGTAAAGCAGCGCCCAGCCAGTCCCGCCCTCAGAGAGCGTACTTCTGTTCTTACTGATCTGCGTACACCTGTGTCCTTTCAGGACGCTGGGAGTTCCTTGAGGGCAAGGATTTTGGGGGAGGGCATGAAGAGTCCCCAGCGGACTCCTCCCTGTTCTCCTCCTCCGCTGCCCTCTCTTCCCATCTCCCCTTCTCTTTTCCTCCCTTCTCTCTCTTGTCCCTCTCGTCTTTTTCCTTCTCCTCCTTCCCTTCCTCCCCCCTCCTCCCTTCTTCCTCCCCTGCTCTCCCTTTTTCTTCTCCTCTCACATCCTCACATCCCCTTCCTCCTCCTTTTCCCTTTCCTCCCTGCCCTTCTCTCTTCTTCCTCTTCTCCATCTTTCTCCCCTCCCCTTTGCTTCCTCCTCCTCTCCTGTCTCTCCTCTGCTCACCTTCCCTCCCTTCCTCCTTCCTTCCTTCCCTTTCTCACCCTACCTCTCTTCCTTGTTAATGGGACCCAGCCTGAGCGCCACAGGAAAGGGCAGCAGAATGAAGGAAAAAGAATCCTGGTTTCAGAGACAGGAAACCTGGGTTCAAATCCTAGCTCTGACCTTTAATGACTGACCAAGGCAAGTGACTTTACCTCCTTTTCAGTACAGGCAGAGATAGTGATGTTTGCATTCCTCCCTTTACTGGGTGGGTTTCCAAAAACAAAAGCTGCTTTGTGAGTCTTGGATGTATACCACACTCAGCATCCTGGTGCCCCACCTCCCTACCAAAAGAGAGGTCCCATGTTAAGACGGCAGGAGCTGGAACTGTAAGGGACCTCAGACACCTTCAAGTGAACCCCCCATTTTATGGATGAGACAACTGAGGCCTGGAGTGGCTTGTCCAAAGTCTTGCAAACAATTGTATATAAACAAAATACGTGCAGGATAAACCAGAGGTAAGCAATAGATATTTCTGTGCCTTCATCTATTTACCCATTTCTATCTATCTACTTGTCACTTATCTCTACATCTTCATCTTTGTGTAGTCATTTTTTTTGCATCTACTGATTTCTGATTGTCCATTATCTAGCTAATCTCTCTATCTTTCTCTTTCTATCCATCTATCCATCCATCTAGATCTCTGTATTTATCTATCTCTATCTACCTATCCATCTACCTACCTACCTACCTAACTTTTATCTGCCCATCCATCCATCTAGATCTCTATATTTATCTATTTATTTGCCTATCTCTATCTACCTAACATCCATCCATCCATCTAGATCTCTGTATTTATCTATCTCTACCTCCCTATCCATCTACCTACCTACCTACCTAACTTCTTTCTGTCCATCCATCCATCTAGATCTCTATATTTATCTATCTCTATCTACCTACCCACCTCTCTACCCACCTACCTACCTAACATCTCTCAATCTATTGATCTATCCATCCATCCATTTGTCTAGTTCTCTATGTATTTATCTCTTTATTTGTCTCTCTATCTTTCTAGCCACCCACCCATCCATCTGCCTGCCTCTCTGTCATGTCTCTCTCTTCCGTGAATCCTCAGGTATTTTGAGAAGTGAACCTGCCGGGGAGAGTCAGAGGTAATAAGCATGCTATGGAATGGTACCTAACATTTACCTATCACTTTAAGGGCAGTGGTGCCCCAGATCAGTGGCAGGTGGGGCGAGGCAGCTGCCATGTGATTGTGACAAATCTTTCTGAGCTCCTCTATTTTTATTTATAATTATAAGATTATTCCCCAATTCTCTCTCCCCAGCATTTCTTCCATTTCCGGTGTGCTTTCTTTCCCTCGGGCTGACATCCAGATTTAGGCTGAGCTGTGGATAAATCAGCCTCTCCTGGCTGGGAAAGAGCCCTGGATCTGAAGCCGAGCTCTCTTTGAAGCCTTTGTCTTCTTCCCTCTTGGAGCGGTTCCCCCAGATCACTCACTCTCTCCTCTCCTCCGCGGGCGACTGTTTAAAACAAACACCCCACTTGGTGCCTATCTGGAACAGAGAGTAGAAGGCTCTTTAGATAACTAGTATTAATTAAAGCCCTTGAAAGTTTGGAAAGCACTTCACACATGTTCTTTTATCTTGGAAATTAGGGGCAATATATTATTATCACTATTTTGCAGATAAGGAAACTGAGGCAGACAGGGTTATACATTCAGACCTAAGTCTTCCTGCCTCTAAGATCAGCACTCTGAAGGTCCGTTGGTCCAACCCCCTCATTTTACAGATGAGAGGTCAAATGACTTACCCAAGGTCACACAGCTAGTAAATGACACAAACCCCTTGATTCCAAATACGTGGCTTTTCCCACTGTATCCTGTTTGCCTTATGAGGTGGTGAGTTCTTTGTTATTAGAATTATCCCAGTGAAGATTAGATGACCGTTGTCTGGAGATTCTGCTAAGGGGATTCATTCATCCAGCAGGCACCTTTCGGTTGCAGGATCCTCTGGCCCCTAACTCCACTCTGCCATTTGTGGAGTGGCCCAAGCCTGGTCAGGCTTCATGACAGCCAGCGACTTGTGTAACCCTCAAGAAATCACATTAGCTTTCATTCAGATCCTGAAGAAATCAGATCTTTCCTCTGAAAAGCTGAAGACATTTTGTCCCCACTCTGGATGTGTGTGTGCATGTGTGCATACATGTGTGCATTCGTGTGTGTGTGTGTGTGTGTGTGTGTGTATCTGTGTTATCTCCCTTCTCTCTGCAGACCCACACCACAACCATAACACCAGGATTCCCTTTTGCGCTAAGGTCAGAAGGGATGAAGGCAGACGGGCGGGAAGCAGAGTTCCAGCCAGGTGCACCCTTTGTGGGCTTCCAGCCCTAACCTTGCCCTGCCTTCCAGAGGGGACCGGAGGGGCAGGGGACCCCCGGAGCAGTTCGAGGCTCACTCTACAGAAGGATGATGAGAATGATTACTGACTCTCTCTCTCCCCGATTGTCTCTGGCCATCTGCTGGCTCCCTCCTTCCCTCGCAAACCCATCACTTCTGAGCCCTCCAGCCCCTCTGCTCATCTTCAGATAGAGCTGTCATTCCTGACTTACTGCTGGGAGGAGACAACATTTTCTCTCTTAGCTGAATGTTAATTGGGAGCTGTTTTTTTTTCCCCTTTTCTTTTTAAATTCAGCTTGAACTTGATTCCCTGGGCTGGCTCTCCCTCCTACAGGAAATGTACATTAGTATGGGAACATTCCAGCCAGGCAACCAAGGGGGTCCTGGGGGGGGGGTCAGAAAATCAAAGGTCAACAGAAACTGAAAAATGAGAAGAAAAAAAAAGTCTTCCTGGAACATTTCTGTAATAGTAGTATCTGCTTCCAGGACAACGATTTGGTGCTGCGGCATAATGGAACAAATATCCAATTTCAGGTCAGAAGACATGAGTTCAAATCTTGGCTTTATGGCTTTCCACAGTAGCTATGGGACCTTGGCCAAGTTAGGTCACCTCACTGGGCCTCAGTCTCCTTTGTAAAGTGAGGATAAGGATGCTTGGATTATTTAGCTCAGAGTTATTGCAAGGAAAGTACTTTGTAAACTAATGACTAGAGTAAGCTAACATGTAAAGCACTTTGCACACCTTAAAGACCCATACAAATGCATATTATTATTACTAACCCTACTAAAACTTGAAGCAATATATAAATGGGAGTTGTTAACTTAGCCACTAGGTGGTGCTGATAGCCACTACCCTGGTCCTGTTTGAAATCCCTGCGGTTCCCCACACATAGCACTTTGTCTCCCATTTCCTGCTTTTATACTGGCTGTCCCCTAGGCCTGGAATCAAGTCCTTCCTCACCTGTGCCTCGTGAATTCCAAAATTTCTTTCAAAGCTCAGTTCAAGTGCCTACACTAATTATATCTCCAACTGCTAGTAACTTCTCCCCCTCGAATGACCTTGTTTTTATTTTGTATATATCTCATATACTCTATGCTGTATCCATCAGAAGACTATAAGTTCTCGAGGGCAGGGACTGTCTCATCTTTGTCTTTGCATCCTGTCGCCTAGCACAACGATTGGCATATAGTAGGTGCGTCTTGATTGAGTGAATGATTAATTGCCATATTAATAACTGGACTGGGAGCTCTCACCTTGAGAGCGATGGGGTCTGACCCTGCTGCGTAGAAGTATTGGGGGAATTATCAAGCTTTCTATGGTCCTCAGACAGGAGCTTGACCTTCTATCCCCCAGCTCAGCCTTTCTCTGGGTAGCCGTGCAGACTCCCCAGGGCTAGGGAAGGTGGTTAGTGCAGATTTATCCAATCAGAAGCAGCCTGTAAGCCCCATCCTAGAAGAACCCTTGCCTTCTCCCTTGACCTGGATGTATTGCACTGAGCCCTCTGGAGCCCCTCAGGAACGGCCAAGCATGTTTAGACGCAGGATAGCACAGTTTAGTCTCGGCGAAGAATCAATAAAGGCAATACAGACCCTCTCAGCAACTGCAAGAGGGCTCACAGCCTCTCCTAGGCAGCACCCAGGATGCTCTGAACGCAGGTGTTCTAGGAAAGACACAGCCTGGTTTGTCTGGGTCATCTTGGAGCCAGAAAGGGGTGCAGATAGGACTACACAGTCACAACTGATGTGTTATTACCTCCAGCAGGGCTGCTCGCTGGGTGAGGACTCAGGAACTCTGATCCAAGGACCAGAACTCTCCCAGCAAAGGGCATGGGCTCCGGAGAAGAAAGAAGCTCCTGTGACCAGGGCTCTTACCCATCTGGTGTTGTGTTACTGGAAGCCAATCAATAGTCAACAAACACTTATCAGGCACCTACTATGTGCCAGGTACCACACTAAGGAAGGAAGGAAAGAAGAAAGGGAGGGAGGAAAGGAGGAAAGAAGGAAAAGGAGGGAAGGAAAGGAGGAAGGGAGAGAGGGAGGAAAGAGGGAAGGAAGGAAGGAAGGAAGATCCTTAAGGAGCTCACAGTCTAATGGAAAGACATCATGCAAACAACTCTGTACAAACAAGATCTATACCGGATAAATTAAAGACCATCTCTCAGAAGGAGGGCACTAGCATTATGGGGGATCAGGAAAGGGCTCTTGTAGAAGGTGGGATCTCAGCTGAGCCTTGAAGGAAGCAGAGAACCGGAGCTGGGTCCCCACAGTGGCTGACCCGACACCCCCACATCTCCCTGGCCTCAAGATGTTCACACCAGGACCCCTCCCTCCTGCTGCCTCCCCTCCTCTCACCCTGTTATAAGCTCCAATCAGTCTCCCCATGGACCAAAGTGCCCTCACTCTGTGGGCAGGAGAAGGGGCAGAAGCGCAGAGAGAGGAGGGCAGAAAGGGAGGGGCACCGTCTCTACACACACACACACACACACACACACACACACACACACACACGGTCTCCTGCAATATTCACAGCATCCCTATGAGGTAGGGAATGCAAGCAAGCAATGTCATCCCCATTTCACAGATGAGGCAACTGAGGGTTAGAGTTTATTCCCAAGACTGTAAGCTCTATGAGGGCAGGGAACCTCCTGCGTAAACCTGGGAGCTCTGGACACTTTAGGCCCTCGATACACATTGGTTCAGTGGATTTCATTGGAGAGCTCCTAGGTCACCAGGCATGTGGCACAGTGCCTGGCACATAGCAGGTGCTCGTTGACTTCCTGAAGGCGGGGTCCTGTCTTCAAGCCCGTGCCCTTTCTACGATACCACACTACCGCTTCCAGAGTCCTTCCCATCTGCCTGGGGTGCTCCCTGGGCACTGAGCACTGTCCCTGCAGTTCCATGAAAGCTTCTAAATCAATGCAGGAGACGCCTGGGAAATTATCTGAGAGCACCAGGAGCGGAGACATAAATACAGAATTTATACCAGGCTAATTAAAGCTACTCACGAGGGCTAAGAGGGACGCTGGAGTGACTGAGAGACCTTTTATTTCTTTATGTCATCCTAGATCAGGGGTGGGGAACCTCCACCCTGGAGGCCGCATGGGGCCCTCTAGGTCCTCAAGTGCGGCCCTTGGATGGAATCCAAACTTCACAGAACAAATCCCCTTCATTAAAGGCCTTGAAGCCGCAGGTTCCCCACCCCTGGAGTGATGCGCCCGGAGTCTAGAGGACCTGGGTTCAAGTCCAGCCTCAGACACTTCCTAGCTGGGTGACCCTGGGCAAGTCACCTTACCGCTGCCTCTTCTATAGAGTTTCCTTCAGTTTCCTCTACTGTAAAATGGAGATAATAACAGCACCCACCTGGCAGGGCTCCTGGGGGACCAAATGAGCTGATGTAATATCCAAACCAGATTCAGTCAAATGGCCACACTTGAGGACCTAGAGGGCCACATGTGGCCTCCAGGCCATAAGTTCCCCACTCTAACCTAGATAGAGAATCAGATACTCAGAGCCCAGAAGAAACCTTTGAGGTCATCTGAGTAGCCTTCTCTTTGTTCAGATTGGGAAACTGAGGCCCCAAAAGGGGAAACAACTTGTCCAAGATCACACAGATATTAAGAGGCAGAATCAAGATCTGAACTCAATTCCTGTGACTCCAAACTCAGCAGTCTTCCCACTGTGCCTTGGTGCCTTAATTCCCTCCCTTTGCCAAGGGGAAGGAAAAGTCACTTGGATCACTTTTACTGACTGACTATTTTAATAACGGAGAGAGGCAGCAGATAGAGTGCCAGGCATAGAGTCAGGAAGACCTGAGTTCAAATTTGGCCTCTGTGTGACCCTGGGCAAGTCACTTAAGCCTCAGTTTCCTCATCTATAAAATGGGGATGATCACAACACCTCCCTCCCAGGGTTGTTGTAAGGATCAAATGAGTTAATTGTGGGGGCAGCTAGGTGACGCAGTGGATAGAGCACCGGCCCTGAAGTCAGGAGGACCTGAGTTCAAATCTGGCCTCAGACCAAAACACTTGATACTTACTAGCTGTGTGACCCTGGGCAAGTCACTTAACCCCCGTTGCCTAAAAAAACAAAAACAAACAAACAAATTGAGTTAATTGTGAAATGCCCAGCACAGTGCCTGGCACATAGTAGATGCTATGTAAATGTTAGCTATTATTATTGTTGTTAATGATAGTAATAAATCCTAGATTTTTCGAGCTGGGAGGAGCCTTTGAGATAATCCAGTCCATCAGACTAATACTTCAGAGGAGACAGCCAAGGCCCAGAGGGCTAGTGATGGAGGCAGCCTCAGGCTCAAGTCCCCTCCCGCCAGGACAAACACGACAGAATTGAGAATCATCATCGTTTCTGGGCATCCCATACTTAGACCTGGAAGAGGTCTTATGGGTCATTCAAGCCAGAGGTGTCCAACAGCCGGTCTGTGAGCCAAACACTCCCAGGGCAGCCTGAACCAAGAGGAAATGTCATTGGGAATATGTAACAAAAGAATAAAAAATGCGACAGAACACGGTTAATGTCTATACCTGATTTTCTAAGTCAATATACGTCCAATAGGGGTCTTCATGGAGGGTGAAGTGGCCTGAATTTCTGTTGGAGTTTGGCCTTCCTGCCAAGCCCCTCACTCTCTCAATGAATTGAAATAGCATTGAAAGGACCCTCAAAAGCCACCTGGAGCAGTGGCTGGGTGACCCGGGAACACCATCTTTGATCCCCAAGAAGTGACTGGGTAGCCTCTGCCGGAGAGAGGACGGTAGAGGGCAGTACCCAGCTGGGAACAGTGACCGAGGCCAGAGCCAGAAGGACAGCGGGAGGGGGCTGCAGGACACCCCTAGGGGAGTTCTGGAGAGCCACTCACCAATGGGAGGACAGAAGGGGCCGCAGCGGCAGAGGGGAGCTCCAGGTGAGAAGACCAGGAAAGCGCTGCGCAGAGATCTGGAGGAAGCCACTCCGGCAGTCCTCTCCTCCTTAGTCATTCCTTGCCTGAAACAAGTCCCGGCCTCCTCCCTGCTCCTCGTCTGGGTGAAGTTCATATTCTATTCTTCAGAGACAGCAGGATTCCATGACCTCGCCACGAGCTGCGGGGCAAAGTGGATAGAATATGACTATTAAAATGAGAGGCTTTCCTTTCAGGGAGAAGTCCGAGGTCCTGAAAAGAACGCTGCAGATTCCCAAAGGCAAAACAGCCTGGTCTCCTGCTCCTGTTCAAGGCCGAGCCAACTTCGTTATCTGTCCCAGACCCACAGATGGACGGATGGATAAACAGAGAGACAGATAGAAGGACACATAGATAGATGAATGGATTGACGGAAGGACAAACAGACAGATGGAAAGACAAACTGACAGATAGACTGATGGATGGACAGACAGACTGACAGATAGGTAGATGGACAGATAACAAATAGACAGAGTTCAGTGACTTGCCCAGCGTCACACAGATGATAAGTGTCTGAGGCTGGATTTGAAGTCAGGTCCTCCTGACTCCAGGGCCCGTGCTCTATCCACTGCGCCACCTAGCTGCATACATATACATATACATGTACGTGTACATGTACATATACATATACATACACACATGCACATACACATACACATATGCACATGTAAATATATGCACACACATACACATACACACAAACATACGTATACATTTGCACGTGCATATGCATACACATACATATACATATAAACACATACGTGCACATGTAAATATATACGTGCATATATGCATATACATACATATATGCATAAACATGCACACACCACACACATTCCATTAAGGCAGGGCCTGTGTCTTAGACTCAATGAATGGCCTCCTCTGAAGGGGACTTTGGGAAAGTCTCCTTCCTACTTTCCCCAATATGTCCAATGAGTTGCTGATTCTCTGTTCCAGCCAAACTATTTTCTCTTCCCTGAATTCAGCACTCCATATTCCCCCCGCCAGCCCTTTGTCCAGGCTGTGCCCCCATCACAAGGAGTTTACAAGCAGTTGATTTATCAGGCATCTGGGAGGCTGTGGAAGGAATTCCTGAAGAAAGGAGGCTGGAGCGAATGGCTTCTCAGGTCCCAATAAGGCAGAAGGATCTCTGATTTTCTGCCTGTGGGCACATGGTCACTTCTCAGGCCTGCTTCTGCTCCCTTTCCTCTCCAGTCCATCCTCCACCAGCCGCCAAACTGCTCTCCCCCAAAGCCAGATCTTGTCCTGTCACTCCCCTCCAAGCTTTTCCCGGGCTACTGCCAGGGGCTTTGCCGATCCAACCCTTAGCCCGGCATTTCACACCTTCCCAGGTCTGGCCTGCCTCCCTCCTCAGTCTGAGTCCAGAGGATCTGATCTGATATTTCACACGGCTTCTGCATGCGGGTTCTGTCACTCCCCATCCTGCCCTCTCTGTCCAGCTGTTCTCCACACACAGTGATCCCAGGGCAGGAGCAGCTGGGGTGTCTCCACCTGCCCCCACCCCCATTTCCTGGGGAAAGAGGATGAAGAACTGAGTGGCCTCTGGGAATTTTATGTAAATGCCATTCCCGGAGGCCATTCGCTTAAAGAGAGCCCTGTTGGCTTTGGGAGGCTCTCCCCCAAGTCACGGGCTGGGCTTGGGACTCCTGGGGGGCTGCCCCAAGGCAACCGACCCAGGAAGGCAGCCAGAAGCAGCTCTGCCTGAGAGGAGGGGCTGCCCCAGGGAGAAGTGTGAGCTAGGACCTTGGGCAGAGAGGGAGGGAGGGGTGTGTGTATGTGTGTATATATTTACATGGAGCATCTCATGGCTCACTCAGATGGGTATTTACACACCAAAACTTTATACAGACAGACTCTTCTTCCTATGTGACATCTCATCTCCAGCCTCCAAGCTTTTGCATAGATGGTTCCCCATATCTAAAATGCACACCTTCCTCATTTCTGTTTCTCAAACTCTATTTCCCTTCAGAGTCCATTATGCCACATGGAATTTAATTAATGTTTGTCCAGTCGAGCTGAATTGAATTAACCTGACGTAGACTACATTTCCTAAATTCAGACGTGAGTTGAAAAGTTGTTTTCTCCTCTCAGTTCACCCCAACCCCCAGAGTGCTTTGCGAAGAATCCAAAAAAATTGATTCTGGACCAAATCAAAGCTACCTCTTTCATCTGAGCTGTTCCAAAATGCTTTACAGGCGTATTCTTAGAATCCTAAAAATGGCCTAGCAAATTAGGGTGGTGGGAATAATCATTATCTCTATTTTCTAGGGAAAGAAAGAAAGACAGAATTATGATTTCCCCACGGCCAGAATATTGCTGCCAGCCTCAGCCGGAGAAAACCTGTGACTTCTGGGCTGTCAAGGCAGCCCAGCTCCAGCCAGAGAAATCTGGCTCCATGTTCACTGTTCAGTGGGGGTCTCTCTTTAATCTCTTTCTTGGCAATTGGATTGGACCTGAAGGATGACACCCCCCACCCCACGTTATATATTAAAAACTCTATATCCAAGGCTTGACCTCTTTGCTATCAAATCCACAATGAATGCACATAAGAAAATCCATTTATCCCTATCAGAAGCAAACCGAAGTTAGGCAAGGTATGCACGGGTGGGTCTGCACCTGTCAGTGCCAGGGAAGGAGCTCCCCCATCTCCAGTGAGATAACTCAGCCCAGCGAAGGCAGAGAGTCCTGACTCTGACTCTAGGGAAAATGCCCCGAAGGTTTTGCAACAGCAGCCGCTGGGGATGGGGACGCGATGGAGACCTCCCCCACTCCTCTCACACCATTCCAGGTCTCCCTTCAGCCACCCACAGAGGGGTCTTTCTCCAAGCTGGAAGCCAGGATCCCCTGAAGTGACTCAGCCGCGATGAGTCCTGAGTGGACAGGAGAAAGCTGGGCTCTCTGGACTCCGCCAGCTCTATCCTGCAGTGCACGGTTGTCTCCACCGGTCAGGAGACAGGCTGGGGGACAGGGGTGACCCATATATGATCTCACCTGAGTCTCATAATGAGGCTGGACAGTAAGCGCTATGACATACCACAGACTGAGGAACCTGAGACCCATGTTGAGAGGATTGCCCAGGGTCACCTACTTCGTAAGTGTGAGTCAGGATTTGAACTCAGGTCTTTCTTACTCCAAGGACTTCAAGGATGCATGATTTCCTGAGTGTCAGCGGCCGGCTGCCAGGCAGCGGTGGCCAAGATTGAAGAAGGTCAATCCTCCCTGTAGGCAGCCAGACTGGTGACAAGCCAAAAGGGCCCTGAATGACAGACATAGAACGGAACTTGGCAGTGACTGTGGGCCGCTATCCTCCTGTCTAATCTAGAGAGAAAGAGAGATCCAGTGGTCAGGCTCAAGGCTGCCCCAGGGTGATACAGAGCCAATGGAGAGCCCTCGTGCTGCCCTGGTACCCCAAAACAGCAAGGAAACCTCAGAAAGTCCTTAAGCTCCAAGGGTAGGTCCAGTATGGAGCTTAAAGGAAAGATAAGAAAACGAAATAAAGATATGAACCAAGGCACATAGAATACGACGGCATGGAAGGGTTGCTATCTGCATCGGCAGAGGGTCTATCCACATGGATGAATGAATAAATCCATTGAAAGAGTGAAACATATTGGATATTTCTAAAAATTTAAAGAATTTTTCTAAATATAGTCTTTTTAAAAATAATATAATAATAACAGCGTGTTAATATAGCTTTTTGAAGTTTGCAAAATACTTTCTTTAGGATAACCCTGTAAAGGAGGAAAAGCAAGGACTATTATTCCTATTTTACAAATGAAGAAACTGAGGCTCAGTGACGTTCAAGAACTTGCCCATAGTCACATATCTGAGACTTGAACCCAGATCTTGAACCCAGTGGATCCAAGCCCACTACTCTGTAATTGCTTTTCTGAAAACACACTATACTTTGATGTCCTAATGTAGAGATCACAGATTACATCTGGTACTCCCCCAAAAGATACAAGACACATTATTAAATAGACATTCTGCCACATGGTTTTTCTGTTGAGCTTAGAGTTCATTCATTCATTCATTCATTCATTCATTCATTCAACAGATATTACTTCAGTATCTACCATGTACAGAGAGTAAGAATAAGACAGCATTGAGTAGGTTATGGGAGTGGCTGGGTGGCACAGTAGATAGAACGCTAGCCCTGGAGTCAGGAGGACCTGAGTTCAAATCCAGCCTCAGACACTAGCTGTGTGACCCTGGGCAAGTCACTTGACCTTGTTTGCCTCATTTTCCTCATCTGTCAAATGAGCTGGAGAAGGAAATGGCACAACACTCCAGTATCTGTGCCAAGAAAACCCAAATGGGGACACAACTGAAAATGACTGAACAAGAAGAAATAGCTTACGGCCTAGCAATAATAATTATAACTAACATTTCTATAGACCACTTTGAGGTTTGCAAAACTCTTTATGTGTTTATTCAGTACTCACAACAACCCTATAGGAAGGTGCCATTATTATCCTCATTTTACAGTTAGAGAAACTGAGGCAGGCAGAGGTTAAGTGGCTTGCCCGGGCTCACACAGCTAGTAAGCATCTGAGGCTGGATTTGAACCCAGGTCTTCATGACTCCAGGCCCAGCACTCTGTATCTATGGAGTCTACAAGTAGTATTTTGGCCGGCTCAAAATCAGCTCAGGATTTCCCTCTGTTGTTTCAGTCTTCAGCCACCAATCAGACATTACCCCGCTAATGTCGACACTTCTCCATGTGTGCCTTCTTTTGTGGAACAGGTGTATTATGGGAAATGGTGAGGAATTGCTGATACCTACTGATTTCCACTTTTTTTTTAAATTGGAGATGTGTTCTCAGTGAGAAGTTTTGGTCTCCATATACAATGAACAAATTCATAGTCTGGTAGGCAGCTAAGCTTTCCCCATCCTACGCTTCCAAGAAAGGGGAGGGGAAGGGTGGGAATAATAATTTGCAGCTAACATGAGGGCTGGACCCTCAGCCCAAGTGGGCCATTCTAGAAGTTTTCTGAGTGAGTATAAAATCCAAGCTGCAATTTGAAAAATGCCCAGATGCCAGCCTGGTCACTTAGCAATGCCACAGCAGGGTCACATTTCTGAGGAGGTGAGCTTCATTCAGCCCAGGACAGCCTCTCTGTCTGACTCCTAGAAGCCATTGGAGCAAAGTCAGGGTGACAAGTTGGGTGTGTGTGTGTATGTGTATGTGTGTGTGTGTGTGTGTGTGTGTGTGTGTGTGTGAGAGAGAGAGAGAGTGTGTGTGTGAGAGAGAGAGACAGAGAGAGAGAGACAGAGACAGAGACAGAGACTTATTTAGCCCTTCCTTTGCTGGGGATAAGGGGTGGGGTTCACAGAATCACAGACCTGGAGATGAAGGGGAACTTAGGTCCTGTAATCCAACAGATGAGGAAACTGAGGTCCAAACAGGGGCTTCCCATTTGCAACCCTGGCCTCCATCCCTCCTCCCAGCCTCTGCCCACCTGACCCCACCTCTGACCCCTCTGACTGATGCTGGGAGAGCCCAGAGTTAGGCAGAGCAGGGCACTCCTGAGCTCCACAACCCAAGGGTCCCCAGTCAAGAGAAAGGCAGATATGCCTTTCTGGCATTCTACTGGCCTAAAAGTCACAGGGTGTGTTTTAAATTTGAATAAAAAAAAAAATAACCGCTTTTGCACTCACTCATCTAAGGCTGGGTTAATTTCTTTCAAGCTAATTTGCATGCTGATTAATTCCTTCCTTACTTCATGGAAAATGCAATCTCACCTCCTCCCTCCTGGGCCATCTGAACTCCATGGAGGCCCCTCCGAGGCCCTTCTCTATCAGCCCTCTGCCAGGAGCCTTGGGCGGTTCTGCCCAGCTGGGCTGGAACATAGTGGAAGTCCTTTCTAGGAACTGATAACGATCTCAGTTACCCAGAATCTGCAATCTCGAGCACCAAATGAAATGTGGTTAGGGTCTGTCCTAATTTCATTGACTCAAGATGAAAGTAGGGGAAGCAAAGAGAAGGCACCAGACATGGGCAGCAGCCCCCCTCCGAAGGAACTCTCTGCCCCTTCTTGGCCTGCAGCGGGATTTTTCATGATGCACTAAAAAAAAAAAAAAATCTATGCAAATTGGGAAGTGACATTTTTTGGTAGAGCGTCTGAGGCAGCTGGAGGAGATGGGGCCCTAATTAGCCCCTGAGTGCACCAGACAACCCTAGAACTCAAATCTGGGCCATCTGCAGAGTGAGAGTTAATGTTTTCTAACAATAATATCATATCAGTCTCCAAGGATATCCAAAGGGTTATGAAGCATAGACAAGCCTCTGCTCCCATCTTCCCCCAATGGTGTGGAGGCAGGCCTGGGTCCTCCCAATCAATCAATTAACCAGTCTTTATTAAGCACCAACTATATTCCTGGCAGGCTGCCAGATGCTAGAGACTCAGTGACAAATGGGAGACTCTTCCTGACCTTAATAATATAGCCAATGCTTTAAAAATCATCCTTAGAACAATCCTGGGAGGTAGATGCTATTATTATCTCCATATTACAGATGAGGAAACTGAGGCAGGCAGAGGGCAAGTGACTTGACCAGGGTCACACAGGTCACACAAATATCTGAGGCTGGATTTGAACTCAAATCTTTCTGACTATAGGTCCTGCAGTCTATGGTCTTATGACTAGAAGGTTGGCTACCAAGTGGTGGATTTTTTCAGGCTAACAAACTCACAAAGACTGGCAATGTTAGCATTTATATCAGGCTTTGGGGTTTGCAAAATGCTCTCTCATTCCTCTCATTTTGATCTAATTGGAGCTGCTATGTCTATCAGTGGAAGGCATAGTTACCCTGAGGAATATGCACATTCCTTATACACATCCTTCATATTCTGAAGTAAACTTGAACACATGTGAGCACACATGCATGTGGAGCGCCAATAGACTCATCATCTGGGATCTCTCGAATTCTGCCCCTGACATTTACTACCTTTGCTCAAGGTTCCATCTGAGGCCTCAGTTTCCTTCTCTGTAAAATGAAAAGGTCGAGGTCCTTTCCAGCTCTGGATCTGTGCTCAACGATCCATTTATTAGATGCCAACCACGGACCAGGCACTGTGCTAGGCAAAGAGGTTGCACAAACAAAAGGGGCTTCCATTCTATCGGTTCTATGACGCCTTTTCCACCACCTCATGCACATGAGTCTTTGCAGCTCCCGTCCTGCACCCGCTGACACTGACCATCTGTCTTCCCACCACCATCGGGCCACTTTCAGCTGTGTTTCTTTGGAGATGGTGTCATTCCCTGATTTACATTAAAGAGAGGGATGCTTGGACAATGGGCTTTTGTGCAGGGAGCAGCTTGGGATGGCTGGAAGCCCCGCCCCGTCTCCTACCAGCACCCAACTGTCCATCCGGCCCGCTCTTCTCCTGCTATTCAATTCCTGTCTGACTGTCTGGTGCCTGGACACAACATAAATAATTAAGTTTCATTCATCCTAATCACACTTGTGTAAGAAGGAAGGGAGAAGCTATTACCATCCCTATTGTACCTAGAAGACATTTGCAACACAAAGAAATGACATGCCCCTGGTTATAGGAACATACCCTGGATCTCCCAGTGCCTGCCCCTCCAGCATTTTGTTCTTAGAAATCTCTGCCTCTTTTCCCAGCCTCCTTTGGTTTGACTTTCCTGCCACAGAGCTTAGCTGAGGAACTGCCCTCAACACTTTGCTGTTGTTTAGTTATGTCCGACTCTCCATGATCCCATTTGGGGTCTTCTTGGCAAAGATACTGGAGTGGTTTGCCATTTCCTTCTCCGGTTCATTTTGCAGATGAGGAAACTGAGGCAAACAGGGTTAAGTGACTTGCCCAGGGTCACACAGCCAGGAAGTGTCTAAGACCAGATTTGAACTCAGGTCTGCCTGACCGCTGGCCTGGAGCTCTATCCACTGAGCCACCTAGCTGCTTTCAACCATGCTCCGGGTTAAAACAGTAGTAAGGAAAGTCAGAATACATCAGGATTTGATTTCACAGGGGCAATATCATGAGCTGTCCAAAAATGAGGAAGAAAGTGGTCAGAACACAGATGAATTGAGAGAACCATCTCTATGCCCATGGCCAATAAAGAGGAGGGATAGGGGAAGCTAGGTGCACAGTGGATAGAGCTCCAGCCTTGGAGTCAGGAGGAGCTGAGTTCAAATTCGGCCTCAGACACATGACATTTACTAGCTGGGTGACCCTGGGCAAGTCACTTAACCCCGACTGCTTCACCAAAAAGGCAAAAACAATAAAAAATAAAAAATAAAAATAAAGAGGTGCAGTGGGAAGAGGGCTGGGTTAGGAGTCAGAGGACTTGTGTTCAAATCCTGACTCTGCCACTTATTAGTCGTATGACCTTGGGCAAGTCATTGAACATCTCTGGGCCTCAATTTCCTCAAATGTAAAATGAAAGGATTGGATAAAATGGCCTCTGAGGTTCTAGATTGATGATACTTGTGAACCTCAGTTTCCCCGTTTGTGAAATGGAGTTGGATAAAGTGGCCCCTGAGGGCCCTCCCAGCTTCAGGGTTATGATCCTATGAAGAGTGAGGTTAGAAGGAATCCCCCCCCCAATCCCTCAGTTTATATTCCAGCTTCCAAGACTCAGAGAGGTGTGATCAAAAGACTTTTCCAGGCCTCACCTCCCCAGCAAAGGGAATCCAAGGTGAACCCACTACCTAGATAGTTCAAGAGGAAAGTTTGCATTTGTATGACTCTCAAAGGCAACTGACGGCAAACATTCAAGTGGATCTATAATTTCATCAATCTAGGGGTTCCACCCAACAACACATCCTATTCTGTCCATCCCATGTGACTCTTGTTCATGTCCATCCAAAGTTTCACCTTAAGGAGTCCACCCAACATGTTGGAGACTTTCCTCTATTTCTCCCAATATTCCCAGGGTATCTGGGGAGCCCACTGGCCATCCACCTGTTGTCCTTCACTCTTGCCATGCGACCAGCCCATCTTTCTTCCAATACAATCCTTTTCTTATTCTTCATTGGAGTTCCCAGTTAATTATATGCTGCATACTCACCATATGCTTTTCCATTACCCTCTTCATGAGGCTCGTCTTTAGTTGTTTATTTTTCTCGACTTTTTTTTCAGTTAACAAGCACTCATTTTCTCCATTTCTCATCTGTCCCCCCCACCCCTGCACTCTGCATTGGAAAGGGAAAAAAAACCCACTATAATCAATATGCATAGTGACTTATTTTTAGTTCTTCAGAAGCAATGACGCCCCATGCTTCACTACTGTATAGCAACACCGGCAGTATATTTGTATTGAAAAAATGGGCCTTTGCTACTATAGGAAATTTGAGGTCAGTAAAAGATCTTTGCAATTTCCCAAAGTCCATCCTGTCCGCTCTCCTCCTCTTCCTTTCCAAATCTGGGCCTGCCTCATTATCCGTCTGTCCTGCCTGTCACAAATACACACCATTTGAGATAAGCTCAGGGTGACCATTCAGATGCATGTTGAAATCTGGGTAACAGACCTACTTCATCCACTTGGTGTTTCCCTGGTGGATGGATAGACCAAACTCCATTGAGTGATTACAGATCCCTTCCAGAAGGCTTTGCCTGATCTTCAAGCTTGACGCAACCGACACAACCTAAAAATTACGCACCAAAAGGAACATTTGGAAGACTTCACCATCCACAGGGAATCCCTCTTCTGACTTGGACGCTCTACTATATCTCCTCTGCTGTTGTTGTTGTTGTTGTCGTTGAGTTGTTTCAATTGTGTTGGACTCTCCATGACCCCTTTTGGGATTTCCTTGGCAAAGACACTGGAGTGGTTGGTCATTTCCTTCTCCAGCTCATTTTACAGATGAAGAACCTGAAGCAAACAGGGTTAAGTGACTTGCTCAGGGTCACACAGCTAGGAAGTGTGTCTGAGGCTAGATTTGAACTCACAAAGATGAGTCTTCCTGATTCCAGGTCCAGTGCTCTATCTACTACACCAACTAGCTGCCATTATCTCATCTACAACAGTGGCAAATATTTTTGGCAAGTAGCGAGGGACCCCTAAATAAACAGACAGATAAACAAGTAAATAAATGAAGCATTTCATAAAAGTTCATTGACCAGTTGACTGGCATTCATCTCCCTGTTTTGTGCTCTGATGGGTGTTTATGACCAGATGGTCATTGAACAGGGTTCTTTCTGTTTCATCTTGCAGGACCCTAGAACGATCTTAGGTTCTGCAGAGGTGAATGCTTTTGGGTCATTATCAAATAGTAGGCATGATGTCATGTTGTGATGTCATCCGTCATGTCAAATTCTTTGTGACCCTATTTGGGATTTTCTTGGCAAAGATGCTGGCGTGGTTTGCCATTTCCTCAGGCACAATAGGAACTCATATTCACATCTTTTAGTCAAATGTGAAATACTAAAGATATGGCCCATTGGTCAATATTGTTCGCAAAATCTGCTTGTTCTCTACTTATATCCTCATCGTGGATGTCCTCATTTCATGTACGGATGACCTTCACAAAGATTTTGCATAGATTGGGAGAGTAGGCATAGAGGTTGGTAGTTGTTAATGTTTTCTTGGTGAACTTTTAAAAATTAATTTATAAATTAATTAATAAGGTCAGAGATTTTTCTCCCACACCTTTGGTGTCTTTCTTTCTTAGATACTTTGTAAATCAGTTCCTCTCTGCCTTCATATCTGTCACATCTCAAGCATGAATCTCTTCTCTCTGTATTTGACCCATCTGGCTGTTTTTCCCGGCTTTGTTCTCTTCAATGTTATCTCTGCTCCCTCTGTAAGTACCCCAGGGGCTATAATTTAGAGTCCAAGTTTGGGGTGCACTATTTTTCCTGAAGAAAACAGTTTGTTGCAATGATTTTTGCAGATCTTTTCCATTTTTCTTCTGATTGTAGCCCCCTTTCCAGTTTCATTCTTGAATACCCTTAAGATTACTTTGATTAGTTTGCCAAGCTGTCTTCAGATTGACGTTACCATCTATTTCTCTCTGCTTTATGAGACAACGCTGATCCATCATGGCCCTTTGTAAGATTTTACCAACAAGTTTATATTCTAACCCAGTGTTGCCATCACTGTCCACCTCTCTCAATTCAGCAAGTCAAATATTTGTATCCTGGGCTCTTTTGGTTTTCCTCTTGTACCATTTAACTTACATTGATTTAACTTCTGGGTGAAATTATTTTGGTGAGTGTTGGGTGTCATTTCTATTGTCCGTTTCCCATTTCGTATTTTCAATAGCATGTTAAAATAATTCAGGGTTAATTCTTTCCTTAATTGTATGCAATATCTTTTTCTCATTATTATTCTTTCTCCTTGTTTGTTATAAATTCTGCTCTTACCTCTGACAAGTTGACGGTCTGATTGTGCACCGAGAGCTGACTCAGGGTTAACTCCCACGTCTGTGATAAGTCTTTTCTTGTCTGTCAAAACATAGTCAATTTTATTCTCTGTGATGTTACCTGGTGCTCACACACCTTTGGCCTCTCATTTCTTTTTCCTGAGGCAAAACTCAAAGTTGATTGCTACTTCCTCCTCCATGGGGATTTCTGGGCACTTGCCTCTGCTGAAAGAGCATTGTTTTAGAGTCAGGTGTGTGGAGATGGCGTGAGGAGGATTGCAGCATCTTGTCTTTCCCTAGAGGTTCTCGGGCACAGGGGTGGGGTCGTGATGGTGCCACGGCAGGGTGGAAAATGTGCTGAATTTGGAGTCACGATCCCAGCTCTTCACTTCCTGCCTGTGTGACCTTGGGCAAGTCACTTAATCTCTGTGTGCCTCAGTTCCCTCATCTGTCCAATGAGGAAGTTGGATTAGACTCCTCCCCAGGTCCCCACCATCTCTGGCCCTGTAGTCCTAGGATTTTAGTTGCCACATGGGATCATGTCTTGGGGCCTACAGTCACCCTTGCTAACTCTTCCTAGTCTAGGTTGGGAGGAAGAGAGGCTGAGCCTCTTAGTTTAGAGAGGGCCGCCTCCCCAGGGATATGGACGCCATCTTTAGGGATCTCATCTCAGAAGGTCTCAGCCTCTTAGAACCCTAGCTTTTGGGCTGGAAGGGTACTGAGGCCATTCAGGCCCATCCCCTTCTTTTGCAGCCAAGGAAACTGAGGCCCAGGAAGGTTAACCAACATGCACAAAGTCACACAGGCAGAAAGAAGCAACATTGAGATTTGAACCCATGTCTTCTGGCTCTTTCTATTGGGTCACGTTGCCTTCCTTCTTCCCAGAGAATGGATGCTAAGTAGACTATGGTCGCTCAGTCATTCCATAGACTTTGGACCAATTTCTTCCCTGTCAAAGGGGGTGGGTTGGCTCTCAATCTGCTTTCATGTGGGATGCACTGGGAAGCCAAAGGGACAAGGTTTGGGGATAAAATGTTTGTCATGGCCAGGCATGGTGTTGACCCTGCTACTGGGAAGGCTGAGGTTGGTGGACCACCCGAGCACAGGAGTTCTGAACTACGGCGAGTTAAGCCAATCAGGTGACTGCTTCGAGTCTGGCACCAACATGGTGCCGGAGAGCACCCTGGCCCAGATCCATGGGAGGACGTCCAAACTTTCCGGCTGATCTGAGCGTGACCTGAACAGCCCCAGCACTTCTAACCTGGATAAAACAGAGAGACCCAGATTTAAAAAAAAAAAAGTTTATCATTGAGTAACAAAATTAAAAAGTATCCCTTTTCCCTAAAGGCAGTTTACACAAAATCTTTACTTAAATCTCGCAAAAGATGCTAAGGCTCCCTAGTTTATCACCGGACAGTTTCTTATCAGGCCCCAACCAAGCCAAGGTAGCATAGTAGACGGAATGCTGGGCCTGGAGTCAGGAAGACTCATCTTTCTGAGTTCAAATATGGCCTCTGACACTTATTGGCTATGTGACCCTGGACAAGTCATTTAACTCTGTTTGCCTCAGTTTCCTCATCTGGAAAATGAGCTGGAGAAGGAAATGGCAAACCACTCCAGTATCTGCCAAGAAAACCCCAGATGGGGTCATGAAGAGCTGGACACAGCTGAAAAACAACAAAAAACCAAGTCAACGTTTAAAAACACATTCAGGTGCCTTACTTTAAATGATAGCCTTCCTCAGAGATAACTTTTGTCTTTTGCTAGGAATCCCTAGTCAGATAAGGAGGGTGAGCAGAGGGTGCCCAGGGCCTGCCAGGTTCTCTGAGCTGTGCTCTGGTACCGGATGGAGCCGGTTGGCCAGAGAGATTCTTAGGAAGAGAAGAGGAGGGAAGGAAACTTTCCTGTGATTGTCAGGACTGAAGCCGGGGGCAGCCTCAGATACCAGCCTGTGTGCCCCAAAACCCACTGGATTCTTCCTCCTCCACTGACAGTGACATCAGAGCCATAAGTGACTGTTCTCTTACCTGGGCCAGGCAAGCACCACTTTCTCAAGCAGGGAACAAACAAAACTTTTGAGGCCAAATTCAGCCGAGGGTGGGGAGGCCCTGGGATCCCACCTCCTGGAGGAGAGAAGCCAGACATTGGCTGCTCCTGGTCAGGCTGCCTTAGGGTGAGGGAACAGAGGAGGATGGACCCAGGAAGGAGCCTCCTGGCCAAGCTCACTCCTTTCTACCTTCTGCTGGAATTGTTGTTTGTCCTTGGCTGTCAAAGAGAACCACGGCATCAGGGAGGTGATGCCATGACACGTGAGTGAATTGGACTTAAGTGAGGCAGGGCTAGGTAGAGTCACCAGCCTCACTCTCAATCAATGACAGCCAGAGTGATTTGGGTTTAAGGCGCGGTCCTTAAATAAGAAGTCTAGTCGGTAAACCCCAAGACATTTTGGGAGGTTTCAGCAATTAAAATCTACATTCCTTTGGACAGAGCACCATACCCAGGTAAGGGTATGATTCCCTATGGGGACCGAGGGAAGGGAGAGAGAAAAGGGGAAAGAGGGAAGGAAGGAAGGAAAAACGAAAGAATGAGAAACATCCTACTGGAGTAGATAGGCTGTCCACACCCAGCATTTTAGTGCTGAGCCCTGGAGCAGCTCCAGGGCTCCTGCCTCCCTGTTTAATCCCCACTCATACCCCTAAACTCTTGGGGTTCCATGCACCAGCCTCACTATCTAGGCTTTTGGCCCCTTTTATTTTTTAAAAATAAAATTTTATTGATCACTTTGGTTTTTACATGACCTACATTTCCCAACATATCCCTCCTAGTTTCCTTCCCAGAGAGCCATCTCTTACAACAAAGACTAAAAAAGAGGAAAAAAAAGATTTCAGGAAAACTAACCAATATGCCCCCAAGATCTAATATTACATGTGGTGTTCGGCCTCCAAAGCCTCCCACCTCTACAGAGAAGGGCAGAAGGGGAAGGGCCTTCTCATGCCTCTTCTTTGGAGTCAAGCTTGGTCGTTATAATTTGGCAGCGTTCAATTTCTATTATTTTCACATCCTTGTATACACACACACACACACACACACACACACACACACACACACGCACACCTATTGTTGTTGCCATGGTATATCTAACATTGAGTTTTTTTGAAAACTGAGCTGAGCAGACAGGCAGGCCTGGCACTCACTCTTGCTCGCCTCACTACTGCCCCCCATCCCAAGACACACAGTTTTTGTGGGCAGGCTACTCCTTCCCTTTGGAGAGTGACTTTCTAGCTACACCCCTCTCTCTCCAGAAGAATGGTTTTCCTTTCAAAACCAAAATAGGGCGGATGCCCACTTTAGTGCCAGCCTAGCCAGCTAACTGGACACAGCTTCTGCTTTGCCAAGACCCACTTGTCCAGAGAAATCCTGGTGACTGTATTCTCCTGGCCCTGGCCTGCTAGGTGGGCCTGACTCAGGCTCCCACCCTGTGAGTTTAGGTTCAATGGTGGAATGAAGTGAGGTACCTGTAAGTCATTCAACAGTTGACTTAGTCACAGCATAGAAAGGATATTAGAATACTTAGAAGGGGGATGAAGCACCCTTCACTTCCATACAGAAATGCATCTGATCCTGAGGGCAGGGAACATAAGCCACCATGTCTGAGGGACCCTGATACCACATAAGTGTGCTTGTTTATGTCAATATGGCCACAGACTTCCAGGAGTTGGGGTTAGAATCAACAGAGATGGACCTTGAGTCTTAGCTCACAGACCACATAAGTAGTGGCGTACCATTTCCTTGCCTTTTAGAGAAGGAGCTAGACTAATGTAGGTGGTGGGGTAGGGGGGAACCCTGGTAGATAGTGGTAGATAGTGGTCTCTTCATACCTTGGAAGTTGTAAAAATCAAATCAATAACTCTTCTCTAGCTCTGAGCCCCCAGACATAGATTGCAATCTGGAAAAAGATCACAGTTTGAAATCTCTCTCCCTTACCAGGCATTCCCCAATTGACTACTCTGAACACTATGCTGAGCAGATAAACAGTTTAGCAATATGGGGGCCAGCTTATTTGCCAGCTTAAGACACTAAGTGAATGTTTAGACACAAAGGTAAATAGACTTTTAAGAAGCAAAGATAAGCCTCTAGGATTGGAGGTGGGGTGTTGAGGAGGAAAAATCAGTCTCCCATCCTCTCCAGAGAGAGAAGTGGAAGAAAAGGGAGATGGGAATGAGGAATTGCCAATTTGGGTATGCAGTACCAAGCGGGTTTAGAAACACAGAATCTGACTTGGGCTCACACGGCCCTAGAGTTGGAGCCCAGCGCTGACAGTTTCATGGGTGCAAGCCTCGTGTACATGCCATGGGGGCCATCCCTCCTCAGCTCCTCCCCTCCAGGTTCCACACATTTTTTCTGCTTCTCTTCTTCCCACCATTCACAGGCATGAGTCACATCAGCCCCCAGTCTCAAAAGCAAGGCAATATTCCCCAGGGGCTGATGGGGAGAAGACTAGAGATTGATGCTTCCAGGCATAGCTGCTGGTTATAATCACTGTTGGTTTCAACCATCACACCCAGTTCTAGCACCCTGAGCTCCTTGATGACTCCTGAAGAGGCTGTAGGGAAGACAGTGACTCATTCCTATGGCTTTCCTGGCACTGCCGACTTCGCTGTGCATCAGTTCATGTAAGTCTTCTCACACCTCTCTGCGGTCATCATTTCTTTCAGCTCAGTAATGTAATTATATTATATTCATGTAACCAACCTATTTAGCCATTTCCAACTGCTTGGCCCCCATTATCTTTAACAAATCTTTCTTGCTCAAACATTTTTGTTTTTTAATTCAGCTCTGCTTTGTTTTTTTGTTTTTAATTTTCAACATTCACTTCTATAAGATTTTGAGTTCTAAATTTTCTCCCCCTCCCCGCATCCCCAAGATGGTGTGCAATCTGATATAGGCTAGACATACACAATTATATTAAATATATTTCCACATTAGTCATGTTGTAAAGAAGAATTTGATCAAACATCATTTGAAAACAGGGCTGAAGAATCAGCCTGGGTCCACTTTCCCCCATGCTAGAGCCTAGTCTCAGAAATCAAGTTTAATTTCAGACTTAGGAATTAATACGTGCACATATCTCTATTCAAACCTAAATATTAATAGCAACAACAATAAAAATAGTGAGTTTATTTACTCACAGACAAAGTTGTTAGAAGATTGCAGGACGTGTTACAAACCTGAGATTTTCCCCATCCCAAACTGCCATTTGCAAAGGTGGTTTGGGGAAAGAGGACGTGAAATGACCTTACTATAGGCTGCATTATTTTCATCCTCCATTTCATTTCCTAGTCTACACTCAGTAAAGTCTTGTTAATCAAGATCTTTGAGGTGAAGACAACATCAAGTGATCAGCTGTTCCAGTCTCCTGTATAACATTGTTGTCCCCATTTTCCAGATGAGAAGGCTGAGGCCTGGAGGAGTTAAGTGAGTTGCCCCAGGCCCACACCATTAGTAAATGGTGGAAAGTGGCATTAGAAGCTGGTATCCTGCTTCTGAATGTGATGGTTTTTCCAATACCCAGCTCTGCCCTTCTGACTCTGTTGAGAATGTCATTGCATGAGTAACTTCGAGGATGGCCTCAGGAGCTAGAAGGCACCTAGGCTCTATCACAAGCTAATTTTCAGGAAGAGCCAAGCCCTTTGGGAAGTCACACACTGTAAAATGATGCTTCCTCCTCAGACTAGCTTGTATTCACTTCATGTGTTTATTCATGTCTTGTACGTGTATGTAAGGTCCCACCCCCTTAGAATGCAAGCTCCTTGCGGGCAGGCATTGTTTCCCTTTGCATCCCCAGCTCCTAGCTGTACACTATGCACAGTACCCAGTGCATAGTAGATATTTAATAATTGCTTGTTGATTGATTGAATGAATGAATGGTCCCCAAATGGGCACAGTCACCATTTAGCTTAATTTAGCTATGGCTGAGGGCATTGGGAAATGAATCAGCCATGACTTAGCCCCTAGAGGTGTAACTAAGGGCAGGACTATGATTAGTTAAGTGATGAAGAAAGTGATCCCTCCCCTAAACCAGAATTTCCAGGCTCCTGAATTAAGGTGCATGCTAACCAATCCTCCGTCCCAAGTTGCTCAGGACTGGCAAAGTCCTGAGATACCTCTTCAGTCTTCCTCGCCAGTCCTGTCTTCCACCCACTTTGTAGTTCAGCCTTACTGACCACTCCCAACTCACCATCCCCCTCTCTGGGCCTCTGAAATGACCGACCTCCATGCCTGGGACGCATTGTCTCCTTCGCTCTCCCTCAGAGCCGCTGATTTACTTCAAGCTTCCACTCAAGGTCCAGATTCTACTGGAGGCTCTTCCCAAGGCCCTGCCCTGCCCCCACCTTTTCTAGTCATTTAGTATGTGAACAATATGCCTTTATAGGGGCTCTGCCTCATTGAAACGGAAGCTTCTTGAGGACAGGGACTGGTTCTTTTTTGTCTAGCACAGTGCTTGGCACATAGTAAGTGTTTGTTGATGAATTCTAGGTCCTTCTTCCTCGGTAAATAAACTTCTACAACAATCAGCCTTCTGTATCTGACCATGATTTCCTTAGCAGGTAGGGGCAGAAGGATCAGGGACCTGTTCCGGGCATCTTCCTTCCTCCTACTTTTACTCGGATGCGTCAAGAGCAGGAGGGACACCCCAGCTCTGACAGGTAACAGCCACAGAAAGGCACTTGGAGACGTGCAGGCAGAAGGGTCTCCCTCCAAAGGAATGACAAAGAGGTACATTCAAGACATCCCAGGTCTCCCCTTGTTCCGCCAGACAGAGCAAGGGAAGTCATTTCAGTTATCCTTCCACCCAAACGGCTCTCTTCAGAGTTACCAGGGACCTCTTGGTTGCCACATCCAATGGCCTTTTCTCAATCCGCATTCTTTGAGCCTTTGACACTGGGATCACTTTCTCCTCCTTGATACTCTCCTCTCTCTAGGTTTTCAGGACACCCCTCTCTCCTGTTTCTCTGATCGTTCCTTCTCTGTCTCCTTTGCTGGATGCTCCTCCAGATCACACCCTCTAACTAATCGTAGGTGTCTCACAGGGCTCTGTCCTGGGCCCTCTTCTCTTCTCATCACCTCCCATGGATTTAATTTCCATCTCTATACTGACTGTTCTCAAATCTACTCAGCCTGCCCTGAACTCTCTGCTCATCGCCAGTCTTTCAACTCCAACTGCCTTTCAGACATTTTGAATTAGATGTCCACTAGAAATCTTCAATCCAACATGTCCAAAATGGGTGATCTTTCCCCCAAACCCTCCTCACTCCTACTTTCTCTATTACTTTCCTGGGCAAAATCCTAGGAGTCATCCTGGACTCTGCTTATCTCTCAACCCCCATGTCCAATCTATTTCCAGCATCTCTCCAACACACCCCCTTCTCTTCTCTGACCCTGCCCCTACTGTGGAGCAGACCCCCATCACTTCATGCCTGGACTATGGCCATACCTGCTCTGGGGTCTGGCTGCCTCAAGTCTCACCCTTCTCCTGTCCATCCTCCACTAAAATGATTCTCATAAAGCACAGGTGCAATCATGTCACCCCCTATTTAATAAATTCCAGTGGCTCTCTATCACCTCCAGGATCAAATGCAAAATGCTCTGTTCAGCATTCAAAGCCCTTCAGAACCTAGCTCCCTCCTTCCTTCCCAGTCTTCCTACGCCTTACTTCCCAACACATACTCTGATCCAGTGACATTGGACCGGTCCATGAACAAGACCCTTCATCTCTTGGCTCTGGGCATTTTCTCTGGTCATCTCCCATGCCTGGAATGCTTCCTCTCCTCATCTCCACCTGCTAGCTTCCCTGGTTCTTTTAAGTCCCAGATAAAATCCCATTTTCTGCGAGAAAGCCTTCCCCAACCCCTCTTGATTCTAGTGCCTTCCCTTTTTTAATTATTTCCTATTCTTCCTGCCTCTAGCTTGTTTGTACATATTTGTTTTCTTGTTGTCTCCCCCATTAGATTGTAAACTCCTTGAGGGTAGGGACTGTCTTTTGCTTCTTTTTGTATCCCCAGCTCTTAGCACGTGCCTGGTACACAGTAAGAGCTTAATAAATGTTGATGGATTGATTGAAGAAAGAAAATCAAACAATGCCTCTGTAGCTCCCCCACCAAACCTCATTCCACTGCTTAATCCCATCTCTCCTCTAAGATATCATGAAGTTCCTTTAATGCCCAAGGAGCAAGGAGAGAGAGAAATAGAGACAGAGAGAGGAGAAAGACAGAGAGAGAGACAGAGAGAAGAGAGAGACACAGAGAGAAAGACAGAGAGAGGAGACAGACAGAGAGAGAGAGAGACAGAGAGAGAGAGAGCTTGGACAACAGAATGGCAGAGTTGGAGGTGTTTTTCCTTCTCCCCTGGAATTGCCTCTCATCTCCTTCCATGCTTTGAGTGTCTCTGTTTATGTTAAATGTGCAGGGACTCAGCAGACCCAAAGGGCATAATCCTGCCGCCTCACCCCAACCTGATCCTCTATGATTATAAACTGCTTCAGAGGAGGGACCGTTTAGATGTTCTTTTTTCCCCTGAACTGGTGCCAGAAAAAAAAAAAAAACCACTCGGCACAATGAATGTGTTGACAGGTTGTAAATAACCGACTCTGTGAACTTGACTGCTAAATCAGCTCCTCATAGACCGGCTCCAGCCTGTCTTTCCAGGGTAATTACACATTACTCCCCATCACGCACTCCATGTTTCAGCTAAACCTACTCGCTGTTCCTCCTTTGCACAGGCTATTTTAGCTCCTGGCTCCTCCTCACTTCCACTTAGTGGAATCCCAAACTCCTTTCAAAGCTCAGCTCTTGTCACCTTCTGCCCATCCCAACTCTCAGAAATGGCTTCATATTTATTTGGTACTTCTATTGTGTCTATGTATGTGCTGTTCCTCCCCATCCACCCCTACCTTTGTTTCTGAATGTTAGCTCCTTGTGAGCAGAGACTGTTTTGTCTTTGTCTTTGTAACTCCAGCAACCAGCACAGCGCCTGAAACATAGTAGGTGTATATGAAATGCTTATTGAATTCAATTGAATAGTTTGATTTTTATTCTAATTAATGATTTATGAACCAGTTGGAGTGGTGAATCTTAAGCTATAGTGTCATGTCCAGAATGCAAATGATTTAACAAAATTTTTAAAAATACTAATTTGAACTGGGGAGAATGACAATCTTAATTAGTGAGAAGCATGCATTTTTATGATATTGTAAGAGTGAAATATATAAAATGTTACATTTGTGAACTACATGTGCTGCTTCATGTGTATACTATGAGATATCTGGTGCATTGAAATAATATCAGTCTAAATCAGCTCATGATTGCCTTCAGTAAGCCTACAGGGAGGTAGTGTGTCACTGTATCAATTATCCAGCAAGGGAATATAATATCTGCACTGTCCACCAGGTGTCACCCTCCTTCAGCCACCACCCCAGTAGCTTCTCTGATGCATGTGTGGCATAGCTTCCCAAAAGGTTGCAGTATACCCATGAGTTGTATCTAGGACACAAGCAAGGTGAAGAACCCCTGCCCTATGAGAACTTCTGAGGTCCCTTGGTTCCCCAGAGATGAAATACCTGCTAATGAAGAATATTCAACAACCTTCTTGCAATCTTATTATGCTACTGATTCATACTATAAAGAAAGGGCTTGTAAGGTGCTATAAACATCAAGACTGTCCCATCCAGAGTTGTCATTATAATTAATCTTAGCCCAAAAGGTCAAGAAGTATGAGTAAATAATTTCATTTTCTCCTTTAGCATAAAAATTAAGGTATTGAACCTGGTATAAAGTGACAGCTAATTACATAGACCTAAATAATTTTAAACTTTAAAAAATCAGTTCAGGTATCAAATGGAATAATCTAAGAAACAGTATTTAATTAGTCTAGGATGTGGATCCAATGACATTGGTGAATGACAGCTGTTAGTTGCAGGGGTTCACTCAGAAGGTGATGACAGCCACAGCCATACTCTGGGTTCACGACTGGTCCATTAGCAGCATACTCTTCCTCCATTATCAGAGGATAAAGGCTCTAAATGGTGGACAGTCTTTGAGGACGGGAGGTTTAGGCATAGCCTAGGCTGGAGAGTTGAGGAATCTGAGAATGGATGACATGCCCTTCTGCCCACCATAGCTAACAGGTAAAGTAGGGGCAAAAGGACGGGAAGGGAACACACATTTATTAAATGCTTACTATGGATGTGTCTGGCACTATACTAAATGCTTTACAAACATTATCTCATTTGATCCTTATAATAACCCTGAAAGGTAAGTGCTATTGTCATCCCCATTTTACATTTGAGGAAACTGAGATTCGTCCAAGTCACACAGCTAGTGTCTGAGACTGGATCTGAACTCGTGTCTTCCTGACTCCTATCCCAGAACTCTCTCCACTTCCAAGCAAGAAATAATTGTTTGAAACCCCAAGAAGTTTTCCAAGACTAGAACACTAGTGTCTTTCCTTATCTGTCTGGGTAAGGCTTTTCAGACTTTCTTTGTGCTCTTCAGGAGCTCTGCAAACCAACTTTCTACTGATGCCTGGCCCTCAGCAGAATTAAGTGACCACAGGCCAGTCCCCTCCCTTCTCTGAGCCTTGGTTTTCTCATCTGTAAAATATTCATCTCTAAGGGCTCTCACATTCAAGAAGGCCTTCTGCCAAATTACAATGCAAATATATTCACTCATCACCACGAGGGGAAAATCCCAAAAGTGCAGGCGCCCTGAGTCATGACCAATGTAGAGCTGGCACATTTTTTTCAAGCAATGCCCCAAAACCCCCGTTTTCCAGGGTATGATTGTCTAACAACTTGGTAATGGCAGAAAACAAGTCAGATCCTGTTTTAACTTTGATCATAGAGAGAGACTCTGGGCAAATTTGTGGGAATTTTCTGATCTCAAAAGCCAAAATGCCCCAAGAAATATGAAGTGACTGCTGAGTGTGTAGGACAGGTTGTCGGAGGTCACCTAATCAAACTTTCTCCCTGCTTGAAGGATGAACCTTTTCCTCTCAATCAATCCATAGTTACTAAGTGCCTACTATGTGCCAGGCATTGTGCTAAGTGCTGACACTCTAAGACATTCCTGCCAAGGGATAATGCAGCCTCTGAACTCTCATGTCTATGGGGAATCATGCTTATGCAAGGACAAACGAGATACCATAATAGGAACATGTTTTTTTTCAATGACCCTCCATTCAAAGTACATTTTTAGAACACAAAATGTAAAAAAAAAAGGGGGGGGGGGATAAAAAATCAAATGTCAAAAGATTTAATAAAAGGGGAGATGGTGCTGTTTAGCTGAAAGGGCCATGAGCTGGAAACTGGGAGCCTTGGGTTCTGTACCTAACCAGGTGTGTGACCCCGGAGCAGTCACTCCACTCTCTGGGCTCTTTTCCCATCTGTCTGCAGCATGAGAGCATTGGACTAGAGAGGCTCTCATTCCCTTTCGGCTTGAGGGCTCTAAGGCTGGGGTTTCCCTGCCCTGGCACTGTTTATTTGGTGCATTTCACTTACAGAAACCCATGGAGCCCCATTTGGTTTTGGTTTTTAGCCAAACCTTTCTCTTTTGTGGGCTTCTTCCACTGGCCCAGGCTGGCTAGTGCCACACCATCAGAAATCTCCTTGTTGGAAGGGACCCCAGAGCCTAACTGGGCAGATGCCCACCTGAGCGGGAATTCCTGATGAGGAGGGGGTCATTCAGCCTGACCACCGCTCACTCTCCCATAGCGAACAACCTGCCGGAGTTTCTGCTCTTCCCCACCCCCATCCTGGACAAGAACAAAAGTCTGGGGCCAGAAGAAGCAACATGGTGCCTGCATGGGGTTATTGAAAAAGTCCTGGGTGCTTGTTCAGGAACTCTGTGTCCTAGGCCCCATGCCACTAGTGGGGCATGGACCCCTATGAGGGTTGCTTAATTTCTCTGGCCTGTCTCTTTACCTTCAATATTGGGATGAAAATTCTCTCTTACCCTGTGGGGTTGCAGGCATGTGTTATAAGGTGCCCTAAGTGACACCCAAGTGCTCTAAAAGTACCAAGATGCCAGATAAAGGCATTGGGCATTATTATGTATAGGAAGGACATCTAAGGCTGCCTTTTGAACAGCTCCACCTTTCCCTTCCTTTTATTTGGTCCTTAATCTGGTTCACAAGCCAAAAACTTCTTTGGGACTCTGCCTCTCAGAGATCATTAGCCTTGGTTAGAGAATAGAGGAAAGAGGGGTCAGGCCAGCGGAGGTCATGGGTCTATGCACCCCACAGGGTCAGTGTGAGCCCACACCCCACCACTCCAGTTTGGCCACAACCTGGGCTTACTACTAGGATGGAGGAAAATGTCTCCATAGGAGGAAGGAGGCACATAGGAGGCTGCCTTTAACAGGGAGAGGGAAACGCACCTAAGGATGGGTCCCCATTTCGTCTCTCTTGCCTCCACTCTAATAGAAGAAGCCCACGCTAGAATGCTAAAGCCTGACTTTAATATGTGACATCCCCTCCGGTAAAGGATGGAAGGGGATTGGCTAATGAGTGAGGACGGGACAACAGCCCCCACCCTGCCCCATGGGAGTGGAGGCTTGCAATGGTTTATTCAAGGGGAACCACGAGTCTTCTTCCCACCTACCCCCTACCACTGAAACCCGTCTCCTCAGAGGACCTCGTCCATCCGTGCAGGGTGGAGTGCAGAGCCTGGGTCCCCAGGCACAGCTAAAATCAGCGGCAGAAGCAAAGTCTAGAAGGTGGCTCCCAAGCCTACTTTGGCTGCTGGTGGGCAGGAGGGTGAATCCTGGAGGGCGGCTGGCCCCGCTCCTGCCAAGCCTGGGAGGGGCCCATGGCCTCCTCCTTCTCCGCAGCCTTGGCGCCGTGCTCTATCCTGGGAACAGCTGGCTCACGAGCGTCCAGGCTTCGCTGGCCCAAGTCCTGCCGCTGGGACAAGCTCCGGCTCCTTCTTAGCGGGCTGGAGAAAACCAAAGCGAAGCCCTCCTTACAATAAAGGGCGTTGCTCCGGGTTGCCTCCACAGCCATCTCCAGCAGCGTCACGACACAGTCTGAAAACAAGTGTCTCAGCCAAAAGTGGCCTTTCTGGAAGGCGATGCGCAAGCTGACGGGGCCCGCCGGCATCTTGACGCTCACGCTGAACAGGTAGTCCCCCTGGGCGCTGTCCCGCAGCAGGTAGGTGCCCACGGGCTCCGTCTCCAGCCGGGCGTGGGCCTCGCCCACCGACAGAGGCCCCCAATAGTAGTCAGTGGCTTGCAGAATGCGCAGAGCGCGCTGCACCACTTCCCATTCGTGGTTTCGAAAGGCCCGATAGTGAGTGGGCAGGCTGGCCCGAGCTGGGACGAAGGGAGGCGCCGGCTGCCGCTCCGGGGGAGAGGGTCCCCCAGGTCCTAGACGATCTGCTCCATCGACCCTCCCTCCGAACGTCTCCCACATGGCCCATGAGTCCAAGAACGAAGCATCCTTAGCTTCCTTGTTTCACACCTGGGGAAGAAATGGAAGCAGAGACTTGGCTCAGTAGTGACCCCCAACGTACGGCAGGCTCCCAGGTGAGTTAGATGGGGGCGGGAGGTGGCACAGACGAGGCAAGCACACAGAACCAGCCCAGCCCCCAACCCTGAAACTTGGGGGAATCCAGGAGCTAATGGAACTCTTAGTTAATGAAATACCCATTTCCACCACCACCTCCAAACCCATGTGCCGGTGCGTTTCATCCCCTTCCGCATAGTCCCGGAGGTCAATGGTGCTGACACAGCAAGGGAAGGGAAGGGGGGCGTATTGTAACGATGCCAGTTTTCTGGGGCGATTTGTAAAATGGCTCTGGGAGCGCCAAGAAATACGGTCAGCCATGGAAACATCACCCGAAGGGTCAGAGAGCTGCCAGCAGGGTCACTCGGCGGCTCACTACTGGCAGGATAGATGCTGGGAATAAGCCGGATCAATGAGGACATCAGGGTGAACATTCCCTCGGCCAGGGCAGATCTCAGCCCTCTCTTTTTATTCTGTTCCTTTTCTTTGGTGTCCTCCCATACAGGCTGTGTTCATGCCGGGAGTCTTCCCTTGGGTGGGTCCTTCATCACTGGGGTGGTGACAGCACAGTCCTCAGGCCACTTCTGCCTACCTCTTTTACACCCACTGCCTAAAGGGCACTAACAAGTCTGCTCCAAAAGAAGCATCCAGTCTCTTTCCTCCATGGTCACCCTTTATATTTTAGTTATGGGGGCATACAGACTCTAGATTGTTTAAAGGCCTCCCCTTGCCCCCAGGCACCCATGCTCAATGAGGACTACAGGCTTGGCTGTTACCAAAAAGTTGAATCCAGAATGTGAGCTCCCTGAAGGAAGGAATGACCAGGTTTCTGACTTTCTTTGTATCTCCAGCTCTTAGCAAGTGCCTGGCACAAAAACGAGTGCTCAGCGAATTTTATTGACTGACTCACTGACACCCCCATCCCACAAACTCATGATGACCTTCTCCTGATGCATGGAAGGGTTGCAATCTTTCTTAGTGGAGGGTGTGGCCACCTTGAGGAAATAAGTCATGGATCCTTGGGGCCATGAAGGATGGAGTTGGTCAAGTACAGGCCATCGAAATTTCAGGTGAAGAAGGCTCTGCTCCCCCATACCATTCTCATGTGTATTTGTCACATGTGCCATACACAGATGACCTAGTGACGGAGCCACGCTAATGAGAACTAGGGCATACACCAGGCCTGATTAGTGAAAAGTCTAAAAAACCACAAGATTTTTAACAGCATAAAGAATCAAGTACCCTACCAGGGTAAACTCACTACCAATGCTGCCCGCCCACTTTTATTCTTCAGTCTCTCAGGAGAAGATTGTACCTGGGACCTCGTTCTCTGCCAGCACCGCAGTCTTCAATTACATGTCAAGCTAATGCACAAAGCCCTTCTAACAGAATCGCCAGCTTCAGGAGCCTCAAAGCGGCACTCACAGTGACTGACAGCCTCTGGAATTTAATGGCGAATTGGAGGGGAATGCTTCCAACAAATTGTTTTTAAAGTAATGTGTTTATTCCCCAGAAAGACACAAAAGCCCAGGTTTCCCTAGGCGCTACATTAGTGAAATCTCACCAAGGCTGGCATTAGGGAAAAAAAAAAGCCAGACCACTTCCAGTTAAAGTAAGATAAAATCAAGGCAGCAAATAGGTAGGTATTTCTATTTCTTAGTAGCTCCCCCCATCCCTGTGTTATACAGTCATACTTCCTGAAAACAATTTGGTTTTCTTTGCTCGATTGACAAGTGAAAGCTATAAATTATTTCAGATGCCAGGTCCAGGACCCTTCTAGTCTGGGTCCAGTGACCCAGGAGAGCCACAGCAAGCTATCTGAAAACAATTACGTCTGTCCACTATTAAAGGGAACAGGCTCTGACAGGCACACATTGTGTCCCTCTCGCCATTGTCTTACGCGATGTCATAACTCATCCTGTGGGGTCATTATAGGTAAGCCTTCCCTTCAGAAGCTCCATTGGCCCTCTGGGCCAAATAAGGCTGCCTTTGATATTGGTTAAAGAAAGATCCCATTGATGGAGAAAATTTGTAGATTTTGCATATTTTAATTATGGCAATGGCTTTTTAGCATCTATATAACTTGGGCTATTTCAGTGATTTAGGGCACTCTGGAGTAAGAGTTCTTCCCACGTACTCAGAATAATTTTGTTAGCCACTGAATGACAAAGAGGTTCGTGGCCGACAAAACCTGGCCACAATATGGCAGGGTCCCAGCAGTTTTTGCCTGTGCCCTTCGCCACGAAGCCCTTTTGGACCAGGAATCACTACCGGTCACCTTTTCTAACTTGGTCATTACCTTGTTGGCTTGCAAGGAGGATTTCAGAGTTAGAAAGTGATAATAGAAAGGAGAGAAAACAGAAGCTCTTAAGTTGGGGGATTTTTCGCCACCTTTGTCAAGTAAGGGGTGACAGTGGATTGATTCACTTCCTCTGGAGCAAAGAAACTGGATGGCTCTTTTGGAACACACTTGCTAGTGTCCGTTGGGCTACGGACCGCTCATGTGATAAGAGACAGACGGCCCAAGAGCTACCATGTTACTCCCAATATTAAAAGAGGAAGACCCCCAGAAAGGTACATAGATGCTCACTACAGGGTGTATGGGAGGCCATGGAACAGAAGGGACAGGAGACAGCTGGAAGCCCAGTATTGGGCTGGAGTCCAACAGACCTTGGTCGTAGGATGTTGTCCCAGCTCTGTGGTGACTCGTAAGGTCAGTGCTCAGAATTCTTAGCTTTCTCATTTTCAAAACGAGATGGCTGAACTGGAAGACCCTTCAGGCTCCACTCTGAAATTCGGTCACTTATAATTATTATTTCCCCATTTTACAGGTGGAGATACCAAGGCAGGGGCATGGTTGTGACTTGAACATAGGTCATAAAGTGAATCAACAGTACTAACTTGATTTATTCAAGTCTACATCTCAGGCTTTTAACTCAGTCCTCTGCCACGGACCCCTCTGACAACCTGGTAACACCCAGGGACTTCTCAGAATCATAATCTCAAATAATCGGAGAAAACACTAAATTTCAGCGAGAGGTTAGTGAAAATAAGGAAGTTCATGGACCCGGTGAAAGCTCTCCCTAGTCCACAGCAGAGAGACCAGGAGCCCAGGAGGGTCAAGCACCCTTGAGCTGGAGAAGCTTCTCCTTATATAACCTTCTGTGGCACGGAGTGTTCAGGTATTCAGCCTTCCCTGGTCAAGATTTCACTTATAAGGAAAAACTAACCCTCCACTCTCCCCAGTGCAGTGTGGTCACTTTCTTGGACTGCGTCATTCTGTTCCCCACATCTATTCCAACACATGAACTGGGCCAGAATTTTGAGAAAAAAATCTGCCTGAGATCCCAAGGAGAGACTTTCTCCCTGTTCTCCCCACCCTCATCTTCTCACTGTCTCTCAATCTCGTCTGGGAGTCCATCCCAGTTGGCCCCCAGAATCACAACAATAGGTCCAACCCAATGTAGGGAAAGCGTATTCTTTGTTTGGAACTCGGGTGTTTGGTAGAGGTATTGCCTGGTTTACCCTCCCTGACGACACCTCCCCTACCTGCCCTCGTTGCTCTGTCTATGGGTCCATTTCAGTGGCCCCTTGGTGACAATGGGGATTGCATGCTCATATTCTGATGCCTCCTCGGAGCACAGGCATGACCACCCTGGGCCCTTGAAGACTATGCCAATGGACAGCCATCTCCAGGAAGCCCTACCAAGCTGAGACAACTTCCTGGATTGTCCAGTGATGGACTGAAGACCTGGTGTCTGAGCACCAGCCTAGCCAGATTTGGAGGGGCTCATCACCAGGGCGTAAATGTTTCTTCAGAAGCAAAGCATGAAGATCACATACAGCTGAGGTTCTTATGCTGGGGTCCATGACCTTTTTCTTTTGTTTGGTTTGGTTTGGTTTTTTGGTGAGGCAATTGGGGTTAAGTGACCTGCCCAGAGTCACACAGCTAGGGAGTGTTCTGTGTCTGAGACCAGATTTGAACTCAGGTCCTCCTGACTGACTCCAAGGCCGGTGCTCTATCCTCTGCGCCACCTAGCTGCCCCTGGTCCATGAACTTTTAAAAAATATTTTGATGACCATATTTCAACATAATTGATTTCCTTTCTGCATTTTACTCTATAAATTTAGACCATTGTTCTGAGAAGGAGGTCCGTGAGCTTCACCAGCCTGCCCAAGGGATCCATGACCCCCCAAAAGTCTAGGAAGCTGTGATCTACCATGTTATAGAGGGATCATGATCTGTACCAGCTAAAGGAACACCCAGTCCAGTGAAACAATAGACCACAGAAGCAAGGAGCTAGGCACTGAGTGAAGGACATAGCAGGTCAACATTTCACGAAGGTGAAGAAATGGGAACCCAGGGTAGAAAACCAAGGCCAGCCCCAGCCTGCCCAAGGATCTCTGTCCTTATCAAGGTCTGGTAGGACATGTCAGGAATGAGGCACTCATGAGCTGGGTGGGCTTGAGTCACCTGCACTCTGTGCGGGGGGGGGGGGGGTGTTGTCCTCCCCCCACCTCGAAGGCCGTTCCTACGCTTCCAGAGCATGCCTCCAGCAGCACCTGAGGTTCATGTTGGGAGTCAGGAAGACCTCGATGGTGTGGGGAGACTACGGGAGAGAGAAGCAGCCTTGGGTCTAGGTCTCCGGGCAGAGGTCCCTGGGGCAAACCTGTATTGTTTACCAAACACGCCTGTCTATAGAACAAGCAAGCTCCTCTCCCTCTCTCTTCCTGCTCTCCAAATGCCACCTCCCCCCACACCCAGTCACAGGCTGAGAAGGTTACTTTTGTGTGCGTAAGCAAGGCTTAGCTCATAAGCTCTCGCCTTCGAGGGGTCCAGGGACAGCCTTCTGGGGCTCTTGAGCTTGGATGGCAAAAGAAATCACATCTTTATTTTCACTAACTGAGATGCAGCATTTCCTTCAATTATTCAAAACCATCACTACAAAGAGGGGTCCCTGGAGGGAAGAAGTTCAAGGCCTGGACTTTCTAGTGGAAACCACTGGCCATGAAACAAGAAATTCTAAACAAACTGTGTTAGTGCCAGTTTATAATTGAGGTTCACTTTTGACTTCCACATTGGCCAACGAAGCTTCCCAAAGACTACAGGCTGACTCAAGGCCAGAGACATCTGGTAGCTTTGGGGGACTTCCAGTCCACTTTGTGGCTGTCTAGGCTTCCTTTTTCATTTGCTAATCGGGATTTGGTCATCAACCATGTCTATGCAAAATATATATATATATATATATACATACATACATACACATATACATGTGTGTATATATATATATACACATATACATGTGTGTGTATTTATATATATATATATATATCACATATATATAGGAAAAGGGAATAAGAGAATGCCTCCCTTTGTGAATTTTCAAGTCTGAAGACCGTCCCCTCCACTTGCCATTGGCAACAGCTCTTCCCCAAGTATGAATCCAGCTGAAATGGCACATAATCACTTCTCATACTCAGAAGCGGGTTCTTTCTCCCCATCCTCAAGGACGATCAATACCTATTGTCCACACGGACAGATTTAGGCTGATCTGGCCAATGGCCAGCATCTCTGAGCCGAGAGCATTGGGGCCTTTGAGACTGGCTCTCCCCTAGGGGAAGCCGGCAGTGCTAGGACCTACACGGACTTCTTCAATAACCTCATAGGACTTTACACTATGATAATACTAATAATAAACAGTAGTTAGCATTGATAGAGTGCTTGAAGGTGCTATATTATCTGATTTAATTCTCACAACCATCTTGTGAGATAGGTACTACTTTTATCATTCCCAAAGTGCAGATAAGGAAACTGAGGCAAATAGAGGTTAAATGACTCGCCCAGGGTCATCCAGCTAGCAAGTGTCTGAGGTTAGATTTTAATTCAGGTCTTCCTCGCTTCAGGCCCACCTCCCTTTCCACCACGCCCCCTCGCTGCCTCTGAAAGAAAGGCTGCTAACAATTTAGAATTTTCTAGTTCTTATGGGATGTTAATTATTCTTATCAAAGAGAAACACAGAAATGTGTTTTTCAAGACTTTGTAGAAACACATGATATAATATAATATAATATAATACAGTATGATGTATAGAAATCCTTTCTAAACTTTTTAAACTCCTGCCTTCTTATGTAGCATATCTGTTCCTCTGGACTCCATTCTCTCCCCCAGATGCTTCACATTTTAGAGTCTACCCATGGCCTCACTGGACACCTTCCAGATTTCAAATAAATCACCAGCTCCTCTGATGGCGAAGTGGTGAGGGGAGAGGGGACACATGGAGGTCCTGGGTTCTTGACTTAAGTAAAGGTCTGGCTGAACATTCCAGGGCCGTAGGATAGAGAGCTGGGGAGATCTCAGACCACAGTCCACAGATGAAGAAACTGAGGCACGCGATGGAAATTACTTAGAATCCTAGCTATAGGACTGAGACCTCAGAGGGCCAACCCTTATTTCACAGGCAAGGTTTAGAAGAGATTCATCCAAAGCAAGATGGGGAGGAAGTGCCAGAGCTGGGATTCAAACCAAAGTCCTCTGGCTTCAGAGCCCTGCCCCTGAGTAATAGTGATAATAATAATAATAAAAATAATAGCCTTGACATAGAGCTTGTCTTTTCTTGGAAGGTTTACAAAGCACTTTATGAAAAGAGTTAACTTATTTGGTCCTTACAACAACCCTGGGAAGTAGGTGCTATTATTATTCCCATTTTACAGATGAGGAAACTGAGGCAGGCAGAGGTTTAGTGACTTACCCAGGGCTACACAGCTAGCAAGGGTCTGAGGCCAGTTTTGAATTCAGGTCTTCTTGACTCTTTCATCATAATTACCCTGTGCAGGTGGTAATAATGCAGGTATTAGCAGGCCCATTTTTTTTTTTTTTTGTAAGGCAGTTGAGGTTAAGTGATTTGCCCAAGGTCACACAGCTAGTACTTGTCAAGTGTTTGGTCTGAGGCCGGATTTGAACTCAGGTCCTCCTGACTTCAGGGCCGGTGCTCTATCCATTGCGCCACCTAGCTGCCCCCAGGCCCATTTTATAGATGAGGAAACTGAGGCTCAGAAAGGTGATATCACGGCCCAACAGCTCATAAGTGTCACAGCTAGGATTGGAACCCAGGTCTTCTGATTCCAAGTCCAGTGCTCTTTCAATTTTATACTTTAATTTGGCAAGGGCCTTATGGATGATCATTAGAACCCCTGGGTCACAATATGGGTCAGGAAGGAAACGCAAATACCACTATGCTTGTAACCCCATGATAGTACAACACATATACACCTCAAAGTCCTGGTACTGTTGATCTTTGTAAGGCTTAACCTGGTCTTCTTAATATGCGTTTCACCTAAAGTGATCAGGTTCTCAATTTGTTATGCATGAAAGGGGAGAGTCTGACATTCTCTGGAATCTGAAACCTCCTCTACAGCCAGTGGAGAGGAACTGCTGGGGAAGTACCAGCTTTCTTTCCCACCCCCTCTAGAGTATGGGGAAGCCCAGCCATGGCTAGTGAAGGAGGGAGGCAGGGGCAAGCTATGGCAAGCTGCTGGCCCTTGCTTTCGTGCTACCACCACTAAAAACAAAACTGCTCGACAGTGATGACGGTGACGTGAGTGGGTCATGACAGAAAGTGGCCTCGAACCATGAGATAATCTTGGAACTGGAAACGCCCTCAGAACTCCTCCAGTCCAACCATATCACAAGAAGAGGAGAAAAATTCCCTCTTCCAATATGATTGTAACCTACAGTGAGGCTTCTTCTTCTCCATCCAGGGCCACAAAGAACCCACCGCAGAAGGGCCCCAGGCCGTCTACTCCGTTTTTCCTTCCCCTAGAATAAAGTCATGTCTCTCCAGAAAAGTGACAAGGTAAAAAATGAAAGGTTCCCATGATCTTTGACCAGGGGTCACTGGAAGCCACAGATTCCAGGATCCTAGGATTTAGACCTGGAAGGGACCTTGAACAGCATCCAGCCCCACCCCCACATTTAAAGAGGAGCCCCAAGCATCCCCAGGCATCCAGACCTGCTGTGTGTTTGTACCCAACTTGGAGTACCATGTGATTCCCAAACATAGCAACAGAAGAGGGGGTCTTAAATCTCTTCCACACCCCTACAAACAGCTAGAACTCCCCAGCCCAACAGCCCTTCTCCTCGGCTTTTCATCACAAAATGTTGCCTTTGTCTGAAAGCCCAGATGTGCCCCAGCACCTCACCAGGCATTAGTGGGAAAGAGGAAGAGGAGCAGGTATGGTTCCAAAGCTTGGGGTAGGTCTGAGGGGTTGGGGGCCAGTGCTTGAAAAAACGTGGCGCAGTGGATAGAGCACCGGCCCTGGAATCAAGAGGACCTGAGTTCAAATCCAGCCTCAGACACTTGACACTGACTAGCTGTGTGACCCTGGGCATGTCACTTAACTCCAATTGCCCCACCCAAAAGAAGAAAAAAAAAAAAAAGAACATGCCCCAAATCACACAAGGGGCCACTGGGTTACCCTAGACACAAAAGGAGCCCCCACACCCATATAAGGCATGAATGTCCATGGTTTAATTTTGAATCTATCATAACAATAGCTGGCATTCATAGACAGCTTTAAGGTTTGCTAAGTACTTTCTACAAATGTTATCTTACTTGATCCTCAAAACAACCCTGAGAGTTGGTGCTGTTATTATCCCCATTTTACAGATGAGGAAACTGAGGCAGGCAGCAGTTAAGTGACTTGCCCAAGGTCAGTCAGCTAGTAAGTATCTGAGGCTGGATTTGAATTCGGGGCTGCCTGATTTCCAGTGCTTTAGCCACTGAGCCACCACAGGTGCTGCAAGGGGGGAATCAAACCTTCCTTCCTCCCTGGAGACACCAACATACCACCGCTATTTTGTCCTGTGGTTTTCTGTCTCCCCCAGTGTGCCTAGGACAGTGGTGGGAACATACCAATAATTCAATAAATAGATACTTCTTAAACTGAGCTTGAGAGGCAGTGTGGCCTAGTGGGGGCCAAGGCGGCCTCACAGCCAGTCTCTGGCACACACAGGCATTCTCATTGTGTCCATCTCATAGACGAGGGAGTAGAATTTAGAGAGGCCAGTGGTTTGTCTAAGCACAAGCAAGCCTTTCGAGCCGGGCCTCAGATCCAGGCCTCCTGACTCCCAACGTGCTCTCCTCCCCTGGACACACAGATCCCCAAGCTGCTGTTATTAATATGAAGCCTTGAGCAAGTCCCCTCCCCTGCTAGTCTGACTTCTCTTTAATCCCCAGAAATCCTCAGAAGAACCCTGTGCACACAGCACCACCTCGTCGGCATTTTTTACATGATGACGTCTGTGTGAACTATTGCACAATGCCAAAGAATGCAGGAAGCACCTGTCTGGGCCCTGGGGGTGATACAAGACCTGCCCTCATGGACCCTCCCATCAATAAGGTCGAAGAGACACCAAGACAGACGCTAGGATTAAAGAAGGCGAGGGGAAAGGATGTTATGTAGGGGACAGCCTGACCTGTCTGTCCATTTGGTCTCTTCCCCCTACCTGCCACCAAATAAGTTTTGTGTATGATTATAATAATAGTTGGCATTCATACAGCACTATTGGGTTTACAGAGTCCTTTCCAATCATCTCATCTGAGCCTCACAACGTTATACCCATTTTACAGATGAGGAAGCTGAGGCAGAGAGAGGTGAGGCAACTTGCCAGGGGTCAAATGATTAGTAAATGTCTGAGGCCCGATTTGAGTTCGGGGCTTCCCGGCTACAAGGCTGGCACCCCAGCACACAACATCGCACCACCTAGCTGCACATTCTTCACTGTGGGAACAGAAATCATTCTAAGCCCAAGCAAATAAAAAGATGGCCTTAGAAATGGCTAACACAAGGTCATCCTTGTTTCAGCCACTCTCTACTAGGCAGTCCTCAGTGCCTACAGGCACAGACCATGGAAATTCTGCACTCCTGCGGGCTGTCACCTCCGAAGAGAAAAAGGGCAGAGCACATACCCCTCCCCCGCCACGAGAGGGACCCCAAGCCCAAATCTACTGTCCAGCTGTCACACCACCCCTCCCCTCCCAAGCAGAAATGGTCCCGGAGCGCATCCTCCCAAGGTGAATTACCTTCGGGCGGGCTACGCCCCCACCGATGAAAGCCTGGTTTCAGACCTCGCTGGCATTTCCTTCCCAGGGTTGAGGGAGAGCTCGGGTATCCTCCGTTTCCACCCTATCAGACTTCATTCCTGCAGGTTAAGGACAACAGAAGAGATTCATTCAGGTGTAGAAAATGATTTCTGAAAGCCCTCTCCAATTAGACATTCCAAGGCTCAAGATGAATTCGTTGATCCATAGCACGCCAGCGAGAAGATGCTGTCTGTCTCTTTTGGAGACAAGACAGATCCCTTAAGACTCTGGCCTCTGCTGCTTTTTGCACCTCCCCAAGTGCCTGGAACCGGGCTGCCCGAGGACGACTTGTTCCTAGATGAACCTCTCGCCCATGTCTTTGCAAGGGGGCAAGGGAGGAAAGGAAGCGCAGGCAAAGCCCTTCTAACTTTAGTCTCTGGCTCCTGGAGAAGGAGAATGATTTGGAAACGCGCTGCCTGAGAGTTATAAAGAGACGGATGCTCTTTCCACTCAGCGAGGTCAGTTGGTGCCCATGACCCGGGCCTCTTCCTACCTTGCCCAGAACCACAGGCCTCCAGTCCCAGAGAAGAAGGCAGCCGGATCAGAGCACCTGCTTCCCTTCCCCCGCTGAAGAAGAGGCAGGCAGGCCTCGTTCCTTCTGTCTGTATTGACTGGTATTTGCGTATGTGTCCGTGAGAGAGAAAGAAAGCACAGCACAGGGACGAGTGAAAGGGGGAGGTGAGAGAGAATGTGTGTTACCAAAATATCTTGAGACCAGTTCTTGGAAACATGCAGCCAGCCTGCTCAGCTCTCTCAAGCACTCACTTCCTGTGAAATACACCAAGACGTTTTCATCTTTCCACCAAAAGAAAGGAAAATGCAAACAGATTGAGCCCCGTCTCCTGGGAACAGAGATCCCTGACTTTTTTCTTGCTGCTTTTGGCTCGTAGGCATCTTAACAGGAGAGCAAAATTAATTAATGAACCTGGTGGAGAATAATTATTCGAGTCTCCCAAGGTGAGATGGATATCTACATAGACACACATACACTTCATGATCCGTCTAAGACATAGGCTATAAAGCTAGTGAGGTCTATGTAATCGTCCTGAGCAAATCCCAAGCCTCTTTGCCCCTGCAATGACTGGCTGGCCTGAAAAAAGTTTTGGAAAAACAAGCCAAGTAAGTTAGCTCAACAAACACCTACTGTGTAGCAAGGACAAGCAGAGAGTGTGCACACAAGGGCAAAGACAGTCCCTGCCCTCCATAGAAACCACAGCCAACCCATCCTCACGCAGGTATGGGTGTCTCTAGAAAGAGATAGACACACCTGTATGACCTTTGCCTTCAAAGCCTATTGAAACCCAGCAGTTTGGCATCTGGATAAGAAATCATTTGTCGTATTTCTGGGCTCACACTTCAATGAGGAGCAAAGAGAAGAGTGCCAGAGCAAACGAGTGACGGGCATGGGATTCCTCAAACTGAAGGGCGTGGGCCCGGCCAGCGGTCGACGGGGCGGCCGGCGTCGGCGGCCCAATCTCGCCATCGTCGTCCACGGAGCAATTCACCACGTGCCCCTTTTCATCCAGAGCGTTCCCTCGTTTGGTAGCGAGCGCCCTGAAAGCCATGCTCGAGGCAGCTCACTCCTACAAGAAGCTGCTGGCACCGAGTAACTCAAGGCCATTTTGAAATGGGCACATGTCCCCTGGGCGGCACAGCTCAAACCTTCTCAGGGCTATGACGGCTAGGGTGCCTTAGAAACAGAGTTTAGAATTTCAGGGCTAGGTGGGGCCTTAAATCATCTCTCACTCCCTCTCTCACTTAATAGGTGAGGAAATTTGAGGCAAGAGAGATTCAGCAAGTCTCCCAAAGACCCACATCACTTGACTTCCTCTCCAGCACAATGCTCTTTCTAACGTGTTTGTAAAAGACTCAACAGGTTTTTCACCTATTTTCATTCCTCTCCATTTCTTCATGTATTATTTAAATAAAAACTCTGCAACATCAAGATTTCAAATTTAAATGGCCAATGAGGTAATATTTGAAAATATGTGCTATTTGATAATATTTGTGCTTAGCACAGTGCCAGTCTGGCACGCAGTAGGCCGGTGATAGCTCCCCACCCCACCCCCCAGAAAAAACCTGGAAACTAAGTGGTTTACAACAGGAACTTGTCTGCTTTTGAAGTTTAAGCTCTATCACCACAAGAAGTCTAATAAATAAGCTAAGGCACTACTCTTGTGAGAGGCAGTGTGGGCCAGTAGTTAGAGTTGGCTTGGCTGACAGGAAGACCTGAATTCAAGTCCCGGCCTCCGACATATCCTGGCTGGGTGACCTTGGGGGAGGGGCCGCTTCTCGGTGCCCCAGGCCCCTCTCTAGAGGGCTTGGTGCAGAGGAGGCTTCAGTTTGCATCTGTGGATGCCTCACTGTGTGACCTCCCCATATCAATTACATCACAGGGCTGACTGGAATAAAAAGCAAAACACAGCTACCATCTCTGGGATTTCTGTGTGTGAAATGCTGGCATCGAAAGAGCCTTTTATGTTAACAAAATCGTCCATGAAAGATAACTTTGAAATACCTATTCCTGGGGTCCAGGGGTGTGGGGACAGATTTCAGGGGGTCAGTGAACTTGGGTGGGACAAAAATCACATCTTTTATTTCAATATTTATTTATTTCAACACAATTTATTTCAATGTCCCAAAAGTTTTAGTGCAGCTTCAGACTATAAAAGCTTTAGCATTTAGTAAAATTAGAGAAATATTTAGTAATATTAAAGCTTTAATAGCTGGAAAGTACACGAACACTTTTCTGGTTCCCTGTGTATTTTATTTTATGTATTTAAAAACACTGCTCTGAGAAGGAGCCCACAGTTTTCGCCAGATTGACAAGGGAGACCCTCACATGCACAGAAGGTGATGAGCCCCTGCCAAGGTCCAGCCCTCTCATCTTAAAGATGAAGAGGAAATGAGAGCTGGGGTTGGAATTTGCCGCAAGTTACAGAGTCAGCCAGGGACAGGCAGGGAGAGAATCCAGGCTCCCTCCCTCCGGGTCCAGTGCAAAGGTTTCTATTTCAAGTTGAACCAGCAGGCCAGGCATTCAGCCAAGGCAGAGTGTCTAGCACGCTAAAGAAACCCGGCCAATTGATTTCTCAATTCACACCTAATTTTCTCAGACCCACGAGCGTCCTCCTTCCACCTTCTTGGCACTGGATTTCCAGGCCAGTTCTGGACCAGGATTTCATGCTTGCTAACTAGGGTTCCTGGCTTCCACGAGAGAATCACCGTCATGTGGCCTTTCCTTTGATGAGCCCACATCCACCGGAGCAGCAGGTGATGGTGGTGGGGAGCAGAGACAGGAAACTGTCTCATATCTTCACGGAGGCTTGAAGGAAATCATTAAGGGCAGGCTTGCTGCAAAGCCAAGGGAAAGAAAGACAGAGAATTCCTGCGCCTCAGGTCCCCCCTCCGTAGGCACTTAGGAGGAGGGGTTCACCTATTTGGGTTTTCCTGGCTTCACTATTTTCAGTTTTAAAATGTTTAGGGTTCAGCTCTATTGAAGTAATTGGCAGCCACAATTGTAAAAATGGTTTTAAAGGGGGTGTTTGCTCTTACCTCCCGATTTGGACTTTTTCCTACTATAATCACAAGTAAATTGGCTTTTCCAAAAGGGGAAAAAAAAATCCTGGCTGGTACAACTTGAGAACATGAAAGCACATCAGAAATGTTACCTTGATATGTAACTTACAGAATGAAATTCAAAAACAAAGTAAGGTCCCAAAATAAAGAGGGTTACCTTGTAAGGTAGTGAGTTCCCCATCACTGGAAGTGTTCAAGCAGAGGCTGCTGCAGAAGGGATTCATCCAGTGGGCAGGTGCTTGGGGCCAGATGAATTCTAAGGGGACTTAAAACCCCAGGATCCTAGGCTTTCCTGAAAACGTGCAGCAATAATACCACAACACTAACTAGCTTAAATGCCTTCCTTGCCTTTTGACTTCCCCATTTCCAGGATTCGCTCCTTCTGGAGCTTAGCCCAGGGGAGCAGTGAAAGACTCGAGGCTCTGATCTGGAGATGGCACACAGCCCTCCACATCAGATAAGCCCAAAGGAAAAGGCAAAGAGCTGAAGGAAGCAGGTTTGGGGACAGTGTAGGTGGTAGGTTTTCTTATGAATAAGTGTTGAGCCATGGAGTCATGCTGAACTGACAAGTGAGTGATTGGGGGAGTGGGGAGGGGGAGAGGGAAATAAAACCAAGCTCCTGACCCTCTGCGTCCTTTCCAGAAGGCTAATGAGGCTCAGCTCATTAAGTCAGCCAAACTCTAACAGAAGAAATTCAAGATTCGTTTCAAACTGAAGAAATTGGCCAACCTGCAAAGGATTCTGGGAAGCAGGATTTTAAACACTCGTTGGTCTATTTCCATGCTTACTGGGGGTACGTCAGCTTGGATGAAACTTGCTTCCCCCAAGCCCCCACTGCATCCAAGGTTTTGAGGGCAGCAGGCTTATCCAGGTTGCATTTAGGAGACAAAGACAAGTCTTCTTCCCATGTAAAGATCACGGGTTCTGGGTTCTGGGACTGAAGAGGAGAGGGGAGGACTTGACAATAGAAAGAAAGCTGAGTGTCTGCCACCCAAAAAGAGGGAAGCTGCCACCGGGGTCTTCCAAAGCCAGGCTAAAGCTTCTAGAATCACCCATCCAGGTGCAGGGAAGGGCAGCACGCTTGGCCAAGAAACCCCAACATTCACACTGCAGGACATGGTGAGAAACCAGGCTCCATTTTCACAAATGACAAAAGAACTGTCTTAAACTGTAGCAGGGAGGGTTTGGGGCAGAGACGTTACAAGCACAGTGGGGAGCACAGCCTCTCCTTCCATCCAGTCTCTCTCTGTTTGCCAAGATACCCATCTGTCTGCGTGGCATAGGTGCCCCTTGAAGACACACAGCAACATAGCCTTCATCAACTTCCAAGCTTTGGTTCTGGGGCAATCAGCAAAAGCCCCCCCCCCCCCAAGAGCATGAACTATCCTTGTAGCCGCCATCTGGTCAGGAGGGGCCTTAAGCAATGGGTCTCAGAGCAGTTTGGGGGGGCCTCCAGGTGGTCAGAGGACAATAGGATTTAGAGCCAGAAGGGCCTTAGGGGGTCCTCTTCTCCAACTCCAAGTTGGGGGTGAACCGAGCTCAGAGAAGGAAACAGCTTGAGCAGGGTCACACAGCCAGGAGGTCAGGCTGCGAGAGGAGGGAGCTCAGTTCAGCCACCCCCAAGTCTGCTTCTATTTCCAGTTCCACCCTGCTGCTTTAGGAATTTATGAATGGCTCTAAAATACAAGGGAGGGTCTTTTTATAGACTGCTTCCAATTGCAGGGTTAAATCTCTACTGAAATAGAATTTTAAAAGAATATTTAAAGAATAACCATAAGCAGGTGTTATTTGCCAAATAAAAATGCCTTAAATTTTTTTTTCTACATAGCAATGTGGATGGGGTAGGTGATCTTTCCGGCCTTAGGACCCCCAAGGTGGTCTATGAACCCCCAACTTTGAGCACCAACATCTAGACCTGAAAACTCCTGCGAGCCAGCATCAGGTGTCTTAGCTGGAGCCAGGACATCACCCCGAAAAAACATAAACTTCTTTCTTTTTCATTTCAAACAGCACCAGTGACACCAAGCAATGGCTTACTGTTCGTTTGGTTGACAAAGCACAGTTTTCACAACCATCTCTTGAGGAGGTGGCTTCAAGTACTGGCGTCCCCATTTTAGAGATGAGAAAACTGAGGCTGAGGGCGGTGCAACAGCTTGCCGGTGGCCACACAGCTGGGAGGTGGCAGAGGACTGCGGTCCCGTGCGCTTCCCATTACACCACCCTGCCTGGCCACAGAAGGGCCAACACATTGGTCTAACAACTCGAAAGACTCTAGAGGGCTGGACGGTCCAGCCTTTGTCAGGGCTGAGAAGTGGGGGGCTCTAGGGGACTTGTTCAAGTGCTGAGCCCGCGTCGGGCAGAGGCTGGGCTTCCGCTTGCCGGTGGATCGCCCCCAGCTGGGGCTGTCGGGGCGGACACTGCCGTCCCCCCTCCTCCCGTCTCCCACCAAACCCACCCGCTCCCTACTCACGAGGACCAACATTCCAGGTGCCAGGGCCTCCTTGCCTCTCCTGGAATCCTGAAGCCTCGCCAATCTCGCCTGAAGATTGACTTGACTGAAATCTTCGCCCCCTCAGCCGGTCCCAGGCAGGGTCGGGAGCCCGCGGGCTTGTCCCACGGGGCGAGGAGGAGGCGGTTTGGGGTTTTGTTCTGTGAGTTGTGTGGTTTTTCCCTGGGCTGCTTCAAACCAGCTGTAGGGAACTAGCGAGTAAGTGAATCAAATCCAGATGTGGACTTCCCGGAGAGTGAATGGGGCTCTGCGGTTGAGTCCCGGCTGTGTCTGCCCTTCTCTGCCTCCCCAGGTTTCGGACTGCCGGCCGGGCTACCTGCCGCCCCCTCCTCCCTGGCCCGGGGCAACCGGCCGGAGGCCCTGGGATCGGACCCTACAAGGAGGCTCAGTCCTCAGGAACTTGAGCTGGAGGCCGGGGAGGCTCGCAGGGGTCGGACGTAGA